>NW_027469231.1:0-329371 GCF_051020765.1 Lasioglossum baleicum
TAAAGACGAAGTTATACTATAGATGAAGCTGCTGAAGTTTGCGGATTGTAGGACCTGATTTAAAACGTTTTACTTTTTATCAATTGGAAAGGCTCTCAAACGGCTTGACTATCTACTTTAACATTCATACCGTGAATTAAGGTGCCCATTGCCAAAACTACGCAGGGAATATACACCTGAAGTAGCTGGTTTGATTCTCGGAATAATAATATATGTGAAGCAATTGAATTAGCTGTTCGACACCAAAAGAAGTTTGATGCGTTCCCGGACGGCTTGTCTCTCGATCTACGTGCTCAGACATGAAACTAAGGGTCCCTTTAATAAAATGAAGGCTAATTTGTTTCCACGAACAAGTAGGTAGATGCTCGATACAGCGAGTTAGCTTCTCCGAAGGTAGGGCTGTCAGTAAAATGTTTGACTCTATACAAATTGGTATCGCTCTAAAACTGTTTGATGCTCTACAATAATATTGAAATCGTGAATTAATGTGTCTATTGCCAAAAGTAATCTGCGGATTTACTCCCGGGATTCCCGGATTGACTCACGGAGTAACACGATAGGTGTGGCACTAAATCATATATGAAGCTAAGGTGCTCGTCTCTGAAATGAAGATTGACTTCTTTCCCAGAATCCGACGTTACATTGTCAATGAAACCGGTTAAGTTTTCTGAACGTAAGGGCTTCTATAAAACTTGCGATTTTATAGCAATTGGTAACGTTCTCAAACGGTTTGACGCTCTATTTTTAATATTCAAACCGTGAAATCAGGTGTCTAGTGTCACTACTGTTCATTGGATTTACTCCAGAAATACGTGGATTGACTATCGGAATCACAGGATAGGTGCAGCTATAGACTTAGCCGTTCAACTCCCAACGAAGGTGGGAAGGATCTCTAACAGTCTGACTCCATATTATTCAGTTCATACATGAAAATATGGTGTTCGTCTGCTGAAATGACTACTAATTTATTTCCGTGGGAACGAAGCATGACACACGCTACAGCGAGACATGTTCTATGAAGGTAACGTATTTGGTAAAAAGGACTCCATTTCAATAGGTAACGATCCCAAACGGTGCGACGCAATATTTTAATATTGAAATCGTGATTTAAGGCGTCTATTGCTAATACTGTTCAGATAAGTTACTCCCGGAATACCTGGCTTGACTCGCCGAATCACACGATAGCTGAAGCTGCTGACCTAGCCGTTCGTTTTTAAGGAATGGTGTAACGTTTTCGAACCGTTTGACACTCGTACGTGTTATTCATACATGTAGTCAAACCGCTGGTCAATATTATCAATCAAAATAAGGTATCTCTTTTCAAGAAATACATTACCTTCCGAGAACCTACCACGCTGCAGCGAGTGTCTATCTTAGTTTTCACGGAAACAAATGAGTAGACATTTCAGCAGACAGACACCGGAGCTTCACGTACGAATAGCAAAATTGAGTGTCAAGCTGATCGAGATCGTTAGCAGCTAGTTTCAGATTGGTGCTGCTTAGTCAATTGCTTCACCGCCCCTATTATTCAGAGGGTCAGACCGGGAATTCCGAGAGTCTATCCGCAGTATAGTACTCGCAATAGACACCTTAATTCACAGTATAAATAGTACAGAACAGAATGTTGTAGAACTATACCTACTGGTATAGAGTCAAACCCTTGACAGATGGCCTTACCTTCCCTGAAGCTAAACCGCTGTATCGAGAGTATAACTTCGTGTCCAGAGAAGCAAGTTAGTATACATTTCAGTGACGGGCGCATTAACTTCATGTATGAATTAGAAGATTGATTCCGTTTGAGATCCGTTTGAGATCGTTATCACCATCTTTGTGTATCGAACTGCGATGTCGATTGCTTCACATATCCTGTGATTCCGAGAGTCAAACCAGGTATTCCGGGAGCAAATGCCCGGAACAGTATTTGCAATGCACGCCTTAATTCACGGATTCAATCTTAACACGTTGACTAATTCGTGGATATTCGGTGTCTGTTCCGTGCGACGAATAGTGTTCCGCACCATGCGGCGGTGCGGCAACAAATTTTACTATTGAATGCTTGCGCCCTAATGCCCACTAGCACGTTAGGAGGAAACTAACTTCCACTTTGACTGCTCGACGTTTGGAACAGTTCTTTTTACCGTTTTAATGGTAGCTTTATACTTTCTCCACGATTTTCCATTATGCGTTTTGAAAACCCGTGGAGATGGCCAAACAGGGGAAACCATCCCTTACTGAAGTTTAGGGACTAAGGGCGTTCCCTTGATCTTCGTATTGTACATCTTGAAGGAGGAAAAGTCCTCTCACGCGAGGGGGTGGTTGAGAGAACCCTCTCCTACAAGGTGATGTGCCTATACTTCAGGCATGTAATATATCTAAATTACATGTCACCCAAGCGCGGTGACCGGTGCACTCTCCGTTTGTGAGGCTATTCGATATTTATAATACAGCGCTGGGGAACGTCCACGAGTGTAGAGCACGTGGCCCTCCCCCTGGTCGATTGTAAACAAAGTTCTCCGTGCCACAGCCCAATTCTGGTCAAGTAGGGTTTTAGCTTCTCGTGTTTCGGACCGCGAGTAGTTTAGAGCACAAGTAATAGGACCCTATCAAATGCAACAATTCTCTAGAAATACTGCGACCGATTGTCGTATATGACGAAAATAGTTCTGGGACGTAGTGTAAGTTTTAGTGCGAGCAGCAATTTCGTCGAGTAATCGACTAACGACTTCCAGGTGCCCTGGCAACTTGTAACATAGGAAGGGTCTCCGGGTTTTCGCACTACGGTTTTGTTTCCAGGATCGCCAAAGAAGGATATATTGCCGGGCTAAGTGGCCGAGCACCATTGTGCGATTTTCCAGAAATAATCCCTTTCCCTTGGCCGATCGTGGGCCACAGGGAGAGTTTGAGGCATGCGAACTTTGACCCACCTCTGGGCATTCGGCGGCCCAATTAAAGGTTTATGACCGCCCACACGTAATGAGGGAAATTAGTGATTTCTGAGGGACCGAACACTACCCAGCTGACACCTCCTATATAATGTGTGACCTAGTAAGTAGGGATGATCATTGTGATTGTAGGCAGCGGTACGTGGTTTACGGAGAGTTTAGAGATGACGGCAAGTGAAGAAGACTTTTGTTAGTATGCGATGTGAGTATTGTGGGTTGTGCGAAGTTTTTATAAGGCGTGTGGTCAGTACAGTTCTGAAAGGTTCCCGATTACACATTTCTTCCAGTAGGTATAAAGGTAGTATGAAGTTTCCTTCCTTCTAGAAAGGCGGTTATCATTTTTCATTTTACATTCTTGCCCATCTAAATATTAGATACAATGGATATGGAATTCAGTATTTCGTCTGATGAATCTGTATCTGGAATCATGCGAAAGGGACGAAGAAATAAAATAATTTCATCATCATCATCGGACGCGGCAACCGATTGGATTACCACGGAGGAAGAGGTTTCTGAGACTGGTGTAGGGGATCTAGATGATGATGCTTAATGGCGGAGAATAGCTGAAAAATGTGCATCAGAGGAAGAGTTTTCAGAGGTAGAAGGGCTACTGATCAAGGAGACGGACTGCGACGTTCCAGTTGCATTATATAAATTATTCATGACGGACGCGATATTGGAGATCATCGTAGAAGAGACGAATAGGTACGCTGTTCAGTGTATAGTGAATGCAGCATATGGCAGGAGGCAACATCATCAAGCATGGAACCCCATTTCAAAATGTGAATGAAACGCCTATGTTGGTATCTTGCTTGTTATGTAGTGCAGGTACCCGAAATTCTACTATATTAGTCGAAAAAGGCGATGTATGCGAATGCGCGAGTAATGAAAGCAATGAAACGAGGTCCATTCCTAGCTATATTACAGTCTTGCACTTTTCTGGCAATGCTACGGCTAGAACCGAGGATCGGTTACACAAAATCCGAAATGCAGTTGACAAAATACATCGTGCATTCCAAGATGTTGTAAAAGCAGGTAAAAATATAATAATTGACGAAAGCATGGTTCCGTGGAAAGGACGCGCTGGCTATCGTCAATATATACCCGGTAATCGGCACAAACTCGTAATAAAACTGTACAAACTCTGCCGCCCGGACGGATATACATATAATGTGCATATTTATTCGGGAAAAAATGAAACAAGCATTCTGAAAGCATATTGTCACGATATAGTCGTGACATTCAGACGAGATCTATTATTCATGGGCCGCATTTTATTTACCGACAGTTTTATACAGGTATTCTTTTATCCGAAGATCTTCTCACCAAAGGATTAATACATTTTCGGTACAGTCGAAATGAATAGAAAGTTTCTACCGACACAGGCGAAGCAGAAACAGAAACGGGGCAACATTATATATCTCGAAAATCTGAGCGGCGTGCAATTTTTTAAGTGAACCGACAAAAAACCCCTCTGTATGTTAACCACTTCGATATCTTACAATTGCGTCATTATTCGCCGGAAAGATGATAAATTAAAACCAGACACCGCTTTTTCTTACAATTATGCGAAGAAGGGAGTTGATATATCTGATCAAGTGCGATCTTATCATAAATGATTACGGAGAACGGTAAAATGGTGTAGAAAGGTTGTTATGAAGCTAATATACGGAACTCTATAGCGAATGCATGGTACATCCACAAAAAGTGGGGAACCAAGCGTTACAAAATTTTAAAATTTGGAGAGGAAATTATTGATTATCTATTGAAGAGTGTTGACATTCCCCCAATAGAAGAGCTAATAGGGAGTAGAAGAAAAAACATTTTTTAAGTTCACACCAAGGACCAGTGAGGAAAATGAGGAAAAGATGTAAAGAGTGTTACAAGCGCTTAACAAACTTAAGAGGCACACAGTACGTCAGAAATAAAGCAAAAAGAGTAATGACCTTCTGTAGAATTTGTCCGGATAAGCCGGCAATTTGTCTAAAATATTTTTAAAAATTGCATCGGCAACATGAGTCGTTATATTCTGTTATAGTTAATGTAGTAATTAAGTTAAAATTTATGTATTTTGTGCTAAATGTTTGATTATAAGGATGAATTGTTATTGTATAATGTTAAATCGACAAAATAACATTTTGTACTACATATTTTTTGATTGACCAACGTGGCTCATCGGTGATGCATGCCGCCCCACGGAACAATCTAGCATGAGCAACTGGTGGTTCATGCCGCCGCAGGGAACACACAAGCATGGGCCACCAGTGAGTCAGACCGGCGACAACGTGTTAAAGTAGAGCTCCAAATTGTTTGTGGGCGTTACCAATGGGTATAAAGTCAATCGTTTTACTAAAGACCTTACCCTCCGAATATATAACCCGCTGTATCAAAAGTATAATTTCGTGCTCAAAGGAAGAAATTATTATTCATTTCAGTGACGGGCACCTTAACATCATTTATAAATTAGATGATAGGGTGTCAAACCGTTCGAGAACGATGCCACCTTCTGTGGGAGTCGAACGTCTATATCAATAGTTTCACCTATCCTGTAATTCCGAAAGTCAAAGCAAGAATTCCGGGAATAAATCTGCTGTACTGTATTGGCATAGGACACCCTATTTCATGGTATAAATATTAAAGTCCACGGGTAAACCTTTGTAGGACGTTACGCATTGATATAGAGCCAAACTTTATAGCGAAGGCCTTACCTTCCGAGAAACCACCCGCTGTATCGATATTATGTCTACGTGTTCAGAGGAGCATATTAGTATGCACTTTTTGTGACTGGCACATTAATATCATGTCTGAATTAGAAAATGAACGGTCATACAGCGCGAAAACGTTATCGCCTTCTCTAAGAATTGGAAGACTCAGTCAATACATGCACCTATCCTGTGATTCAGATAGCCAAATCAGTTATTCCGGGAGTGAATCCGCTGTTCACTATTGGCAATAGATATCATCATTCAGGGTATGAACATTAAAGTGGAAGGTCAAACCTTCGGAGAACATTACTAATTGGAATATTATCATTCTTCTTACCGAATATGTTACCCTCCTAGAACATAACGCGCTTTAGCGAGTGTCATGCTTAGTGATCACGGTAACACATTAGTCGACATTACAGCAGAGGCATACATTACTTTGCTATATTAATTAGAAGATCGACGGTCAAACCGTTCGAGAGCGCTACCACCTTCAGCGCGAGACGAACCGCTATGTATGTAGCATCACCTAACACATGATTCCGACAGTCAGACCAGCTATATCGGGATTATATCCGCTGAAGGGCATTGGCAATAAGCACCGTAACTCCGGGTATGAGTATCAAAGTACTGAGTCAAACCGTTGATGAATGTTTCGTAATAGAATAGAGTTAGACATTTTTCAGACCGTTGTGCCTTCTGAGATACTAACCCCCTGTATCTTGACTAGAGCTACGTGTTTAGGGCAACACATTAGAATATAATTCAATGACGGGCTCCTAAACTTCGTGCATGAGTTACAAGACCGCGTGTCAAACTGGTCGAGAACGTTGCCACTTTCTGTGAGAGACGAATGGCTATGTCAATAGCTTTGACCATCCTGTGATTCGGAGTGCAAATCAGGTATTCCGGAAGTAAATCCGCTAAAGAGAAATGGTAACAGACACCTTTATTCACAGTTTGAATATTAAAATAGAGGGTCAAGCCGTTTGTGAACGTAACCAATTGCTATTATCTGAAACGCTTTACCGAAGAACTTACCCTCCGAAGAAATAACCCGCTGTATCGAGAATATAACTTCATGTCCAGTGACAGAAATTACTCTTCATTTCTGTGACGGGTGCCTTAATCCAATGAATGAATTTCATGAACGAGGGACAAACCGATCGCGTACGTTAACACCTTCAGTGAGAGAGGAACGGCTAAGTAAAGTATACTGTAACTCCGAAAGTTGAACCAGATATGCCGGGAGTAAATGCCCTGTTCAGCATTGGCAATAGACACCTCAGTTCACGGTTTGCAAACTAAAGCGGGGTGAAGCCGTTTTAGAACATTGCCTATTCGTGTAGGGTCATACTTCTAACAGAATGCCTTAATCTCCGAGTAAACTATACCGCTGTATCGAGAGAACATCTTCGTGTTTAGAGATTCGCACGAGTATACATTATAGTGATGGCATCTTATTTTCATGTATGAATTAGAAGGTGGATGGTTCCACAGCTCGGCAACGTTATCACATTCTATGATATTCGAGCAGCTAAGTGAATAGCTTCACATATACTGTGTTTCCGACTGTCATACCAGGTACTCCTGGATTAAATCCGTTGAACTGTATTGGCAACAGAAATCTCATTCCACGGTTTCAATATTAAAGCAGGGCTCTAAACCATTGTGAACCGTTCCCAATTGCTGTATAGTCAAACGCTATACCGAAGGCCATACCCTACGAAGAAACTGACCGCTGCATGGAGAGTATAACCTCGTTTTCAGAGAAAGAAATAAGTAATCATTTGAGTGATGGGCGCCTTAGTTTCATGTACGAATTAGAAGATCACGTGTTAAACCGTTTGAGAACGGCAAGAACTTCTTTGAGTGTGGAACGTCTAAATCAATAGCTTCACATATCCTGTGATGATGAGAGTCAAACCAATAATTTCGGGAATATATCCGCTAAATTATATAGGCATGTGACATCATAATTCTTTTCACTGTTTTCACCGAAGGCCTTGACTTCCAAGAACACATCTCACTGTACGGAGATAATAATTTCGTGTCCAAGGAAACAAATTAGTGCGCATTTTAGTGACGTACACCTTAATTTCATACACGAATTAGAAAAGCGACCGTCAAATCGTTCTACAACGTTACCACCTCCTTCGAGAACCGTACCTCAAGATCAATAGCTGCACCTACTCTGTTATTCCAAAGGTGGAACAAGGTATTCAGGGAGACAATCCACTGTATATACTGGAAGCGGACATCGGAACACCAGGTATGAATTCTAAAGCTGATCGTCAAACCGTTGAAGAACATTACCGACTCCCATAGTGTCAAACCTGTTACCGAAAGCCTTCCCTTCCGTGAAGCTATCCCGCCGTATCGATAGTATAACTTCGTGTCGAGAGAAACACATATGTATACATTTTAATATTACCATAGCTTCATGTATGAATTACAATATCAGGAGACAATCCACTCGAGAACGATTTCACCTTCTTTGAGTGTCGAACGGCTAAGTCAATATCTTCATCGATCCTGTGATTACGAGAGACAAACCATTCATTCCGCCAGTAAACCCGCTGAACAGCATTCGCCACAGAGGCCTTAAATCACGGTATGAATATTATGGTAGAGAGTCAAACCGTCGGAGAATGATCCAATATTCTTTGTAAGTCTCACATCCAAGGCAATAGCTTCACCCATCCTGTGATTACGAGAGTCAAACCAGGTATTCCGGGTGTAAGTCCGCTGGAGAATATTGGCAACGGACACCTTAATGCACGGTATGAATATTAATGTAGTGAGTCAAACCGACGGAGAACGATACCAGTGCGCATAAAGTTATTCCTTTAACGGAATACCATACCTTCCGAGAACCTATCCCGCCCTAGCGAGTGTCCTTCATAATGTGCACAGAAACAAATTAGTAAACATTTTAGCGGACGAGCACCACATGTTTGTGTCTAAATATCAGCATCGAGACGAAAGGTTAAGTAAGTAGCTTCACATATCCTGTGATTCCGAGAGTAAGACAATTTAATCCGAGTGTAAACCCGCTGAAGTGTATTGGCAATAGTTAGCCTCATTCTCGGGATGAATATTAAGGATGGCCGTGGAGAAATTGCATAACATTCCATATTCGTATAGGGTTAAATTTCCTACAGAACGCCTTACCATCTGAAAAACTGACCCCCTGTACCAAGAGTATCACGCCGTGTTCAGAGGTACGAACTGGTATACATTTTAGTGGCGTGCAGCATAATTTCATGTATAAATCAGAAGAGCTGTGGTGAAACCATACGAGAGCGTTGCAAACTTCTGCGAGAGACGAACGGCTACGTCAATAGCATCACCTATCCTGCGATTCCGAGAGTCGAACGAGGTATTCCGAGAGCAAGCCGGGCCAAGAGTTTTGGTAATAGACACCTTACGTCACGGTATTCATATTGAAATAGGGTGTCAAAAACTTTGAGACCGTTACAAGTTGCTATAAAGTCAGACGCTTTTCCGAAGACCATACCCTCAAAAAAAATGACACGCTTTATCGAGAGTGTAACTTCGGTTCACAGAAAGAAATTAGTAATCATTTCAGTGACGGGGACCTCCAATTCATTATGAATAAGAAGATAGAGCGTCAAACCATTCGAGAAAGTTACCGCCTTCTTTGTGACTCGAACGGCTAACTCAATAGCTTCACCAGTCCAGGGATTCGGATAGTCAATTCAGGTATTCCTGGAGCAAATCCGCTGAACAGAACTGCCAATAGACACTCCAATTCACGGTATGAATAGAAAAGTAAAGCGTCAAACCGTTCGAGACCAACTGTTAAACATATACAGTTCAGCGCATTTACTCCTGGAATACCTGAATTGCCTCTCGGCATCAAGGAATAAGTGCAGCAATTGACTTAGAAGTGTGACATTCAAGGAAGATGATAAGGTTCTCTAACGTTATGACGCTCGATCTTCTTATTCATACATGAAGTTACGGTGCCTGCCATTGGAATGTTGTGTAATTTGCTTCAGAGAACACGGTGTTATATGCTCAATACAGCGGGTTAACATCTCTGGAGGTTAGGCCTTCGGGAATGAGTATAACTCTATACAAATTCATTACGTTCTTCCGCGGTCTGACTCTATACTTTAATATTCATAGCGTGTATTAAGGTGTCTAATGCCATAACTGTTGATCGTACTTACTGCTGGAATACACGGCGTCACTCTCGGAGTTACAGGATAGCTGAAGCTACTGACTTGTCCATTCGACTCTCAAAGATGCTATTCTTTTAGCTGTTACAATCTCAAGGAAGGTGGTCACATTCTCGAACCGCTTTTCCCTGGATCATCAAATTCACACATGATACTAATGTAGCCGTAACCAAAATGTATACCAACTTGCTTCTCTGAACACGAAGTCATACGCTCGATACAGAGGGTTAGCTTCACGGAAGGTTAGCTCTTCGATAAAGCGTTAGAATCTATACAAATAGGTAACGATCTACAACGGTTTGATGCACTCCCTTAATGATCATATCGTGAAATAAGCTGTCTATTGCCAATACTGTTCAGCGGAGTATTCCAGGAATACCTGACATTACTCTCGGAATCACAGGACAGATGAAGGTACTGACTTCGACGTCCGACCGTCAATGATGTTGGTGACGTTCTCGAACGGTTTGACCATTGACCTTCTAATTCTTACACTACATTACGGTGCCCGTCCCTAAAATGTCTACCAATTTTTTTCGCTAGACACGAAGTTATACCCTCGATACAACGGATTATGTTCTCTGAAGGAAAGGTATCAGGTAAATAGTATGTCGTTATGCAAATTGGTAACGTTCTCAAACGGACTTGCTTTCAACTTTAATATTTACACCGAAAATTCAGGTGTTTATTTTCAATACCGGTCTGCGGATTTCCACATGGAATACCAGGTTTGACTCCACCGAATCACAGGGTAGCTGAATCTATTGACTCAGCCGTTCGACTCCCAAACACGGTGATAACGTTGCCGAATGTTTCGACACTAGATCTTCTATTTCCTACATGAAATTAAGGTGCTCGTGTATAATATGTATACTAATTTGTATCTCTGATCGCGAATTTATACTGTCAAGACAGCGGATTAAGTTCTCGATAGGTAAGACGATCGGTAAAATCTTTTGACTTTATACACGTTCTCAAACGGTTTGTTGAAAGGTAAGGTGTTGGGTAGAAAAAAAAAGTTCTCCAACGGATTGGCTCTCTACATTAATATACATACCGCGAATTAAGGTATCTATCGCGCATACTAACAAGCGGATATACTCCCGGAATAACTGGTTGGACTCTCGGTATCACAGGACAGTTGAAGATATTGCCGTAGATGTGCCACTCTCAATGGAGGTGGCTACGATCTAGAACGATTTGACTTTCGATTCTGCTACTGAAACACGAAAACATGGTGTCCCGTCGCTAAATTATCTACTAATATTTTTCCGTGAACACAAAGGTAGACACTACCTACGGCGGGATTGTTTCTCTGAGGGTATCGTATCCGATAAAAATTTTAATTGCATACAAATAGGTAGCGTCCTTCAACGGTTTCACAATGTACATTAAAATTTATTCCGTGAATTAGGGTGTGTAATGCATATGCTGTACAGGAGATTTATTTCCGGAATACGTGGTCTGACTCTCGGTATGGCAGGAAAGGTGAGGCTGTTGAATTAAATACTCAAATGAGGTGTGAACGTTTTTGATCGGTTTGACAAACGATTTTCTAATTCATGCATGAAATTAAGGCTTCCGTCACAGAAATGAGGACCAATTTCTTTCTCTGAGCACGAAGTAGTACTCTCGAGGGTTCAGCGGGTTAGTGTTTCGGTGGGTATGGCCTTCGGTAAAGCGTGTGACTTCATACCATTGGTTAGCTTTCTCAAACGGATTGACCACCTACATTAATATACAAACCGTGAATTAAGGTGTCCATGGACAATACTGCACAGCGCATGTTCTCCCGGAATACCTGGCCTGGTCCTTGGTACCGCAAGATAGTTGTAGCTACTGACTGAGCCCCTCGACACTCGAAGAAGGTGACAACGATCTCGAAAGGATTGACCATCGATCCTCTGAGTTATACATGAAGATACGATCCCAGTCACTAAAATGCTTACTACTATGATTCTAATACTATGTTATACTCACAATGAAGCTGGTGAGGTTCACCGACGTTAAGGCATCCTGTGAAAAGTTTGACCTTATATCAATTAGTAACGATATCTAACGGTTTGACGGACTACTTTAATAGTCAAACCGTGAATTAAGGTGTCGGTTGCCAAATCGGTTTAGAGTATTGACACCAGGAATTCATGGCTTGACTCTCGGAGTCACAGGATAGGTGAAGCAATTGACTTAGCCGTTTGAATCTCAAAGAGTGTGGTCACGTTATCGAAGTGTTTTACCCCCGATCATCATATTCATACACGATGAATAAGTGCGCGTAACTGAAGTGAACACTAACTTCTTTCTCTGAAGACGATGTTATATTCTCGCTGACGCGGATGACGTTCGCGGATAGTAGCGCCTTCGCTAAAACGTTTGACCTTATGACAACTGGTAACGTTATTGAACGGCGTGACGCTGTATTTTAATATTCAAACCGGGATCTGAGGTCTCTATTGCTAATACCGTTCTGCGGATATAATCCCGGTATAGCTGGTTTGACTCTCGGAATCATGGGATAGGTGACGCTACAGACTTAGCCGATCGACTCTCACAGAAGGTGGTAGCGCTCTCGAACGTTTGACATTCGGACATCTTATATATATATGTAGCTAAGGTGCATATCACAAAAATTTACACTAATCCGTTTCTCGGTTACTCTTGATAAGGCCATCAGTAACACGTTTAACTTTATACCAATTGGTATCGCTCTCATACGGCTTGTCGCTCTACGCTAATATTCATATTGAGAATTATGGCGTCTATTGCCAGTACTGTTCTGCGGATTAACTCCTGGAATATCTGGTTTAGCTTTAGGAATCACAGGATTGGTGATGCGCTTGACACCGCCATTCGCTTCTCAAAGAAGGTGGTAGCGTTCCCGATCCGTATGACAGTAGATTTCTCTATTGATACAAGAATTTGGGGCTTATTTATGATAAAATATCTACCAATTTTGTCCGTGAACATTAAGCAACACACTCGGTGCAGCGTGTTATGTTCGCGGATGGTAAGGTAATTGATGAAAAGGCCGACTTTATAGCAATTGCTAAGTTTCACCAACAGTTAAAGTATGTACTTCAATTTTCATACCGCGAAATGAGATGTCTATTGTCAATAAAATTCACCGCAGTTACTAATGGAATACATTGTTTGACTCTCGAAATCACAGGAGAGGTGATGCCAGTTACTTAGCTGTGCGACGCCCAAAGATGTTGTTGACGTCCTGGTACAGTTTGCCCCATGATCATCTAATTCATACTTGAAATTGTGGTTCCGCCAAAAACACTATACCAATTTGTTTCCATGGACACGAAGTAGTTCAACTCTACTATACTATTTAAACCGTGAATTAAGGAGTCTATTGCCAATTCTGTACAGCACATTTACTGCCGGAATATCTGGTTCGCCTTTCGGCAGACAGGGCATGTGAATATATTGACTTAGCTTTGCGATTCGCCAGGAAGGTGGTAACGTTCCTGAACGCTTTGAGTGTGGGATGCTGATATTTATACACAAAAATGTGGCGTCTGTCCTCTAAATTGTCTACCTATTTGTTTTCGTGAACAATAAGCGAGGCACTCGCTACAGCGTGTCAGGTGCTAGGAGGGTCCGTATTCAATAGAAAGGATGACATAATACGAATTGGAAATGTGTTCGCCGACGGTTTGAGTCCCCACTTTATTACTCGTACCGTGAATTATCGGGTCCATTGGTAATACTGCTCTGTGTATTCACTCCCGGAGTCCGCGGTATGATCTGCGGCATCGCAGGATAGGTGCATCTATTGATTTAGCAGTTGGCCTCTCGTCGAAAGTGGTAACGATCTCGCACGGTTTGGCTCTCGATCGTCCTATTCATATATCAAAATGCGCTGCCCGGCTGCCAAAATGTCTACCAACTTGTTCCGGTGAACACTATACAAGCCAATCGCTACAACGGGATAGGTTCTAGGAAAGTAAGGACTTCGGTTAAAATTTTGATTCTATAGCAATAACTAACGTTCTACAACGGTATGCATCTGTAGATTAATATTCATACCGTGAATTAAGGATAGTGCAATAAGGTCGGAATCATAGAATAGGTGAACCTATCGAATTAGCCATTCCACTGCCAAAAAAGGTGGGAACGGTCTCGATCGATATAGACCCTCGATCCTCTATATAATACTTGAAATTATCGTGCCTATTTAGAATAATTTCTTTCCCTGCACACGAAGTTATACCCTCGATGCAGCGGGTTAGTTTCTCGAATGGCAAGGTCTACGGAACAACGATTGACTTTATAAAAGCTGGAAACGTTCGCAAGCGGTTTCACACTATACTTTAGTATTCAATTCGTCAATTAAGGTATCTAAGGCCAATACTGTTACGGGTTTTTAACCCGGAATACCTGGTTTGACTTTCGGCATCACAGAATATGTGAAGCTACTGATATATCCGTTGGACTCTCACTGCAGGCGGTAACGTTCTGGATCAGTCTGCCACCGACCTTCTAATTCCGACATGAAGTTAAGGTGCCCGTCACTATAATGTCTTCTAATTTGCTTCTCGGTACATGAAGTAATTCCCTCAATATAGCAAGTTAGCTTCTCGGAAGGCAAGGCCTACGGTAAGGAGTTAAACTGTATACCGAATAGGTAATGTTGTAGAACGGTATGGCGACCAACTTTAAAATTCGAACGGTCATTGATAATGTCCATTGTCAATCCCTTTCAGCGGATTTACTCCCGGAATAGCCGATAGCTTCGGAATCAGAGGATGGGTGATGCTATTGACTTAGCCGTTCGACTCTCAAAGTGGGTTGTAACTTTCTCGGCGGTTTCACCATCGATCTTCTAATTCATAGATGAAGATATGGTGCCGGTCACAGAAATGAGTACTAATTTCTTTCACAGAAGGAGAAGTTGTACTCTCGATAAAGTGGGCTAGTCTTTCGGAGGGTAAGGTCTTCGGAAAACATTTGACTTTATACCAATTGGTTAGCGTTCTCATACAGTTGGACGCCTTATTGTAATAAACGTACCGTGAATTAGGGTCTCCATTTCCAATAGTGTGCAGCGGACTGACTCCTGGAATACGTGGTGTGACTATCGGAATAACTGGATAGGTGAAGCTATTGTCTCAGCTGTTCGGCTCTCAAGGAAGATAGGGCTGTTCTCCAACGATTCAACTCTCGATTTTGCTATTCACGCATGACAATAAGATGTGCTTCTGCTGTAATGTCTACTGATTTCTTTCCGTGAGCACTAAGCACGATAGTCGCTTTTACGACTTAGATTCTAGGAAGGTAATGTATTCGGTAAAAGTTTGCCTGTATACCAAGCAGTATCCGATCCAGGAAACAAGATATCTATATCCATCATTGCTCAGCGGATTCACTCCTAGAATACGTGCTTGAGTCTTGGAATCACATATTCAGGTGAAGCTATTGACACAGCCGTTCGACTCTCAAAGAAGGTGGATCGTTCTCGAACGATTTGATTCTCACTTATTCTATTCACAAAATGAGAATAATTTGTCCGCCTCCTATAATGTATACTTATTTCTATCCGCGAACACTCAGCTAGGCACTCGCTACAGCGGCACAGGTTCTCGGAAGGTATAGTATTGGGTGAAAAAGTATTACTTTATTATAATTATTACTGTTCTCCAGCGGTTTGACTCAGTACCAAATATTATAACTCGAATTAATTATTCTATTGCCAGTACACTTCAGCGGATGTACTCGCGGAGTTACCTGGTTTGACTCCCGCAAGCACAGGACAGCTGAAGTTACTGATTTAGCCTTTAGACTCTCACAGAACGTGGTAGAGTTCCCGGACGGTTTGACACTGAATCTTCCATTTCATACATAAAAAAAGGTGCCCCGGCCAAAAACGTATACTTGCTTCTTCCTCTGAACACTTTGTCATACCTCGATACAGCGCGTTGGGCTTGCGGATGGTAAGGTCATCAGTAAAGCGTTTGACGCAATACCAATTGGAAACGTTCTCATATGGTTTGACGCACAACAAAAATATTCAAACCTTCATCTGACGCGTTTCTTGCGAATAGTGTACAGCGGATTGATTCCCGGAATACCTGGTTTGGCACTCAGTATCACCGTGCCGGTGAAGCTATTGACTTAGCTCTGCGACTCTCAAGTAAGTTGGTAACGGTTTGACTCCCGATGTTCTAATTCATACATGAAGTTAAGATTTCCACCTCTAAAATGTGTACTATTTTGTGTCACTGAACACGAAGTTATACTCTCGATACAGCGGTTTAGGTTCTAGGAAGGTAAGGTCTTCGGTCAAATGTTAGACTTTATAACAATAGGTATTATGCTCAAACGGTTCACGCCCTACTGTAATATTCAAACGTGAATTAAGATGTCCCATTGCCAATAGTGCACAGCGGATTGACTCCCGGAATACCAGGTTTCGCTGTCGGAATAGCAGGTCAGGTGGAGCTTTTGTCATAACAATTCAAATATGAAGGAGGGAGGTAACGTTCTCGACCTGCTCGACCCTCGATCTTCCAATTCATACATGAAGTCAGGCTGCACGTCACAGAACAGAATAATAATTTCTTGCTCTGAACAGGCAGTTATACTCCCGAAACAGCGGGTTAGCTTGTCGGAAGGCAAGGTCTACAATTAAGAGTTTGACACTCCACCAAAAGGAAACGTGCTACAACGGTTTGACTGTGTACATTAATATCTATTCCGCGAAGTAGGGTACCCAATGTCCATACTGAACAGCAGATTTGACTTTCGGAATTTTAGGGTAAGTGAAGCTATTGCCACAGGCGTTCGATTCTCAAAGAGAGAGGGTCGTGACCTTCTCGAACGGTTTGACCGTCGATCTTCGAATTCATTCCTGAAATTAAGCTGCCGTCGCTAAGATTAATAGTAATTTGTTCCACTCAACACGATGTTTATACTCTCGATACAGCTCGTTAGATTCGTGGCAGGTCAGGCCTTCGGTAAGTGGTTTGACCCTATTCAACTTTGTAATGTTCTCAAATAGTTCGGCGTTCTACTTTAATATTCAAGGTATGAAGTAAGGTGATCAAAAGCCAATACTGTTCAGCAGATTTACTCCGGAGTGCACATTTGACTTTCGGAATCATAAAATAGGTTGAGCTATTGACTTAGCAGCTCCATACCCAAAGAAGGGGAAAAGATCTCAAAGGGTTTCACCCTCGATGTTTTAATTCATACATGATATTAAGGTGGCAGTCCCAAAAATGAATACTAATTTGCGTCTCTGAACACGTCGACATACTCTCGATACAGCCGGATTTGCTTTCAGGGGGTAAGGCTTTCAGTATAACGTTTGACTTTATATCATTTGCTAGCTTTCCCGAACGGATTAACGCTCTACTTTAATATTCAAACCGCGAATTAATTTGTCTATTGCCAATACTGTACAGCGCATTTGCACCCGAAATACCTATTTTGACTGTCGGAACATCAGAATCGGTGAAGGTACTGACTTAGCTATGCGATTCTCAAAAAAGGCGAAAACGTTCCCGATCTGATTGGACTCGCGATCTCCTTATTCATTCATGAGATACAGGTGCCAGTCTCTAAATTGAATACAAATTTTCTACTATCAAAACGTAGTTATACCTTCTATACACCTGGTTTTGTTCGCGGAAAATAAGGTGTGCTGTATCAAGTTCGTCGTCATACGAATTGGCAAAGTTCTCCTACGATTTGCCGCCACATATTAATTTTCATACCTTGAATTATTGTTGTATATTGCCAATACTGTTCTGCGGATTTTCTCCAAGAATTCCTGGTATGAATCTCCGAAGCACGGGATAAGTGAAGCTATTGACAGAGGTGTTAGGATATCATAAAAATTGGAAGTGGTCTCGAACGTTTTGACCCTCAGTTTTCTAAGTCCGACACGAAATTAAGATGCCAACATGATAATGTATACCAATGTGATTCTTTATCCACGAAGATATACCTTCGATACGGCGGGTTAGCTTCACGGACGGTAAGGCTCTCGGTAAAACGCCTGACTTTGTAGCAACTGATAAATATCTAAAACGGAGTGACGCTGTATTTTGAGATACAGAGCATGAATTAAGGTGCCTGTTGCCAATACGCTTCAGCAGATTTACTCTCGGGTACCAGACATGTCGCTGGATCCACAGGATAAATGGAGCTATTGTCTTACGCTCTTACGCTTTCGAGTCTCATACATGTTGGAAACTTTCTCGAGCGGTTTGAACTAGGGTCATCTTATTCATAATGAAATTAAGGACCGCGTTACTAAATTGTTTTCTAGTTTGTTCTCTGAACACGAAGACATACTTCCGACGCGCAGGCTTAACTGCTCCGAAGATAAGGCTATCTGGAAAGATTTTATCTGAACACCAAGGAGTAACGTTCTACAATGGTTTGACGCTCTACATTAATATTCAACCCGCGAATTAATGTGTCTTTTGCCAATACTGTTCAGAGGATTACGCCCGGAATACCTGCTTATACTCATGCTGTCACAGGTTAGATGAAGTTATATCGAGGTCTTGTAGTTGCACACTGCAGCTCGAAGCGGCATTACTGTGTGGTTTCAGTCAATTCCGTATCCTTGATTTTGTACCATATGCATTCTGTTACAGTTTTCTATTTATTTATAGATACTGCAATTTACTGTTACTATATTTTCGTTCTTGTTCGAAATTTTCAATTTTTATTCAAAATAATTGTATACCGTAGTATAAGTACCTTTGAAATTAGTTGAGTGTGCGTTTATGACATTATCTTTTAAAAATATTGTTATTTTATATGATTGTCTGGATAAGTACTTACGCTGTCGGAGCGACGCGGCTGGAGAGATCCTGTATTTGCGTACGATAGATCGGAGCGGCAATACTGGAGGGTCGTAGTTAATTTCGTTAAACTTAATTTAGTATGGTACGCATTTAATCCCGATCATCCATTTATTTAACTGTACAGTAATTAGTGCTTACATATCTTCGAATTTTTTTCAAAATTGTCAATTTTCAATTTTGAGAGTTGTGTTCCATAATAATTTTGTCTCTTGAGTTAGTTGACTTTACGTTTATGATAATATTATGTTAAACTTATTATTATTTTATATGATTGCCTGTGTACATACCGACGCTTCCAGCGCGACACGACTGGAATGTCCTCGTAGTTGTGTTCGGTAGATCGGAGCGATGCTACTGTACGGTCTTCGTTATTTTCTATAACTTGGATGTTATATTCCCGAGACTCTTTTGCAGTCTTCCTTGTAGTTTAACTAACTGTAATTTACTGATACGATATATTCAATGTTTCTCAATATTTTCAATTTACGTTTAAAGGTTTGTGTTTCCTAGTAACAGCGTCTTTGGCTTTAGATAAGTGAATGTTTATGTCAGCATTTTGTTAACATATTCTTTTTTATACGATGGTCTATATATACACCAACGCTGTTTGAGGACACGATTGTCGTGGCCTTGTAGTAGCGTACGGCAGAACGATGCGGCACTTCTGGATGACTTACGATGTTGTGTTTAACCTTCATTTGTAACGTATGCATTCTTCCCAGTTTCCCATTTATTTATTACTTACTGTAATTTACTGTTATGATATTTTCGATCCTTTTGAAAGTTCCAAATATTTAATTTCATGCGTTATACTTTTTGGAAAAAGGGTCGTTGGAATGGTTAAGTGTACGTTTATACCGATATTTTGGTGAATGTGTTGTTGTATACTGCAATTGTTAGTACACGAACATACGCTGCAGCAACGACACGACTGGAGTGTTATTCTAGTTGCCTACGGTAGCTCTGGGTAACAATACTCTATGGTCATTGTTAATATGATTAACCATAATAATGTGCCGTTAGAATTCGTTCTCAGTTCTCTATTTACATCCACATATTCTAACTTATAGTTATGATATTCTCGATTTTTTCATAATTTCCAGGCTTTAATTACAAAAATTGTATTATGTGGAAACTTGTCTATTGAATGAGTTGAGTGTAGGTTTATGACATTGTTTTATTATACTTATAGTTATTGTATATGATTGTCTGTATACGTTCCTACGCCACCGATACTACACGATAGGAGTTATATTGTATTTGCGTTCAACAGATCAGGGCGACACTACTAGATGGTCCGCGCTAATTTCATAACCAGGACTTTGTCCCGAATGCATTTTATCCCAGCCTTACATTTATTAACACACAGCGTAATTCAATGTCTTGATAATTACGATTCATTTCGAAGTTTCAATTTTTATTTAAAAATATTGTATTTCTTAGTAAAAGCGTTTTTGGGTTAGGTGAGTTTTAGCTTATGACAATACTTTGTTGAGCTTGATGTTATTTTATATGATTATCTATATTCATACCTACGATTCCGGAGCGACAGGGCTGTGGTGGCCTTGTAGTTGCGTATGGTACATCGGAGCAACGCTAATGGATGGTCTACGTTAATTTCCTTAACCTTGAACTTATACCATATGCAGTTCCTCCCATCTTTGCTATTTATTTCTTCGTACTGTAACGTTTTGCTGTGATTTCTCCGAGTTTTATTCAATCTTTATTTACTAATTTAGATTATTGTATTTTTTTAAAGAGCGCCTTTGGAATTACTTGAGTGTACGTTTATGACCCTACCTTGTATAATTTGTTATTACATTGTGTGAATGTTTCTATATGTACCTACTCTCTCGGAGCGACACGTCTGGACTTATCCTGTAGTTGCGCTCACTAGATCGGAGAGACACTGCTCTATGGCCTATGCTCATTTTTTTAACCTTGATATTGTACCACTTGCATTCTTTCACTATTTTCAACTTATTAGTACATACAGTAATTTACTGTTGCGATTCTTTTCATATTTTGAAAATTCCCAATTTCTAATATCAATCATTGTACATTTTATGAATGGTGCCTTTGGAATTTGATGAGAGTACGATTATGACAATATGTCGTTGAATAGTTAGTCATTATATACGATTGTCTCCATCTGTTCCTACGCTGCCGGAGCGAAAGCACTGGATTCGTCTTGTTGTTGAGTTCGCTAGGTCGGAGCGACAAATGCTGCACGGTCTCCGTTAATTTCTTTAACCTCCATATAGTACTGCATGCATTCCTACGCATTCTTCCATTTATTTATATATACTGTAATTTACTGTTTTAATATTTACGAATTTTTCCAAAGTTCCCAATTTTTGATATCAATCATTGTACATTTCATGAATAGTGTCTTCGCAATCAGTTGAGTGTACGTTTATGTCATCAGTTTTCTATATTTGTAGTTATTTCAAGCGATTTTGCGTGTACGTACGTACGCTTCCTGAGCGACACGGGTGGAGTTCTCTAGCAGTTGCGTTCGGAATATCGGAGCGACAGTGCTGTATGCGCTTTGATAATTCCTTTGACCTTGATATTGCACCGTGTGCATTATTTCTCTGTATTCTGTTTAAATCTACATACTGTAATTTACTGTTATGATATCTCCAGTTCTTTTCAACATTTCCAATTTTCGGTATAAAAAACTGTATTTATCAGTGCCTGTGTCTTTGGAATTAGTCGAGTGTACGTCTATGCCTATATTATGATGAAACTCATTAATATTTTACATAATTTTCTTTATACGTACATTCGTCTCCGGAGCAGAGCGCCTGTTATGGTCTTGCATGTGCGTTCGACATATCGGACCGACACTACGGTATTATCTTCGTTAATTTCAATATCGTTGATATTGTGTCGAATTCTTTCGATATTCACTATTTATTACTACATTCTGTAATCTACTGTATTGATATTTCCGGCTTTATTCAAGCCCTCCAATTTTTTGTTTCAGAAATTGCATTTTTTAGGTGAAGTGGAAATATCACAGCAGTAAATTAGAGTATGTACAAAGAAATGAAAAACTGGGAGAATATTCATACTGTACAATATCAAGGTTAAAAACATTATCGAAGACCAGCCAATTTTGTCGCTCCGACCGGCCGTTCGCAACTGCAAAGCCACTACAGCCGTGTCTTTCCGGAAGCGTAGGTGTGCATACAGGCAACCGTATGAAGTATCAGTAAGTATAGCAAAATGTTATCATAATCGTACACTTAACTAATTTCAAACTTTTAATAAGAAATACAATATTTTAAATAAAAATTGGAAACATCGGAGGAAATTAAGGATATTCCAAGAGTAAATGACGGTATTTCTAAATAAGCAGAGAATTGCGAAAGACCGAATACGGTACAACATTTTTCTTAAAAGAATTAGCGACGACCATCCAGTTGTGCCGCTACGATCTGCCGTACGCGACTTCAAGACCTCGACAGTCGTGTTGCTCCGGCTGCGTGGACACCTATTCGGCCAATAATGTAAATCTACGATAGGTTTAGAATAATATCTCGTCAAACGTACACTCAACAAATTCCATAGACACGTTCTCTAAGAAATACAGTTTTTGAAATTAAAGACTAGAATATATGAAACAAATCGAACATATCCCAAAAGTAAATTGCAGTATGTAGTAATAAATAAAATCCAGCCTATCAAGCCTATCAAGCCTATCAAGCCTATCAAGCCTATCAAGCTTACGCTTCATTGGTAAGGATAAAGGAGAAACAAGGGCCATACGCTATTGTCGCTTCCGATCTGCCTACGCAACTACAACGCATCCACATTCGTGTCGCACCTGCAGCGTAGGTACGTTTACAGGCAATCAAATAATACAGGCAACAAATTGTCCTAAATAATGTCATAAACGTACACTCAACTAATTCCAAAGACACCTATACTCTGAAGAAATTTGTGAATTTAAAAATTAGAAACTACTAGAAAAACGGAACATATCAAAACAGTAAGTATTCAGTACGTATGAATAAATGGAGTACTGGGAAACAATGCATACGGTTCAGTGTCATGGATAGATGAATTATCGGAAATGATACAGTAGTGTCGCACCGATATGCCGAATGGAACTGCAAGTCCACTATATTCGTGACCTTCATGAAGCATAGATACGTATTTAGACAATCATGTACAATAACCATAAATATAACAAAGTAATGTTATAATGGTACACTCAATTATATTGAAGGACACCTTTACTAAGGCATACAAATTTTTGAAATTCCAAACTGGAAATTATGGATGAAATCGAAGATATCCGAAGAGAAAATCGCAGGATGTATATATAAATGGAAGACTGGGATGAAATGTATACGGATACAAATCAGAATTAATGAAATTGACGAAGACCATCCAGCAGTGCTGTTCCGACATACTGAAGGCAACTGCAACTCCAGTCCATTCGTGTGGCTCCGGAAGCGTAGGTACGTATACAGAAAATCATGGAAAAATTACAATTAGTTTAACAAAATAATGTGATAAACGTGCCGTGTACTAGTTCCAAAGACACTTGTATTCAGAAATAAAATTTTTGTTTTTAACTAACAATAGAACTATAGAACGAAGAATGGCTTGCGGTTCAAAATCATGTCTTAAGAAATTAACGGAGACCATACAGTAGTGTTGCTCGATCTGCCGTACCATCATTCACCGTTCGAATATTATAGCAGGAGGTCAAGCCATTGTAGAACTTTACCCATTCGTATACAGTCTAACTTTTTACCGTAGGCCATTCCGTCCAAGAAGCAAGCCCGCTTAACTGAGGGCATTACTTCGTGTTCGGAGTAGCAAATTAGTAGACATTTTAGTGACGGGCACCTTTATTTCGTGTATGCATTAGAAGATCAGAGCACAGACTGATCATGAACATTACCGCCCCCTTTAAGTGTGGAACGGCCAAGTGAATAACTTCTCCTATCCCGTGATTCTGAGAGCAAACCCAGGAAAACCGTGATGTAAGTCCTCTAAACAGCATTGGGATTAGACACCTTATTTCGCTGTTTGAATATTAATATGGAGCGACAAACTCTGTGAGAGCGTTACCAATTGGTATAATGTCAAATGTTTTAGCGATGACCTTACCCTCCGAAAACCTAGCCCGCTGTATCGACAGTACAGCAGCGTGTTCAAAGGAACGAATTTGCATACATTTCAGTTACGATGACCTTAATTTCATGTATAAAGCAGAAGATCGAGTGTGCGAATGTTACCTCCATCTTTGAAGTTCGAACGGCTAAGTCTATAGCTTCACTTATTTTATGATTTCGAGAGTCAAACCAGGTTTTCCTGAAGTAAATGCGCTGAACAATATTTGCAATAGACACCATAATTCACGGTATGAAACTTAAAGTGACGGGTCAATCCGTTTGCGAACGTTACCAATTTCTACAAAGTCAAACATTTTATCGAAAGCTTTACCGCCTCAGAAGATAACCCGCTGTATCAGGAGTATCCCCGCCGGGGCTGCGGTGGGCCTTCTGGTCCCATTGCAGTATGGGTGTGACGAACCCACGGTGCCCGAGTTGGCCCAGCCTAGGCCGAGGTGAGCAAGAACATCATTCAGGAAGTAAGGTGTCCTGACGAGTGGTATGACCGGTACGGCACTGCATTCACTGGTACCTCGGGAACCGGTTCGAGCCCTGGGGCGGGCGGGCCTTGGTCCGTCCTCCCCGCCCGTTGTTTGGGTTGGCATCGAGGGGGCAGTGGTAAGCCCATATCGCGGGTTAGGGGACCACGTCTTCGGACGGGTTAGATCCTCCACGGGTGAGCGGCGTGAGAACTGCTCGGGCCCTGGCCTGCAGAGCCATTAGGGATTTAGAAAGGTCCAGGACTACCCAAGGTTGGCGCGTAGGGCTTGCAGTCTACGAGCTAATTGGTAGGTGTGTGGCAAGGTGCGCCACACATCGCGCTGATTGGGCGTATTTCAATGCCGCGCCCATGGTGGCCGTGTGGATTAAGCCCTCGTGGCAGGAGCTGCACGTAAAATCACCGACACACGTATCTGGAGTATAATTCCGCGTTCGGAAAAAGAAATTTGTATCCATTTTAGTGTCAGCACCTTAAATTCCATGTACGAATTACAGTATCGATGGTCAAACCGATTGAGAACATTACCATCCTCTCTAAGAGTCGAACGGGTAGGTCAGTAGCCTCACCTATCCTATGATTCTGGGGGTTAAACCAGGTAGTCCGGGAGTAAAGCCGCTGTACACTATTGGCAATAGACACCTTAATTCACGGATTGAATATGAAGTAGCGCGTCAAGATTTTTGCCAGCGTTACCAATTTTTATAAAATCAAAAGGTATACTCAATATCTTATCCCCAGAAGATTTTACCCATTGTATCGAGGAAATAAGGTGGTGTTCAGTGGGAGGAACTAGTAGACATTTTAGTGACGATGACCTTAACTTCCAGCAGGAATCAGAAGGTAGAGGGTCGAACCGTTCGAGGACGTTACCACCTTCTGTGTAAGACGGACGGCTAAGTCAATCGCTTCACCTATCCAGGTATTCGAAGAGCCATATCATCTAATACGGAAGTAAATCCACTGAACGGTATTGGCGAAAGACACCTTACATCACAACATGAATATTAAGGTTGAGAGACCAGCCGTTGGAGAATATGACTAATTGGTGTAAAGTGATACCTTTTACCCAATACCTATCCGTCCGAGAGCTTCACATACCGTGCGATTCCGAGAGTCAAACCAGATACTCCGTGAGTCTATTCGATGCACCGTATTGGTAATTGAAACCATAAATCATAGTTCGTATATTAATGTCGATCGTGAAACCGTTGAACAACATTACGTATTCGTATTGAATGAAACATTCATCCGAAGGTCTTACCTCCCGCGCAGTCCAACCCGCTGTAGGGAGGGCCATGCATAGTAATCACGGATACAAATGAGTATACATTTTATAAGACGGGCACTTTATTTTCATATATGTGTGGCAAAATCGAATGTCAAACCGAACGAGAACCTTACAAACTTCTCGAGAGTTATACGTCTAAGTCAATAGCTTCACCTATCTTATATTTACGAGAATCAAACCCGGTATTCCTGGAGTAAATGAATTGAGCAGTATTGGAAATGGACAATCCATTTCTCGGTATGGATATTAAAGTTGAGATTCAATCCGGGGTGTAAGGTAAACAGTGTGTATAAAGACACGCTTTTTACCGACGGTCTTAATTTCCAAGAAGCCTTACGAGCTGTATCGAGAGTATAACTTCGTGTTCAGAGATGCTAATTAGTATACATGTCAGTAACGGGAGCCTTCAATTCTTGTACGTATTAGAAGATTGTGTACCATACCGTTCGAGAACGTTGCCACCGTCTTCGAGAGTCGAACGGCTAAGTCAATTGCCTCACGTACCATGCGGTAATTAGGCAGAAAATCAGCTCAACTGTATTTGCAATAGACACCTTAATTCACGGTATGACTATTAATCTACAGATCCAAGCCGTTCTAGAACGTTCCTTATTGCTACAGAGTCAAACATTCCAGGGAAGGTCTTACTTTCGAGTAGCTAACCAGCTGTATCATGAATGTAACTTCGTGTTCAGAGAAGCAAATTAGTAATCATCTTAGTGTCGGTGGCCTTCACTTCATGTATGCATAGGAAAATCGAGTGTAAAGCCGATCGTGATCGTTACCACATTAGTTGAGAATCGTTCGCCTTAGTTAATAGCTTCACCTACCCTATTATTCCAAGAGCCGCACCAGGTACTCGGAGTCTAAACACGCTGTATAGAAGTGGCATTAGACACGAAATTTCATGGTATAAATGTTACAGTACAGAGTCACACAGTTGTACATCGTTACCTATCGACATAGAGCCTAACTTTTCGACGACGGTCGTGCACCTTAACTTCATGTATGAATTACAAAATCCAGGGTTAAAAATTTCAAGAACGTTACAGCCTTCTTTGAGTGTCGAACGGCAGAGTCAGTAGCTTCACCTATCCCGCGATTCCGAAGTTAAAACAGGTATTTCCGGTGGGAGTCAGCTGCACAGTACTGGCAATAGACACCTTTATTCACAGTTTGAATATTAAAGCAGGCCGTCAAGCCGTTGCGGAACATTATCTGTTGGTGTGTAGTCAAACTTCTTACAGAATGCCTTACCCACCGAAAAACTAGCCAGCCGTATTGATGATATAACATCGTGTTCAGAAGAACAAATTAGTATAATTTTTACTGACGGGTACCATTTTTCATGTTTGTACCATCTGTTTCAATACTTCACTTATCCTGTGATTCCGAAAGTATACTTTCAATACAGCTGGATCCGTTCTCGGACGATAATGCCTACGGTAAAAGTTTTACTATATACAAATTGGAAACGAGTTACGACGGCTTGACTCGGTACTTTAACATTTATACCGCGAATTGGGGCGTCTATTGCCAATAATGTCCGGCGGACTTAGGAGCGGTACTCCAGGAATACCTGGCATGATTTTCGGAATCACAGAGTTGGTGAAGCGATTGGCTTAGCATTTCGACACTCACAGAAGGTGGTATCGTTCTCGAACGGTTCCACGCTCTACTATAATATTCAAACCGCGAGCTAATATATTCATTATCAATAGTGTACAGCGGATTGACTCCCGGCACACCTGGTGTGCCTTTCGGATTAACAGCGTAGGTGAGGCTATTGACTTAGCCGTTCGACTCTCAAAGCAGGTGGTAACATTCACGAACGACTTGACTCACGATTTTGATACTTATACATGAAAATGAGGTGACCATGTGCTAAAATCTCTACTAAATCGATTCCGTCAACATATATTAGGACACACAGTACAGCTGGTTAGTCAGCTCGGAAGGAACGGCTTCGGTGAAAAGTTAGACTCTATACCAGTGGGTAATGTTGTACAACTGTGTGATTCTCTACAATAGAATCTACACCGGGATGTAGGGATTTTAATGCCGACACTGTACAGAGGATTTACTCTCGGACTGCCTGATCTGACTCTCAGAATCACAGGATGGGTGGAACCATTGACCGACCTGTTCGAGTCTCAAAGCCAGTGGTATCGTTATAGAACGTTTTAACCATCGATATTCTAATTCATACACTCATGTAAGGTGCCGTAATTATAATGTATACTAATGAGTTTCCCTAAGCACGTAGTAATACTCCAGATACGGCTGGCTAACGCATCGGACGGCGAGGCATTCGGAAAAACGTATGGCTTTATATAAAGTAGTTACCTTCTCACAAGTTGTGACGCTCTATTTTAATATTCATTCCGCGAATTTAGGTACGTATTGGCCAATACTCTTCAACGCAATTACTCTCGGATTATCTGATTTGGATTACGGGAATACAGGATAGGTGGTGCTATTGACATATGCGTACGACTCTGAAAGAGGGTGGTAACGTTCTCGAAGAGTTTGACCATCGATGTTCTAATTCACACATGAAGTTAACGAGCCCGTCACTGAAATGAAATCTAATTTAATGCTCTGGACATGAAGTTATACTCTCCATCGGCTGGTTATATTGTCGGAAAGTAAGGTTTCCATTAAAGAGTATGTCGTTATAGCAGTTTTTAGAAATCTCAAACGGTTTGACGCTCTACTTTAATGTTCATACTAAGAACTAAGGTGTCTATTGCCAATACAGTTCAGCAGATTTATTCCTGGAATACCAGGCTTGACTCCCGGAATCACAAGTATAGGTGAAGCTATTCACTCAGCCGTTCGACTCTCATAGAAGGTGGTAACTTTCTGGATGTGTATTGCCAATGGACACCTTAATTCACGGTTTGAATAGTAAAGTAGAACATCAAAACGTTTGAGAACGTTACCTATTGCTATAAATACAAACATTTTGCCGGAGACCTTACCCTCCGAAATACTAACCAGCTCTATTCAGAGAATAACTTCGTGTTCAGGAAAATAAGTTAGTATTTATTTCAGTGTTGGGAACCGTAACATCGGGTCTGAAGTGGAAGGTCGATGGGCGAACCGTTCGAGAACGTTACCATTGTCAATGAGTATCCAACGGAAAAGTCAATACCATCACCTGTCCTTTGAATCCGATAGTCAAACCCTGGTAAATCGCGAGCAAATCCGCTGATCAGTATTGGAAATGACACCATACTCCACTGGTTGAATATTGAAATAGAGCCTCACCCCGTTTGAGAACGTTTCCAGTAGCTATAAAGTCAGACGTTTTACAGAGGGTCTTACCGTCCGAGATGCTAGCCGGCCGTATCGAGAATATAGCTACGAGTTTAGGGAAACACATTGGTATACAATTTAGTGACGGCACCTTAAATTCATGTATGAAATAGAATATCGAGGGTCAAACTGTGTGAGATCGTTACCTCCTACTTCTAGAGTCGTACCATCATGCCAATAGCTTCACCTACCCTATGATTCCGAGAATCAGACCAGGTATTCCAGGAGTAAACGCGATGGACAGTATTAGCAATCGATACACAAATTCTCGGCATGAGCATTTCAGTAGGGAGTCAAATCGTCGGAGAGCATTACCAATTGTTATAAAGTCATTCTTTTTACATAGTACGTTACCTTCCGAGAGCGTATCCCGCTGTATTGAGAGTAAAACTTCGTAACCAGCAAAGCGAATTAGTATTCATTATAGTGAAGGGCACATAAATTTGATGTACGAATTTGAAGGTCTATGCTCCATCCATTCGAGATCTTGACCGCCCTGTCAGAGAGTCTAACGGCTAATTCAATAGCTTCCCTTATCCTTTGATTCCGAGAGTCAAACCTGTTATACCGGGAGGAAATCCACTGAACAGTAGTGGCTATAGACACATTAATTCGCGGTATCAATGTTACAGCTGATCGTCTAATCGTTGAAGAACGTTTCCGATTTGTATAAAGTCAAACGTCTTTCCGATGTCCTTTCCTTCCAAGAGCCTGACCCGCTGCATCGAGAGTATAAATGCGTTTCCAGGGAAAGAAATTATTATTCATTTCAGTGACGGGCACCATTAACTTCGTGTATGAATTAGAATATCGAGGGTCATATCGTTACAGAACGACAACATCTTCCTAGAGAGTCGAGCGGCCAAGACAATAGCTTCTCCAATCCTGTTATTCGGAGATGCAAACCAGGTGTTCTGGAAGTAAATCCGCCCAACAGTATGGGCAATAGACATCTTAATTCGCGATTTGAATATTAAAGCAGGGCGTCTAGCCAGTGTAGGGAAATACTTGTAGGTGTAGGGTCAAATTTGACACACAATGCCATTCCCTCCGAAAACTATCTCACTGTATCGGGAGAGTCGAACCGTGTTCACAGGTAAGAAATAGTATACATTTTAGTCACGAAATCCTACATTTCATGAACGAATTAGAAGGTAGATGTTCAAACATTTCGAGAACGATACCACATTCATTGAGACTCGAACGCCTAATTCAATAGTTACACCCATTCTGTGATTTCGAAAGTCAAGCAAGGTATTCCGGGAGAAAATCGGCTGAAGAGAAATGGCAATAGACACCTTAATTCACGGTATGAATACTAAAGTAGAGAGTTAAACCGTAGGCGAACATTACAAATTCGTATAAAGTCATCCTCTTTACCGAATACCTTACCTTCCGTGAACCGAACCCGCTGTGTCGTAGGCCTTGATTATTATTGACAGAATCAAATTAGTCGACATACCCGTAGGTAGACTCCACATTCTGATGAATTAATATCAAGATCAAGAGACAATCCGCTTGAGGATGCTACCACCTCCGTTGAGAGCCGAACGTCTAAATCAATAGCATCACACGTACTGCGCTTCACAGAGTCAAACTAGGTATTCCGGGCGCAGATAAGCTGAAGAGTAATGGCAACAGACACCTTAATGCACGGTACGAATATTAAAGCTGACAGTCATACCGTTGTAGACCGTTACCTATTGGTGTGGAATCAAATGCTTTACCGATAGACACATCGGAGGAGCTAACCTGCCGCTCCGAGAGTAAAACTTCTCTTTCAGAGAACGAAATTTGTAAACATTTCAGAGTCGGGCGCCTTAATTTCATGTATGAATTAGAAGATCGGTGGTCAAACCGTTCGAGACCGTTACCACCATTTATGAGTGTCAAACGGCTGCGTCAATAGCTTCAACTACCCTGTGATTCTGAAAGACAAACTGGCTAATCTGGGAGTGTATCCGCTGAATAGCATTGCCAATAGAAACCTTAATAAGCGGTATGTGTATTAAAGCAGGCCGTGAAGCCGTTGTGGACAATTGCAAATTGGTGTAGATTCAAACTTATTACAGAAAGCGTTCCTTTCAGATAACGTAACCCGATATATCGAGAGTATTACGTAGTATTCAAAGAATTAAATTAGTATACATTTTAGTGCTAGGTACCTTAATTTGATTTATGAATAAGGAGATCGACAGTTACAACGTTCGACAACGATACCACCTTCACTGAGAGTCGCACAGCTAAGGAAATAGCTTCACCCATCCTGTGATTCCGAGAGACAAACAAACCATTATGGGAGTAAATCCGCTGGATTATATAGGCAATGCACACCACAAATCACGGCATAGACATTAAAGCAGAGAGTCATGCTGTCGTCGATCATTATCAATTGGTATATAGTTACTCTTTTTACCGCAGTCCTTACCTTCCGTGAATATAACCCGCCGTAACGATTGTATAGCTCCGTGTTTAGAGATACACATTAGTATACAATATAGTGACAGCAGGTTTAATTCATATATGAATAAGAATATCCATGGTCAGACCATTCGCAGACGTTGCCACCAATTGTGAGAGTAGCTAAATAGACTGCTTCACCTATCCTGCGATTCCAAGAGTCAAATCAGGCAATCCCGGAGCAAATCTGCATAACAGAAAGGGCAATAGACACCTTATTTCACGGGTTGAATAAAAAAGTAAAGTAACAAACCGTTTGTCAACGTTACCAATTTCTATGAAGTCAAACGCTTCACCGTAGGCCGTAACGTGCTAGAAGTAAACCCATCGCATCGATGGTATACCTACGGTTATAGGGAAACACACTAGAATTCGTATTATAGACGAGCACCTTATTTTCGTGCTTAAGTTAAAAGATCGAGCGTCAAATCGCTCGAGAACGTTACCACCTTTTGTAAAAGACGAACTGATAAGTCAATGGTTTGACCTATCCTGCTATTCGGATTGTCAGACCAGGAATTCTGGGAGTACGTCCGCTGATGAGTTTTGTCAATACACACCGTAATTCGCGGAGTGAATATTAAAATATAGCGTCACACCGTATGAGTACGTTAGTAATTGCTATAAAATCAAACGTTTTAGCGAAGACCGTACCTTCCGCGAACTTCACACGCTTCGTCGAGAGTACAACTTCCTATTCAGAGTATCAAATTGGTAAACAAATCAGGGACGGGTTCGCTAATCTCATCTATGAGTTAGAAGATCGAGTGTCAAACCGCTCGAGGACGTTGCCACCTCCTGTGAGAGACGAATGGCTATGCCAATAGCTTTGCATATCCCGTGATACTGAGAGTCAACCAAGAAAAACCAAGGGTAAGTCCGCTGAAGGGTGTTGGCAATAGACACCTCAATGTACCATTTGAATGATAAAGTACGCTGTCAAGTAGTTATACAGCATTACCTATAGGTTCAGGGTCAAACTTCTGCCAGAATTCGTTACCATCCGATAAACTAACCTGCTGTATCGGGAGTATAACACCGAGATCAGAGGTATGAACTGGATTACATTTTAGTGACGGGGACCATAATTTCATTATGAATACGAAGGTCATGGTCCAACCCATTGAGACAGTTACCACAATCTTTGAGATTCAAACAGCTAAGTCAAGAGCTTCATACATCCAGTGATTCAGAAAGTCAAACAAGGTATTCGAGCAGTAAATCCTCTGTACAGTGTTAGCAATAGTAACCCTATTCGACCGTATAGATATTAAACTATAGGGAGAATCCATTGCAGGACATTACCAATTTGTCAAATGTCAAACTTTTCATCGGATATCTTACCATCCGCGAAACCATCCCGCTCGATATATCGAGGGTATAGCTTCGTGTTCAGAGAAACAAATTAGCATGCATTTTAGAGCGCGGACACAATCACCTCTAGTATGAATTAGATGATCGAGGGACAAACCGTTTGCGAACAGTATCACCTTCTTTGTGAGTCGCACAGTTACGTGGACAGCTACATTATTCTGTGAATTTGAGAGCCAGACAAACTATTCCGGGAGTCAATCCGCTGAACTAAATTGGCAACAGGAACCTTAATTCACGGATTGAATATTAAAATTGAGCGTGAAACCGTTTGTGAACGTTACCAATTGATATAAAGTCAAACGACATACCGATGACCATAACTTTCGCGAACCTCATCCGCTTTATCACGAGAGAAACTTCGTGTTCAGGACATCAAATTAGTGAATATGTTAGTGACGGGGTCCTTAGTTTCATTTCGGATATGGAGATCGACTGTCAGAACTGTTCTAGAACGTTACCACCATCTTTGACAGTCGCACGGCTAAGTCTATTGCTTCTCCTATCCTATATTTCCGAGAGTCAAATCAGGTAATCCGTCAGTAAGGACGCTAAGTTTACTGGCAACTGACGCCTTAATTCACTGTTTCAATGTTATCGATGAGCGTCAAACCGTTTGAGAACGTTACCAATTGCTATAAAGTCAAACGTTTTTGAGAAACCCTTACCTTGGGAGCAGCTTTAATATATATATATTAAAGTACAGTGTCACACAGTTGTGCAACGTTCCCTATTGGTATAGAGACAATCACTCTAGCGAAGGCATTAGCTTCCGAGCAGCTGACCCGATGCATCGAGTGAATAACTTCGCATTCAGAGAGACAAGGTATTACACATCTTAGTGTCGTGCACCTTACATTCATGTATGAATTACTGGGTCGTGGGTCAAATGTTTCCCGAACGTTACAACCAGCCTTGAGAGTCGAGCGGCTAAGTCAATAGCTTCACCTATCCTGTGATACTGGGAGTCGAATCAGGTAATCCAGGAGTAAATCCCCTGAACAGTATGGGCAATAGACACTTTAATAATCAGTTTGAATATTAATGCATTCTGTCAATCCGATATACATTGTTACCAATTGCTACAAAGTCAACCGTCATAACGAAGGCCTTATCCCTCGAAAAACTAAACGCCTGTATCGAGAGTATAACTTCGTGGTCAGAGAAAGAAGTTTGTCACCTTTGCAGTGACGAGCACATTAACATCATGTTCGAATTAGAAGATCGAGCCTCAAACCGCTCGAGAACGTTGCCATCTTCTGTGAGGAATCAATGGCTAAGTAAATAGCTTCACCTTCATCGAAATTCCATGAGCCAAACGAGGTGTTGCGGGAGTAAATCGTCTGATCAGAACTGGCAATGGACACCTGAGATCACGGTTTGAATATTAAAATAGAGTGTCACACCGTTTGATAACGTTACCAATTGCCATAAATTCAAACATTTTAGCGAAGGCCGTACCTTCCGCGAACATCATCCGCGTCATCGAGAATATAACTTTGTCTACAGAGAAAGAAGTTAGTATTCATTTTAGTGACGGGCACCTTGATTTCATGCACGAATTAGAAGATCGAGCGTCAAACTACTCGAGAACGTTGCCACATTCTGTGAGAGACGGCCGGCTAAGTGAACGGCTTCACCTATCCTGGGATGCCGCCAAGTGTCAAGTAGATATTCCAGCATTGCATGCAAGAGTCAGTGTTGGCAATAGTCACCTAAATCTACAGTTTGAATATAAAAATGGATCGTGGCTCCGATAAGGAACGTTAACAATTGCAATAATGTCAAACGTTCTACCGAAGACCTAACCATCCGCGAACATCTCCCACTTCATACAGAGTATAACTTCGTGTTCAGAGAAAGAAATTGGGATTGATTTAAGTGACATGCACCTTCGCTTCATGTATGAATTGGAAGATGCAGTGCCAAGCAGTTCGAGAACGTTACCACCATCTTTGAGATTCGAACGGCGAAGTCAATAGCTTATCCGATCCTGCCGTTTCGGGAGTAAATCCGCTGAGCCTAATTGGTAACTGACACCATAATTCACGGTTTGAATGATAAAGTAGCGAGACAAACCACTTGATAACGTTACAAGATTGAATAAATTCAAACATATTATCGAGTGCCTTACCGTCCGAGAAGCTAACACACCGTGTCCAGAGTATAGCTACATGTTCACAGAAGCAGTTTAGTATGCAGATCAGTGACGGGCACGTTAACATTATGTGTGGCTTACAAGGCCGAGCGTCAAACCGTTCGAGAATGTTGTCACCTTATGTGAGAAACGAACGACTAAGTATAAAGCTTCACCTATCCTGTGATTCCGAGAGTAAGGCCTGGTATTCCTGGAGTAAGTCCGCTGGAAACTACTGGAAATAGACACATCAAACCGCGGTGTGTATATTAATGCAGAGACTCAAAACCTCGAAGATCATTATTAAAGTCCTTCTTTTTCCGATTACCTTACTTCCGTGAAATTAAGCAACTGTATGGTGTGCATATCTTTGTATTCATAGAAACATATTAGTATACATTTTAATGACGGGCACCTTATTTACGTATATGAATAGAAAAATCATGAGTAATACTTTTCGTGAATGTTACCACCTTCTTTGAGGGTCGAACTGCAAAGTTAACCGCTTCGCCTATCCTGGTATTCCGATAGTCAAACCATGTAGTCCGCATCCAAACGCTGGTTCACGATATAAATATTAACGCACATATTCTTGCCATTGTGGAATGTTACTTGCTTGTATAGTGTCAAACATTTTATCGAAAGCCTCACCTTCTGAGACCCAAAAACACGCTACCGAGAGAATAACTTCGAGTCCAGAGTAACAAATTAGTGTACATTTTAGTGGCGGGCACCTCAATTTCGTGAATGAATTAGAAGGTCCTGAGGCAAACTCTTCCAGGACGTTACCATCTTCACTGAGAGTCGCAGAGCTACGTCCATAGCTTCACCTATCCTGTGACTCCGAGAGTCAATCCTGGAATTGCAGGATGATATCAGCTGTAGAGTAACGGCATTAAAAACCCTACGTCCCGGTGTAGATATAAAAGTACAGTGTAACACATATGTGCAACGTTACCTATTTGTATAGAGACTAACATTTTACCGAAGACCTTAACTTCCGAGGGGCATAACCCGCTGTAGGAAGTGTTTCGCTCAGTGGGAGCGGAATTAAATTAGTAGACATTATACCAGACAGATACCTCATTTTCATGTATGAATTGCAAAATCTCGTGTCTAAATGATGGTGAAAGATGCTACATTTTTAGCTAGTCGCACAGTCTAGCCAATGACATAACGTATCCTGCGACTCCCAAATTTAAGCCAGGTATCCCTGGGGTAAATCCGCTGAATTGTATTGGCAATACCCATCTTAATCCACGGTTTGAATATTAAAGTAGAGCGACATACTGTTTCAGCTAGTTTCCAATTGGTATAAAGTGAAACGTTACAGTGAAGACCCTCCTATCCGAATGCCTAGAACGCTGTATCGAGAGTATGAGTACGTGCTCAAAGCAACGAATTAGTATACATTTTAGAAATGAGCACCTTAATTGCATGTGTGAATAAGAAGATCGAGGGACAAACCGTTCGAGAACGTTATCACATTGTGTGAGGGAAGAACGGCTAAGTAAATGGCTTTACATATCCCGTGATCCCGAAAGTAAAACCAGGTACTCCGGGAATAAGTCCGCTGAACAGTCTTGGCATTTGACACGACAAATAGCGGTTTAAATATTGAAGGACTCATTCAAGTCGTTGGAGATCTTCACCCATTCGCATACAGTTTAATTGTTTACCGAAGGCCTTATCCTCCGAGAACCTACCTGTCTTCATCCAAAGTATAATTCGTGTTCACGGATGCGAATTAGTATACACATTAATGACGGGCACCTTAATTTCATGTATGCATCAGAAGCTCGAGGGTCAAACCTTTGGAGATCGGTACCACCTTCTGCGAGAGAGGAACGGCTAACTAAATAGCTTCACCTATCCTGTGATTCTAAGAGGCCAACCAGATATTGCGTGAGTTAATCTGTTGTACCGAATTGGCAATGAACACCTTTATTCACGGCTTTAGTTTGAAGGTAGGGCGTCAAGCCGTTTAAGAACGTTACCAATTGGTATAAATTGAAATGGATTACTGAAGACCTTACATTCAGCCAACCTCACCCGCTTCATCGAGAGTATTACTTCGTGTTCAAAGAAAAAAAAAAATTAGTATTCATTCCTGTGACGAGCACCTTTACTTCATGAACGAATTAGAAGATCGCGGGTCAAACGTTTCGAAAGCGTAACCACCATCTTTGAGAATCGAGCGGCTAAGATTATAGCTCCTCCCATCCAATGCTTCCGAGATTCATATCAGATAACAAGGGTGTAAATCCGCTGTACAGTATTAGCATTAGCCACCATATTTCACGGTATACGTACTACATTGCAGAGTCCATCCGTTGTTCAACGATACTAATTGGTATTGAGTCGAACTTATTACCGAATACAATACTTTCCGAGAATCTAACCCGCAGTCGCAAGTGTCCTGCTCAATGTGCACGGAGAAAAATGAGTACATATTTTAGCGGTCGAACGCCGCATGTTTGTGAATAAATATCAACATCGAGAGTCAAAGCGTTCGAGATCGTTACCACCTTCTGTGAAAGACGAACGGCTCCGAAAGTCGATCCAGTTATTCAACAAGTAAATCAGTAGTTCATAATGGTCATTAGATACCCTATTTCACGGTATAAATATTAAAATACACAGCCAAATCGTTGTAGCACGTTACCTATTGGTATAGGGTCAAACTTTTCACAGAACACCCTACTTTCGAGAAGCTAACCCGCTGTGTGGAGAGTATTAGTTTGTGTTCGGAGAAGCGAATTAGTTGGCGTTTTATTCACGGGCAACATAATTAGCATGTATGAGCTATAAAGATCGAGGGTCAAAACGATCCAGAAAGATGCCACCATATTTTAGAGTCGCACAGCATAGTCACCAGCTTCGCTTAACCCGTGATTCCCTGAGTCGAACCAGGTATTCCAGGAGTAAGTCCGCTGATCATTATGGACAATAGCCACCTTATTTCACGGATGGAATATTACAGTCCGGAGTCACACGTTTGTAGACTGTTACACATTTCGATAATGTCAAAAGTTTTACAGGAAACCTTACCCTCCGAGAACTAAACCGGATGCATGTAGAGTATTACTCTATTAAATTATTATACACTGCAGTGAGGGGCACCTTAACTTCATGTATGAATTAGAAGATTGAGGGCCAATCCGCTCGAGAACAATGCCAGCTTGTCTGAACTACGAACGGCTACTTCAATAGTTCCACATATTGAGTGGTTCGGAGAGCCAAACCCGGTATTCCGACAGAAAGTCGGCTGAAGAGTTTTGACAATAGGCACATTAAGTTACGGTTGGCATATTAAAATAGAGCATCAAATCGTTTGAGATCGTTATCAATGTCTGTAAAGTCAAACGCTTTACCGAAAACCATACCCTCGAAAGAAATAACCAGCTGTACCGAGAATATAACTTCGTGTTCTGAAAATTAAGTTAGTATTCACTACAGTGACGGGCATCATATCTTCGCGTATGAGTTAGAAGATGGAGGGTCAAACAGTTCTAGAGCGATATCACCTTCTATAATATTCGAATACGTAAGTCAATAGTGTCACCCATCCTACGATTTGGAGAGGCAAACCAGGTATTCCGGGAGTAAATCCGCTGAACAGTATGGGCAATAGACACTTTAAATCACGGTTTGAATATAAAAGCACACCGTCAATCGACTGCAGAACGTTAACTATTGGTATAAATTTAATAATTTTGCGGATAGCCTTACCTTCGGAGAAGCTAACTCACGGATTCGAGGATATATCGTCGTGTTCAGAGAATCAAACTTGTTAACATTTTAGTGACGGTCACATTAATTTCATTATGAATAAGATGATCTAGGGTCAAACGCTTCGGAAAGGTTAGCACGTTCATTTTGAGTCCAACGGCTAAGTCAATATCTACATCTATCCCGTGATTCCGACAGTCGAACCTGGTCATACCGGTGCAAATCCGCTACACAGCTTTGGAAATAGACGCTTTAATTCAGGGTTTGAATTTTAAAATAATTTGTCAAACCGCTTCAGTTCTTTACCGATTGTTACCAAATTCTATGGCATTCGAAAACCTAAGGGAAAAGCTTCACATATCCAGTGCTTCCGAGATTCATGCCATGTATTCCTGGTGTAAATCTGCTGATTAGAATTGGCAATAGAAACACTATTTCACATTTTGAATATTAAAGCAGACCGGCAAACCATTGTTAGACTTTACCTATTTGTCTAATGTTAAACACTTTTCAGATAGCCTTACCTTCGGAGATGCTGACCCGCATCCTCGAAAGTATATCTTCATTTTCAGAGGAACGAATTAGTAAACATTTTTGTGACTGTGACCTTAATTTCGAGCATGAATTTGAATATCGAGGGGCAAACCGTTCGAGAACATTATCACCTTATGTGAAATTCACACATCTAAATAAATTTCTGTAACTGTCATGTGATTTCGAGATGAAAATCAGGAATTCCAGAAGTAAATACGCTGAAAATAATTGGTAATGTACACTTTAAATCACGGTATGAATTTTAAAGTAGAGCGGCAATGGGTTTTTATTGAACGTTATATATATTTTTGGTATAAAGTCATACTTCTTACTGAATACATTATCTTACTAGACCATTACCCGCTGTGTCGAGTGCCATGCTTACTTATACGGAAACAAATTAGGAGACATTATAGCAGTCGGACAGCTTTCCTACATTTATGAATAGCAAAATCGAGAACACAACCGTTGGAGAACGATCCCACCTTCCTCGAAAGTCGCACATGTAAGTCAATACTTTTCCTATCCTGAGATTGCGGGAGTCAAACCATGTATTCCGGGAGTAAATACGCGAAAAAGTTGTGCAAATAGACACCGTAATTCTCGCTGAGAACAATAAAGCGAAGATTCAAACCGTGAAAAAACGTTACGTATTTGTATAAAGTCAAATTTATGACCGAAGGCCTTGCTTCCGTGAAGCTAACCCGATGTGTCAAGAGTATATCTTTGTGTCAGAGAATCAAATTATTATACATTATATGACGGGCATCTTAGTATCATGTGCGAATTAGAATATCGGTGGTCAAAGCGTTCGAGAACGTCACCTCACTCTCTGAGAGGCGAACGGAGATGTCAATAGCTTCACATATCCTGTGATTCCGTGAGTCAAACCATGTATTCCGGGAGTCCATCCGTTTTGTCAATATTGACAAACAATGGACACCCTAGTTCACGGATAGAATATTAAAGTACAGCGTCAAACATTTGTAGTTACATATTTGAGTGATGTAAAAAAATTTACAGAAGACCTTTCCTTCCGAGAACTTAACCCGATGTATGTAGAGTATTACTTCGTATTCGGAGATACAAATTAGTATACAATGATGAGAATGGCACTGTAATTTCATGTATGTATGAGAAGTTCAAGGGTCCAACCGTCCGAGATCGTTACAACCTTCTTCTAGAGTGGATCTGCTTGTCAATAACTTCACCTATCCTGTGATTTTGGGAGCCAAAACAAGTAATCCGAGAGTAAATCCGCTGATGAGTATTGGCAATATGTTCCTTAATTCGTGGATTGTATATAAAGGAAGGCCGTCAAACCGTTGTACAACGTTCCATATTCTTCTAGGATTAAATTCCCGTCGGAATTCCTTACCATCCGAAGAACTGACCCCTGAATCGTTAGTATAAAACCGTATTCAGAGTTACGAAATAGTATACATTATAGTGACTAGGATCTTAGCTTCATGTATGAATTAGGAGATCGAGGGTCAAATCGTTCGAGAACGTTGCCACACTCTTTGACAGACGGAATGGTAAGTCTATTGCTTCACATATCCTGTGATTCCGAGAGAGAAATCAGGTAATCTGGGAGTAAGTACGCTGAACATTATGGGCAACTGACACCATCATTCAGGGTATGAATATTAATGAAGAAAGTCAAACCGACGGAGAATATTACCAATGCGTGAAGGGTTAAACTTCTCACAGTATGCCTTACACTCCGAGAATCTCACCCATTGCATTGAAAGAATAACTTCGCGTTCAGTGAAACAAATTAGTATGCATCCTAGTGCCGCGCACCTTAATTTCATGGATAATTTAGAAGATCGAGGGCCAAACCATTCGTGAACGTTTGCACCTTCTGCGAGAGACGCACGGCTAAGTCAATAGCTTCACCTATCCCGTGATTATGAGAGGCAACCCGGGAAAACCTAGAGTAAGCCGCTGCAGAGTATTGGCCAATGAGAGCTTATTTCACGGTTTGAATATTAATTTAGTGCGTCAAAGCGTTTTAGAACGTTGACAATTGCTATAAAGTCAAACACTCTACCGATCGCCTAACCTTGGGAGAGGCTAACCAGCCGTTTCGAAAGTATAACATCGAGTTCAAAGAAATATATCAGTCTTCGTTTCTGTGACGAGCGCCATAATTTCATGTATGAATTAGAACATCGAGAGTCAAACTGTTCGAGGACGTTACCACCTTTTGTGAGAGACGGATGGCAAAGTCAATTGCTTCACCTATCCAGTGATTATGAGAATCAAACCTGATATTCGTGGACTAAATGCTCTGTACTGGCAGTTGATACCTTAATTCGCGGAGTGAATATCATCATCGAGATCCACATCGTGAGAGAACGTTACTAATTGCTATGAAGTCTATCGTTTTACCGAATTCCATACCGTTCGCTACGTGATATGGGAAACTCATTAGTATACAATTTAGTGATGTCACCTCAAATTCATGTGTGAATCAGAAGGTCGAAGGTAACACAGTTCGAGACAGTTACAACATTCTATGATATTCGATGACCTACGGGAATAGCATCACATATCCTGTCTTTCTGAGAGTCATACCAGGTATTCCTGGAGTAAATTCTCTGAACAGTGTTGGCAATTGACTCCCAATTTCACGGTATATATACGGCAGTGCAGAGTCAAACCGTTGCTGAACGATAGTTATTGGTATAGAACGAGTAGGTAATGTTCTACAACGGCTTGTCGGCCTGCTTCAATATTCGAACCGTGTATTGAGTTGTCTATGGCCAATAGCTTTCAGCGGACTTTTTACCGGAATACCAGGCTTGACTTTCGGGATAACAGGATGGGTGAAGCTATTGGCTTAGCAGTTCGACTCGCGAATATGGTGGCAACATTCTCGAATGGTTTGACATTCGATCTTCTATTTCATACCTGAAATTAATTTTCCCGCCACTAAAATGAAAAATAGTTTGCTGCTCTATGCACGAAGTAATACTCTCGGTACAGCGGGCCAGGTTGACGGACAGTATGCCCTTCCGTTAGAAGGATGATCATATACGAATTGGAACTGTTCACCGTCGGTTTGTCTGTCTAACTTAATATTCATGCAGTTAGATTAAGCACGTTTATTGCCATCGCTGATCAAGTGATTTACTCCTGGAATACCTGACTTGACTCTCTGAATCATTGGACGGGTGAAGCTCCTGACTCAGCCGTTCGACACTCAAAGGAGGAGTTAACGATCTCGAAAGGATTGACCCTCCATATTCTAATTCACACCCGATGATAAGATGCCCATTACTGAAATGAATACTAATTTAGTTTTCTGAACAGGAAGTTATACTCCCGATGCATGCTCTCGGCGTGGAAGGTCTCATGTATACGGTTCGAATTTGTACAAATTGGCAACGCACTCAATCAGTCTGACGGTCTACTTTAATATTCAAATCGTACATTGAGGTGTCTATTGCCGATACTATTCAGCGGATTTACCCTCGGATTACCTGGCTTGACACTCGGCATCGCATGATAGGTGGAGCTGTTGACTTATCCCCCCGACACTCAAAGAGTGTGGTAACGTTCTCGAACGATTTGACCACCGATTTTCTAATCCACCTGAAGTTAACGTGCCGACACGGAAATGAATACCAATTTCATTCTCTGAACACGAATTTATACTCTCGATGAAGCCGCAGAGTTTCTGGGCAGGGTAAGGCCTTCGGTAAATCGATTGACCTTATACAAATTCGAAACGCTCTCAAGCGTTTTGACGATCTACTGCAATATTCACACTGCGAATTAAGGTGCCTATTTCCACACCACGTCATCGCACTTACTTCCGAAATACCTGGTTTGACTCTACGATTCACAGGATAGGTGAAGCTATGGACTCAGCCTTTCGTCTCTCACGGAAGGTGGTAACGTCATCCAATGGTTAGACCCTCAACCATCCTATTGCAACATGCAATTAACGTGTCCGTCTGCAAAAGTGTCTACTAATTTGTTTCCTTGAACACTATGCAAGGGACTTACTGCAGCGGGTTAAGCTCTCGGAGGGTGTGGTATCCTGTACGAAATTTGACCATAAACCAGTATGTACCGTTCTACAATGGTTCGAGTCTCTATATTGCTATTTATACCGTAAATTAATGTGTCTATTGCCAATACCGTACTTCCGAATGGCTATCAGAATACCTGGTTTGTCTATCGGAATAACAAGATGGGTGAAGTTATTGACTTAGCCCTTCGTCTCCCGAAGAAGGTGGCAATGTCCTCGAACGAATTGAACCTCGATCTCCTCATTCATACATGAAATTAAGGCTTTATACTCTCGAAACGGCGAGTTTGCTTATCCGAGCGTAACGCCATTGGTAATGTGTTTGACTTTACACCAATTGGTGACGTTCGCAAACGGTTTGACACTCTACTGTAATATTCAAACCCAGAATTAAGGTGCCTACTGCCAATACTGTCAGAAGATTGGCTCCGGGAATACCTGACCTGGCTGTCGGAGTCATAGGATAGGAGAAGCTATCGAATTAGCAATTCCACTCCAAAAGATGGCAGGAACGGTCTCGAACGATCTGACACTCGATCTTCAAACTCATACACGAAAATAAGGTGTGCTTCTGCAACAATGTCTACTAATTTGCGTCCGAGGGCGCTAAGCACGACACTGGATACTGCGTGATATGTTCTAGGAAGGTAATGTATTCGGCAAAAAGAAGGACTTTATACAAATTAATAATGGTCTCCAACAGTTGGACTCCCTACTTTGATACTCAGAACTTGAATTATGGTGTCCATAGCCTATACTGAACAACGGATTCACTCCCCAGTACTCCCAGTTCGAATTTTGGAATCACAGTGCGGGTGAAGCTATTCACTTTGTCGAACGACTCGCTAACGAGGTGGTATCGTTCTCTAACGATATTGACCCTCGATCTTCTATGCAATACATGAAATTATGGTGCCTGCCACTAAGATTAGGAATAATTTGTTTGGATGTACAGGAAGTCACACTATCGATGCAGCGGGTTAGTTTCTCATATGGCAAGGTCTTCGGAGCGACCTTTGACTTTATACTAACTGGTAACGATCGCAAGCGGTTTCACGTTCTACTTTAATATTCAATCCGTCAATTAAGGTGTCGAGGTCCAAAACTGTTTCGCGGATTTACTCCAGGAATACCTGGTTTGACTCTCTTAATCACTTGATAGGTGAAGCTTTTGACTTAGTCCTACGTGTCTCTCAGAAGGTGGTATCGTCCTCGAACAGTTTTGCACTTGACTTTCTATTTCTTACATGTAATTTAGGTGCCGTCACTATAATTTGTACTAATCTGTTCTTCTATTCATGAAGCTACACCTTCGATACGGCGGGTCTTCTTCTCGGTCGGTAAGGTTTTCTGTAAAACGCATGACTTTGTAGGAACTGGTAATGATCTCAAGCGGGTTGAAGCTCTATTTTATAATACAAACCATGGAGTAAGGAGTCTGTTGCCAATAATGATCAGCGGATTTACTCTTGGAATACCTGGTTGGGCTCTCGGAATCTCAGGCATTGGTGGAGCTATTGACTTATACCTTCGACTCTCATACGGGGTGACATCGTTCTCGTACGGTTTGTACTACGATCTTCTAATTGACACATGAAGTTAAGGTGCCTGTCACTGAAATCATTAGAAATTTCTTTCACTGATCACGGTGTTATACTCTAGATATGGCGGGTTAGCTTCTCCGAAGGTAAGGGTATCGGTAAAATGTTTGACTCTATACCAATAGGTACCGTTCTACTACGGTTTGAAGTTACCTTTTAATGTTGAAGCCATGAATAAAGGAGCCTATAGCCATTATTGCGCAGCGGAATTAGTCCGTGTATGGCTGGTGTGACTGCCGGATACACAGAATGTGTGATGATATTGACATAGCTCCTAGAATATCATAGAAGGTCGTAACGGTATCGAAAGGTTTGTCCGTCGATCTTCTAATTTCTGCAGGAAGATATGGCGCCCGTCACTAAAATGAATATAAATTTCTTCCTCTGAACACAAAGTTATATTCGGGATATAATGCGATATACTTCGGAGGGTAAGGGATTCAGTAAAATGTTTGACTTTATTCAAATTGGTAACTTTCTCAAATGGACTGGCTCCGTACTTTAATATTTATACCGTGAAATAGAGTGCCTTCTGCAAATGCTCTACAGTGGATTTACTCCCGGAAGACATCGTTTGACTCTCGGTATAGCTGGACACGTTAAGCTATAAACTTAGCCATTCCAATCACAACAAGGTTTTCAAAAAGTTTGACCATCGATCTTCGAATTCATACATGCACTTAATCTGCCCGTCGCTATAGCCTAATCTAATTCGAGCCACAGAACACAATGTTATACTCTCGATACAGCGCGTTTGATGTCAGAGGGTAAGGTCTTCTGTAAAGCGTATAAACTTATACCGATTTGTATCGTATTCAAACGGATAGTAGCTCAACTTTAATATTCAACGCGTGAATTGGGGTGTCTAATGTCAATACTGTTCATCGGATTTACTCCCGTAATGCCCGATTTGAGTCTCGAAATCACAGGATTGGTGAAGTCAGTGACTTAGACGTTCGACTCTCACAGAAGATTGCATCGTTCTCGAATGGTTTGACGCTTGTCCTTCCTATTCAAAATGAAATTAAGGTTCCAGTCACTAAAATGTTTACTAATTTGAACCACTGAATACAAAGTTATACCCTCGGTGTGGCGGGTCTGTTTCGAGGAATGTGAAGAGTTCGGTGGGACGATTGGGTCATACCAATTGGTAAAGTTCTCCTACGGTCTGCCGATCTACTTTATACCGTAAACTAAGGTGACTTTTGTCAATACCTTTCAGCGGTTTACTCTTGGAATACAAGGCATGAATCTCGGAATCATAAAAGTATTTGCAGATAATGACTCAGCCGTTCTCCATTCATAGAAGGTGGTAACGATCTCGAACTGATGGACAGTAGATCTTCTAATTCCTACATCAAGTTTACGTCCCCGCCACTAAAATGTATAGGAATTTGTATCTTTATCACCAAGATATACTCTCGATACAGCGAGATCGGATTTCGGAGGGTAGGTTCTTCGGTGAAACTTTTACACTATACCAATAAGTAACGTTCTACAAGGGTTACACTCTGTACTTCAATATTCAAACCGTGAGTTAAGGTATCCATTACTAATAGTGTATAACTTATTATATACCGTTATACCTGATTCGGTTATCGGAATAACTGGGCAGGTGAATCTACTGACTTTGCCGTTCGACCCTGGAGGACGGAGGAAACGTTCGCGAGCGGTTTGACACGCGGTCTTCTTATTCATCTTGAAATTGAGGATCGCGTCTGCTAAAATATATACTAATTTGTTTCACTGATTACGAGGATTTTCCCACGATACAGCGGATTATGATCTCGGAGGTTAAGGTATCCGGCAAGGCGTTCGACGTTATATCTATTGGTCACGTTCTCAAACGGCTTGACTGTGAATCAAGGTATCAATTGCCTATGCTCTTCAGCGGATATACTCCTGAAATACCAGGTTGGACTCTCGGAATCTCAGAATAAGTAAAGCTATTGATTTAGCCAGTCGTCTCACACTGAAGGTGGTACCGATCACGAACGCATAGACTCTCGGTGTTGATAATTATTCACAAGCATGATGTGTTCATTCGCTAATCTGTCTACTTATTTGTTTCCAGGCACTTTGACCAGGACACTAGCTACAGCGGGTTAGGTTCTCGGAAGGTATGATATTCGGTAAAAGGTATGACTCTAAGCGCACTGGTATCGCTTTCACGCAGTGTGACGCTCTATTTTAATATTCACACCGCAAATTAATGAATCTATTGTCAATAATTTACAGCGTATTTACTCCCGTATTTTCACGCTTGACTCTCGGAATCACCAGATGGGTGAAGCTTTTGACTTGGCCATTCGTCTCTCGCAGATGGTTTCTATGTTCTCTAGCGGCTTTACCCTCGATCCTCTGATTCGTACATGAAGTTAATGTGCCCGTCACTGAAATGAAGACTAATTTGTTTCTCCAAGCAAGAAGTTAATCTCTCGACACGTCGAGTTCGCTTCTCCGAGTGAAAGGCCATTGGTAAAGTGTTTGACTTTGTACCAATTTGTAACACTCTCAAATGGTTTATCGCTCTACTGTAATATGCAAACCGTGATTTAAGGTGCCTATTGCCGAAACTCTTCAGCCGACTTACTCACAGGATTCCTTGGTTGAATCTCCGAATCACTGGATAGATGAAGCTATTGAATTATCCGTTCGACTCTCACTGATGGTGGAAAAGATCTCGAACTGTATGTCTCTAGATTATTCCATTCGCACGCGAAAACAAGGTTTCCGTCAATTTAAAATGTCTACTAATTACATTCCGTGAGGTAGTTAGGATGACACTCGCTACAACTGGTTAGGTTTTTGGAAGGCAATGTGTCCGGTACAAAGTTTGACCATTTACCAGTCGGTACAGTTCTGCGATGGTACGAATCTCTATATTACTATCTAAACCGTAAATTAAGGTGTCCATTGCCAGTACTCTTCAGCGTATTTACTCCAGGAGTACGTGGTTTGATACTCGGAATCACAGAATGGGTGAACCTGTTGACTCAGCCGTTCTATTCTCAAAGACGGCGATAACGTTCTTGAACGGTTTGACTTTCGGTATTGCTATATATGCATGTAAATAATGTATCCGTCTGAAAAATGTTCAGTAATTTGATCACGTGAAGACTATGGAACACAATCGCTGCAGCGGGTTGGTTTCTCGGAAGGTCATGCCTGCGGTATAGAGTTAGACCATATACTAATAGGTAAATTTCTACAACGGATTGACGCCCCAATTTAATATTCGAATACGGAATGATGGTATCTATTGCACATACTGATCAGCGGATTCATTCCAGGATTACCTGGTTTCACGATCGGAATCGTATGCCGGGTGAAGCTATTGACTGAGCCATTCGTCTCGCACAGAAGGTGGTAACGTTCTCGAACGTTTTTTTTCGTATTTTTATATGTGTACACAAATAAGCGGGGTCCGTCCTCTGAAAGGTCTACAAATTTGTTTCCGTGCAAATTAAGCAGGACATTCGCTATAGCGGGTTAGGTACTCGGAAGGTATGGTATGCGTTAAAAGAAATTACTTTGTGGGCATCGTTAACTTGCTTCGTCGGCTTGAAGCTCCACATTAATATCCATACCGTGAGTTACGGTGGCAGATGCCCATAAACTTCAGCGGACTTACTCCCGGATTACTTGATATGACTATCAGTATAACAGGATAGGTGAAGCCTTTGATTGAACCGTTCGACTCGCGAATATGGTGGTAACATTCTCGAACGGTTTGAACTTCGATCTTCTAAATCAGAACTGAATTTAAGGTAACGTCACTAAATTGTATACTAGTTCCTACCACTGAACATGGTGTTATACTCTCGATAAAGCTGATAAGTTTTTCGGAGGGTAAGGCATTCTGTAGGATGTTTAATCTTACACGAATAGGTAATGTTCTACAACGGATTGACGCTCCACATTAATATTCATTCCGCGAGTTGAGGCATTAATTGCCAATACTGTGCTGCGGATTGACTCTCGAAATACCCAGTTCGACCCTCGGAATCCAAGCATAGGTGAAGCTATTGACTTAGCCGTACGCCACTCAAAGAAGTTTCTAACGTTCTCGAACGTATTGGCCTTCAATATTTTAATTCATTCATGAATTTAACGCGCCGTCAACAAATTGCATGCAAATGTGTTTCTATAAACACGAAGCTATTCTCTCTATACAGCGTGCTATTTTTTCGGGAGATATTTTCCTCGGCAATGCGTTTGACCTTATAGAAATTCGTAACGTCCTCAAACGGTTTGACGCTCTATTTTAACACTCAAACCGTGAATTAACGGCGGATATTACCAATACTGTTCAGCGTACTTACGCTCGGAACACCTGGTTAGACTCTCGAAATCGCAGAACAGGAGAAGCTACTCACCTATCCCTTCGTCTCTCGCAAAATGTGGCAACGTTCTCTAACGGTTTGACTCTCGATCTTCTCATTCATACAAGAAGTTAAGGTACCTGTCACTGAAGTGGTTTGACAATCGATCTTCTAATTCTCGCATCAACTCAAGGCGCGGTCACGAAATTGTATACTAATGTGTTTCCCTAAGCAGGTAGCTATACTCTCCATACGGCGCGTTAGCTTCTCGTACGGTAAGGCACTCTGTAAAACATTTGAATATATAGCCATTAGTAACTTTCATACAAGGTGTGATGCTATATTTTAACATTCACTCCGCGAATTATGGTATCTATTGCCAATACCCGTCAGGGGATTTACCCTCGGATTCCCTGGATTGAATCTCGGCATCACAGGATAGGTGGAGCGATTGACTTTGCCGTTCGTCTCTCACATATGGTGCTAACTTTCGCGAGCGGTTTCACACTCGATCTCATTATTCATAATGATATTAACGTCCCCAGCTCTAAAATGTTCACTAATGTGTTCCCCCAAACACCTAGCTATGTTATCGATAAGGCGGGTTAGCTTCTCGGACAGTAAGGCATTCGGTAAAATGTTTGACTTAAATAGCAATTAGTTACGTTGTCACACGGTGCGACGATCTATTTTAATATTCATTCCGCGAATTAAGGTATCTACTAGATTGTATTTACTCCCGGAATACCTGGTATGACTGACATAATCGCAGGATACGTGATACTATCGACTTAGCGGTTCGTCTCTCACAAAAGGTGGCAACGTTCTCGAACGTTGTGAAGCTCGATCTTCTAATTCATAAATGAATTTAAGGTGACGTCCTAAATTATATTCTAACGTGTTTCCCTACACATGAAGTTATACTCTCGTTACGGCGTGCTAGCTTCGCGGAAGGTACGCCCTTCGGTGAAAAGTTAAACTCTATCTATACCAATCGGTAAAGTTGTTCAACTGTCTGACTCTCTACTTTAAAATCTATGCCGGGAAGTAGGGATTTTAATGCCAACACTGTACAGCTGATTTTCGCCCGGAATGCCTGGATAGATTATCGGAATATCAGAATCGGTGAAGGTACTGACTTAACTGTGCGACTCTCAAGGTAGGTGACAACGTTCTCGAACGGATTGACTCGCGATCTCCGTATGTATATATGAAAATAATGTGCCTCTCTGCTGAAATGTGTACTGATGTGATCACGTGAAAACGGTGCTAGACCATCGATATAGCGGAATGGGTTCTCAGTCATCGTGTGTCTCAGATTTTACGTGCCGTTCCTGCCACTAGGGCTTATCGACACGGCTCCCATGGACGCGGGATTGGTATATGCACAATCAGCGCAGTGCGTGGCTCACCTTACTACGCACCTAACAATTAGCCCGCAGGCTGCAAGCCCTACGCGCCAACCTTGGTTTGGCCGGCAACTTTCTGAATCCATACTGACTCTGCAGGCCAGTGCCCAAGCTGATCTCACGCAGCTCACCCGTGGAGGGTCTCACCGTCCAAAGACGGGCCCCCCTAACCCCCGATATGGGCTTACCACTGCCCTGACGAGGCCATCCCAAGCAACCGGCGGCTCGATGGACCGCAGCCCGCCCGCCCCAGGGCTCGAACCAGATCCCGAGGTACCAGTGAATGCAGGGCCGTACCGGTCATACCCCTCGTAAGGACACCTTACTTCCTGAATGAGGTGCTTGCTCACCTCTGCCTAGGTTGGGCCGACTTGGGCACCGTTGGTTCGTTATACCCATACTGCAAATGAACCTGAAGACCGACCGCAGCCCCTGCGGGGGGGGGGGGGGGTTCTCGATCAGTAAGATATTGGGTGAAAGGAATGTTCTTATTCCAATTTGTAGTGTTCTCCGTCTGTTTGACTCACAACATTGATGTTCCTACCGCCATTGAAGGTACGTATCGTCAATACTGTTCAGAGGATTTAATGCCGGTATACCAGGTTTTATACTTGGTATCACTGGATATGTGTAGATATCGGCTAAGTTGTGCGTCTTTCAGGAAGGCTGGTAACGTTCGCCGACGGACTAACTCTCGATAGTACTACTCAGACATGAAAATAAGGTGTCACTCCGCCGAAATGTCTGCTGATTTCTTTTTGCGCGGAAATGAGCCAGAAACTTCCTGAGGGGAGCTTGTTCTCGGAAAGCAAGGTATTCGATATCAAGAATGACTTTATACCAATTGATAATGTCCGCCGACACTTAGACTCTCAGCCTTAATTTTCATAACAGGAGTTAAGTCGTCCGCTGACAATACTCTACAGCGGATTGACTCTCGGAATACGTGGTGTGACTATCGGTATCACAGGGGAGGTGAAGCTACTGACTTAGCTGTTCGTCACTCTGAGAAGGTCGCAAAGATGTAGAGCGTATGTCCTTCGATCATCTAAATCATGCATGATGTTAATGTGCCCGTCACTGAAATGAGTACTAACTTCCTCCTCTGAACATGAAGTTCTACTCTTGAAATGGCAGGTTGTCTTCTCCGCACATAAGTCTATCGGTAAAGTGTTTGACTTTATACAAATTGCCAACTCTCTAAAATGGCTTGACGCTCTACTTTAATATTCAAGCCGTGAAGTACCGTGTAAATTGCCAAATAGGTTCAGCGGATTTACCCCCGGTATACCTGCTTTGACTCTCGGAATCGCAGGATCGTGTTAAGCTATTGACTTCGCTGTTAGTCCCTCGCAGAAGGTGCCAACGTTCCCCAGCGGTTTGACCTTCCATCTTGTCATTCGAGCATGAAGTTAAGGTGCTATCCACTCAAATGAATACTAATTTTGGTCTCAGAGTACGAAGTTATACTCTCGAAATGGCACGGTAGCTTTTCCAAAGGTTAGTCTATCGGTTAAGTGATTGACCTTATAACAAATGGCAATGCTCTCGAACAGTTTCACGCTCAACATTAATATTAAAACCCTGAATTATGGAGACCATTGCCAATACATTTCAGCGGATTTACCCCCGGAATACCAGGGTTGACTCTCGGCATCGCAGGATGGCTGAACCTATTGACGTAGCCGTTCGTCTCTCACAGAAGGAGAAACGTTTTCGAATGGCTTGACGATCGATCCAGTAATTCGTACATGCGATGCATTTGACTTAGCCATTCGACACTCAAAGATGGTGATAACGTTCCCGTTCGGTTTTACCCTACATCTTGTAATTTATACATGAAGATAAGGTGCCCGTCACTGAAATGAAGACTAATTTGCTTTTCTGAACACGAGGTTATACTCTCGATGGTGCGGGTTAGGTTCTCGGATTGTGAGACTTTCGATTAAGCTTTTGGCATTAAACGAATAGGTCACGTTCTACGAAGCTTAGACTGTGTACTTCAATATTCAGGCCGTGAATTAAGGTATACAGTGCCTATAGTCTACAACGTATTGACTTCCGGAATACCTAGTTTGACTATCGGATTTACAGGATAGGTCAAGCTACTAACTCATCCGTTCGACTATCAAAGGAGAAGGGATCGCCCTCAAACGGTTTGACTCTCGATAATGCTGTTCATACATTGAAATAAATTGTGCTTCCGCTATAATGTCTGGTAATTTGTTTCCGTGAATGACAACTAAGACAGTGGCAACAGTGACTTATATTCTCTAATGGTAATGTCTCCAGTAAAACGATTGTCGTTATACCAATTGGTAGCGCTCTCAAACGGTTTGACGCAATACTTTAATATTCAAACCGAAAATTATGGTGTCTATTGCTAAAACTGAGCAGTGGATTTACTCGCGGGATACCTGGTTTTACTTTCGGAATCACAGGATAGGTTATGCTACTGACTTAGCAGTTCGTCCCTGACAGAATGTCGCATAGTTCTCGAGAGGTTTGACCACCGATCTTCTAACTTGAACATGAAGTTATTGTTTCCGTTATTGAAATGAACACTAACTCCTTTCACTGAACACGATGTTATACACTCGATGAAGCCGGTGAGGATGGCGAAAGGTAAGGCCTTCACTAATACGTTTTATTTTATACCAATTGGTATCGCTCTCTAAGGTTTCGACGCTCTTCTTTAATATTTATACCGTCAAATTATCTGTCTATTGCCTAAACTGTTAAGCGGATTATTCCAGGAATACCTGGCGATACTCTCGGAATCTCACGGCAGATGAAGTTATCGATGTAGCTGCGCGGCTAGAAATGAAGATGGTAACGTTTTCGAAAGGTCCTTCTCTAGATGTTGCTATTAATACATGGAAATATGATCTGCTTCTGCTAAAGTTTCTGCTGAGGTGTTTCTGTGAACATTATGCTAAGCTCTATCGAGAGGGGGTTCGGTTTTCGGAAGGTGAGATATTAGGTAAAATGAGTGACTATACATGAATTTTTATTTATGTTCCACGGTTTGTCTCCTGACCATCTTGTATATACTGGGAATTGAGGTGTCCTTTGTCAACGCTGTTCATCCCGCTTGCATCCGGAATACCTGACTTGGCACTCGGTATCACAGGATATGGAAAGCTATTGACAGAGCCTTTCGACCCATATACAGGGTGATTACGTTCTCTCACGGCTAGATCATCGATCTCCTAATTCATACATGAAATTAAGGTGCCCATCACAAACATGTGTAATTATTTGCTTCTCTGAACACAAAGTTGCACTCTGAATACAGAGGGTTGACATCTCGTACCGTATGTATGATGCTACGTCAATATGTAACGTTCCCATACGGTTTGACGCTCTACTTTAATATTCATATTGTGAATAAAGATGTCTATTGCTAATAATGTTCAGCACATTTACTCCTGGCATACCAGGCTTGACTCTCGGAATCGCAACTATGAATGATGCTATTGACTCGGCGGTTCGACACTGAACGAAAGAGGTAACAATCTGGAACGGTACAACCCCCGATCTTCTAATTCATACATAGAATTAAGGTGTCCGTCTGGTAAAATGTCCACTAATTTCTCTTCCTGAACTCGAAGTTAAACACACGTAACTGCGGGTTATTATCTCGAAAGGTAAGGTATCCGGTATGGAGTATGACGTTACAGTAATTGGTGACGTTGTGCAGCGGTTTGACTCTGTTCTTTAATATTCATACCGCGAGTTATGATTCAATGATACCGTTTGATAGCAAGCCAAACTCTTTACGGATGGCCTTAACGTCCAAGAATCTGACCCGCCATTTCGAGAGATTAGCTACGTGATTAGGGAAACACATTATTATATATTTTAGTGACGAGCAACTTATCTTCATGAATGAATTAAAAGGTCGAAGATCAAACCGTTCGGGGAAGCTGCCACCTTCCGTGTGTAACGATAGCCTTAGGCAATAGCTTCACCTATCCAGTAATTCGGAGAGTCAATAGACACCGTAAATCACGGCATGAATATTAGGGTTGAGAGTCAAACAGTCCGAGAACATTACCAATTGCTATAAGTTCGTTCTTTTTAACGTATACCTTACATTCCGAGAACGCAAGCCGCCGTAGCGATTGTCTTCGCTTTGAGTTCACAGGAACGATCTAGCAGACAATTTCACAGACGGACATCTAATTTCATGTATCAATAGGAATACCTTGTATCAAACCGTTAGAGAACGTTACCACTTTGTCTAAGAGTTGAACGGCTAAGTTTACTGTTTCACTTGTCCTGCGATTCCGAAAGCTAAACGAGATATTCCGGGGGAAAATCCGCTGATCAGTATTGACAATGGACACCTTCATTCACGGATTGCATATTGAAGCACAGCGTCAAACCGTTTGAGAGCTTTACCAATTTGTATAACGTAATACTCTTTAACGGATACCTTACCTACCGAGAAACTAACAAGCTGTATCGAGAGTATAACTTCGGGGATCAGATACACAAATTGGTATACAATTTAGGGACGAGCACCTTAAATTCATGTACGAATTAGAAGATGGAGCGTTAAGCCGCTCGAGAACGTTGCCACCATCTGTGTGAGACGAATGGATAAGTGAAAAGCTTCACCCATCCCGGGATTTCGAATGTGAAACTATGTATTCCGGGAGCAAATCCACTAAACGGTATTGGAGCTAGACACCTTATTTCACGCTTTGAATTTAAAGCAGAGGGTCAATAATTTTGTGAACGTTACAAATCGATTTAAAGTCCAACGTCTTACACATGACCTCACCCTCCGAAAGCCCAACCAATTGTATCGGCTGTATAACATCGTGTTCAGAGGAACAAATTAATTTATATTTTACAGGCGATTACATTAATTTCATTATATTAATTAGACGATCGAGGGTAATGCCGTTGGATAACGATACCACCATCTGTGCGTGACGGACGGCTAAGTGTATAGCTTCACCTATCCTGCTATTGCGATAGTCAAACCAGGTATTCCCGGAGACCATCTGGTGTACACTATAGGCGGAGGACATTATAATTCACGGTTAGAATATTAAAGTACATATTCCAACCATTGTAGAGCGTTAGGAGAACGGTAGCATGTGTCCTGCTTAACGTGTACGGAAATGAATTAACAGACCTATTAGCGCACGAACACCACATGTATGTGTATAAATATCATGATCGAGAATCAAAGTGTTCGATAACGATACCAAGTTTCATGAATGTGGCTCGTCAAAGTTTACAGCTTCACCTATCTTGTGACTCCGAGAGCCAAACCCCGGATTCCAGGAATAAATCCGGTGAAGAGTATTGGCATTTGCGACCCTACATCACGGTTTGAATATTAAAGTACAGAGTCAAACTATGTATAACATAAACAATTTGTATACAGATAAACTTTTTACAGACAGCCTTACCTTCCGAGAAGCCTAACCAGCTGAATCGAGAGTATAACATCGTGTTCAGAGGAGCAAATTAGTGTACATTTTAGTGACGAGCACCTCAATTTCATGAGTGAATTAGAATTTTGAGCGCCAAACCTTTCGAGATCGATACAACCTTCTGTGACAGACGAACGGCTAAGTCAATTGCTCCACCTATCCTGTGATTTGGACAGTCAAACCAGGTATTCTGGGAGTGAGGCCGCTGATGTGTATTGGCAATTGACACCTTAGATAACGGTTTGAATATTGCAGCAGGCCGTCAGACAGTTATAGGACGTTACTTATTAGTATAGAGTCAAACACGTCACTGATAGACATACCTTCGGAGATGCTAACCCGCCCTTTCGTGAGTATAACTTCGTGTTGAGAAAGAGAAATTAGTCTTCTATTCTGTATCGGGCTCCTTACTTTCATATATGTATTAGAAGGTCGAGGGTGAAACCGTACGAAAACGTTGCCACTTTCTTTGAGTGACGAGCGGATAAGTCAATGGCTTCACCTATCCAGTGATTCGGAGAGTAAAACCAGGTATTCCGGGAGTAAATGCGCTGAAGTGTTATGCAAGTATACACCTTCATTCGCGGTATGAATATTAAAGTCGAGCCTCAATGTGTAGGAGAACTTTACCAATTGGTATGACGTCAAACATCTTACCGGACACCTTACTTTCGTCGAACCATCCCGCTGTATCGAGGGTATAACTTAGTTTTCAGCCAAACAAATTAGTCGTGATCGCAACAACCTTCGTTGAGAGTCGCACAGCTACGTCAATAGCATGACCTATCCTGTGATTCCGAATGTCAAACCTGGTAATCTGGGAGAAAATCCGCTGAAGCGTATTGTCAATAGACACCTTAATTCTCGGTATGAATTGGGCACCCTATTTCAAGGTATAAATAATGAAGTACTAAGACAGACGGTTGTACCAGTTTGCCTATCGGTGTAGAATCAAACATATAACCGAAGGCCTTACTCTCCGAGAAGTTATCCCGCTGTATTGAGATAAAAAATTCGTACTCAGAGAAGCAAGTTATCATTCATTTTAATGGCGAGCACCTTATTTGCATGTATCAATAGAAAAATCATGAGTAGAACCTTTCGAGAACGTTACCACCTTCATCAAGACTCGAACGGCTAAGTTTACAGCTTCACCAATCCTGTGATTCCGAATGCCAAACCAGGAAATCCGTGGGTAAATCCGCTGAGCTATATTAGCAATAGTAACATTAATTCCCGGATTGAATGTTAAAGTAGAGCGTCGAACTGTTTGTGGGCGTCACCAGATGGTATACGGTCAAACGTTTTACCCTCTGAAAGCCTAACGCAATGTATCGTACAGTGGTAGATATTAGTATACATTTTACCAGCCGGACAAGTTGCTCTCATGTAAGATTAATAAAATCGGGGGTCAAACGTTCGACAAAAGTTACCATCTTCACTGAGATTCGTACGTCTGAGTGAAGAGCCTCACGTATCCTGTCATTCCGAGTGTCAAACCAGATATTCGGGAGTAAATACGATGAAAATTATTGGCAATAGGCAACTCAACTTACGGTTCGAATATTAAAGTGCAGAGTCGAACCGTTGTAGAACGATAGCAATTGGTGTAGATTCAAACAACTCACCGAAGGCTTTACCCTCCGAGCACCCTAACCTTTGCATCGAAAGTATAACCTCGCGTTCAGAGAAAGAAAGTGATATACATCCTGGTGTTGCGCACCTTAATTTCGTGTATGAATTAGAAAGTCCAGTGTCAAACCGATCGAGAACGTTACCACCCGCTTTGAGAGTCGAACGGCTAAGTCAATAGCTTCTCCTGTCCTTTGATACTGAGTGTGAAACAAGGTAGTACAGTATTAAATCCGCTAAACAGCTCTGGAAATAGGCACCTTACTTCGCGGTGCGAATATCAAAGCAGAGGGTCAAACCGTTTGAGATCGATACCAGTTGATATAAAGTCAAACGGTTTACCGAAGCCCTTATCCTCTGAAAAACTAACGAGCTGTATAGAGAGTATAACACTGTGTTCACGAATTATTATACATTTTATTGAGGAGCACATTAATTTCATCTATGAATTAGAAGATCGAGGGTCAATCCGTTGGTGACCGTTACTAACTCCTATGGGATTCGAACGGCTCAGTCTGTGGCTTCAGATATCCTTTGTTTCCGACAGTCATGCCAGGTACCGCTGGAGTAAATCAGGTGAAGAGTATTCGCAATAGGCATCTTAATTCGTGGTTTGAATATTAACGGGGAAAGTGGATCCGGTTCAGTACGTTACCAATTGTTATAGAGCCAAGCATTTTACCGACAGTCCTTCTTTCGGAGAAGCTAACCCGCTGTATCGTGTGTATAGCATCGTGGCCAGAGAAGGAAGCCAGTAATCCTTTCAGGGACAGACACCTCAATTTCATCTATGCATTGGAAGATCGAGGGTCGGACCGTTCGAGAATGTTACCACCTTCTTTTGAGAGACGAACGCGCAGGTCAAATGCTTGACCAATGCTGTGATTCCGAGAATCACAGCAGACATTCCGTGAGTAAGTCCGCTGAAATGTAACGGCATTAAAGTCACAACTTCGCAGCATGAATATTAAAGTACTGAGTCACACTGTTGTGTATCGTTATTTATTGGTACAGAGTCTAATTTCTCAAAGAAGGCCGCATCTTCCAAGAAGCTAACCCGCTTTATCGAGAGTATAACTTTATGTTCAGAGAAGCAAGTTTTTGTACATTTTAGTGACGGGCACAGTAATTTCATTTACGAATTAGAAAATCGGCTGTCAAACCGATCGAAGACATGTCCACCTTCCTAGAGAGTCGAACGACTGAGTCAGCAGCTTCACCCATCCTGTGATTCCGAGAGTGAAGAGTGGTATTCCGGGTGTTAGTACTCTGATCAGTTTTGGCGATAAACACCTTAATTCACGGTATGAATATTAAAGTAGAAGGTCAATCCGTCGGAAAACATTGTCAATTGGTGCAGAGTCATTCCTTTTATCGAAAACATTACCTTTCTGGAATCTAACCAGCTGTAGCGATTGACATGCCCAGTGCTCACGGAAAGAAATCAGAAGGCATTGTGTCAGTAGCACACAATATTTTAAAATATGAATTAGAAGATCGAGTGTCAAACCGTACGATATATTTACCATATTCATTTGGAGTCGATCGGCTGAGTCAACAGCTTCACATTTAAATGTGATTCCGAGAGTCATGCCTGGTTCTCCAGGAGTGACGGCGCTGAACAGTATAGGCAATAGAAACATTAATTCTCCGCATGTATATTAACGTAGGGAGTCAAAGCGCCGATGGAGATTACAGGTAGGTATAAAGACATTCATTTTACAGATTACCTTACCTTCCGAGAACATAACTGGCAGCAGTGAGTGTGTTGCTTCGTATTCAGAGAAACCAATTAGTAATCATATTAGTGTCGGGAAAATTAATTTCATGTATGAATAAGAGGATCGATGGTCAAACCGTTCCAAAAAGATACCCCGTCCTTTGAGAGAAACAAAGCTAAATCATCAATACAACCTAACCTATTATTCCGAAAGACAAGCCAGGTATTGCGGCAGTAAATGTGCAGAACAGTATTCGCAATAGACAGCTTATTTCACGGTATAAATATTAAAGCAGAGCATCAAACCGTTCTAGATCATTATCTGTTCGTATTGATTCAAACGCTTTACCGAAGAGCTAACCTTCTGTGAAGCTAACCCGCTGTATCGAGAGTATAACTTCGTGTTCAGGGGATCAAATTGGTAAGCATTTTGGTGACGGATAGCTTAAATTCATCATGAGTAAGTAGACCACGGGTGAAACCTTTCGAGAATGTAACCACCTTCTTTGAGAGCCGAACGGATAAGTCTATGGCTCCACCTGTCCAGTGACTTCGGGAGTCATTCCAGGTAATCCAAGAGTAAATCCGCTGAAGGGTATTGGCAATAGACACCTAAATCCTTGGCATGATAATTAAAGTAGGGAGTCAAATCGACGGTAAAATTTACCTATTGGTTTGGAATCAAACATTATTGAGAAAGCCTTACCTACCGCGAAACTAACCCGCCGTTTCGAGAGTACAACATTGTGCTCAGAGAAACACGTTATTTTACATTTCGGACATGAACCTTAATTTCACTTTATGGAATATTATATAATAGTACGGAGTCGAACATTTGTAGACCGTTACATATTTCGATAATGTCAATAGCTTTATAGAAAACTTTACCCTTCGAGAACATAAGCCGATGTATGTAGAGTATTACTTCGTATACAGAGATACAAACTAGAATACACTGCAGTGCAAGGCACCTAAATTTCATGTATGAATGCGAACATCGAGGGTGAAACCGTTCGATAACGTTTCTAATTTCTTCGTGAAATCGCACATATATCACAATAGCTTCCCCTATCCTGTGGTTCCGAGACTCACACTAGGTATACCCGGAGTAAATCCGCTGATCAGTATTGGAAATAGGCACATTAATGCACGGTTTGAATATTAAACTAGAGAGTCAATCTGTCGGAGACCATTATCAATTGGTATTGAGTCACTCCTTTTACCGAGAGCCTTACCTTCCCAGAATATTACTAGCTGCATCGACGTAGTAACTTTATGTCCAAGGAAACGAATTACTATACATTATAGTGACGTGCAAATTAATTTTATGTATGAATTAGAAAATCGAGTGTCAATCCGTTCGAAAACCTTACCACCTTCTCTGAGTGACGAACGGCTAAGTCAATCGCTTCACGTATCCTATGATACCGAATGTCAAACCAGGTACTCTGGGAGAAAATCGGCTGTACCGTAGCGGCATTAAAAGGCCTACTTCCTGGTATAAATATTAAAGTACAGTGTCACACAGTTGTGCAGCGTTCCCTATTGGTATAGAGTCAAGCATTCTACCGTAGGCATTAACTTCCGAGAAGCTCACCCGCTACATCAAGTGTATAAATTCGCCTTTAAAGAGACAGAGTATTATACATCTTAGCGTCGTGCATCGTAATTCCATGTATGAATTACTGGATAAAGGTTACCACCAGCCTTGAGAGTCGGGAGGCTAGGTCTATAGCTTCTCCTATCCTGTGATTTCCAGGGTCAGACCGTGTATTCCGGGAGAAAATCTGAAGGACAGTATTGGCAATATGCAACCCTAATTTGCGGTATGAATATGAATGTAGAGCGGCAAACCGTAGGAGAACTTTACCAATTGGTATGACGATAAACAACTTCACGGACACCTTACTTTCCGCGATTCAAACCCAGTGTATCGAGGGTATAACTACGTGCTTACAGAAGAAAATTTGTATTCATTTTAGCGACGGAAACCTTAATCTCGTCGATGAATAAGGAGATCGCGAGTTTAACCGTTCGAGAACGTTATCACCACCATTGAGAGTCGCACAGCTAAGTGAGTTCCATCACCGATCCTGTTTTTCCGATAGTCATACCATGTATTTCTGGAGTAAATACACTGAACAGTATTGGCATTAGACGCCTTCGTTCACGGTTTGAATATAGAATCAGCCAGTCAAGCCGTTGTAGAGCGTTAGCTATTGGTATAGAGACAAACATTTTACCGATAGCCCAACTGTCGAAGACGGTACCATGCAGAACCGAGAGTATAACGTCGCGTTCAGGGATCAAATTAGTATACATTTTAGTGACGGACATCTTATTTTTATGCATGAATTTCGAGATTGAGAGTCAAACCTTTCGGAACAACTTGACCACTTTTGACTGTTGCGAAGTCAATAAGTTCACCTTGCCAGTGATTCCGAGAGTCATGCTAGGTATTCCGGCAGTAAGTCAGCTTAACATTATCTGCAATGGACACCCCAATTTTCGGTATAAAGATTAAAGTACAGTTTCAAGCCGTCGTAGATCCTTACCCCTTGGTATAGTGTCAAACTTTCTGTCGAAGGCATTATCTTCCGAGAACGTATCCCGCTGTGCCGAGGATGTAACGTCGTGGTCAGTGAAGCAAAATGGTCTAAATATTAGAGACGAGTAACTTAATTTCAAACATGACTTAGTAGATCGAGTGCCAAGCGTCTTGAGAATGTTACTACCTTCTGTGAGAGTCGAACAGCCATGACAATAGCTTGACCTATCCTGTGATTCCGAAAGTCAAACTAGGTATTCCGGGAGCACATCCGTGGTCAATATTGGCAATAGACTGCTTATTTCACGGTATGAATATGAAGGTGGGGCGTCCAACGGTTATAGAGCTTTATCTTTTTATTTAGAGTCGAACTTTTTACCGAGGGCCATACGTTCTGAGAAGCCCAAACCGCTGCAGTAACTGTCTTGCTCAGTGTTCAAGGTAGCAAATTAGTAACATTTACTCAGGGAATACATGGTTTGACTCTTAGAATATTTGAATACGTCAAACTGTGGACTTAGCCGTTCGTCCCTAAAAGAAAGTGGTTACGTTCTCGAACGCATGGACTGGATATTTCCTTACTCATCCATGAGATTAAGGTGCAGGTGCCTAAAATGAATACAAATTTTCTTCTATGAATACGTATTTATACCCTCGATACACCGTGTTAGGTTCGCGGAAAGTAAGGTGTCCGGTAATAATTTTGTCGTCATACCAATTCGTGATAAACCCCGATGGTTTGGCTATCAACTATAATATTCATGCCGTGAATAGTGGAGTCTATTGCCAATACTCTTCAGTGGATTCATTTCCGGAATACGTGGTTTGACACTCGGTACTGCAAGATAACTGTCGCTATTAACTTTGCTGTGCGACTCTCAAAGAGGGTGATATCGTTCTCAAACGGATTGACTCGCGATCACCTTATGTATACATGAAATTAATGTGTCCGACTGCTGAAATGTGTACTGATGTGATCACGTGAAAACGGAGCGAGACCACCGCTACAGCGGATCGGGTTCTCGGTCAATGTGTGACGGAGATTTAACGTGCGGTTCCTGCCACTAGGGCTTGATCTACACGGCCACCATGGGCGCGGGATTGGGATACGCCCTATCAGCGAAGTGCGTAGCGCACCTTACCACGCTCCTACCAATTAGCACGTAGACTGCAAGCCCTACTCGCCAACCTTGCGTAGGTCGGGACCATTCTAAATCCCAACTGATTCTGCAGGGCAGTGCCCGAGCTAATTTCACACAACTCAACCATGGAAGGTCTAACACGTCCGAAGGCGGGCCCCCGAACCCGCAATATTGACTCTCGGAATCACAGGATATGTGAAGTTATTGACTTAACCTTTCGACTCTTAGAGAAGTTGGGATCGTTCTCGAATGGTTTGATTCTCGATTACTCTATTGACACATAAAAATAAGGCGACAGTCTGCTAAAATTTCATCCACATTTTTTCCCTGAGCACAAAGCATGGCACTCGCTGCAGCGGGGTGGGTTCTTGGAAGGTAATGTATTCGGCCGAAAGAATGATTACATAGCAATTGGTTATATTCTCCCATGGATTGCCCTTCTACTGTAATATTCATACCATGAATGAATGTGTCTATTGAGAATACTGTTCAGGGGACTTACTCCAGGAATACCGGGCTTCAGTCTCGGACTCAAAGGACGTGTGAAGCTGTTGGCTCAGCCGTGCAACTCTCAAAGAAGGTGGAATCGATCTCGAGCGGCTTGACCCGCGATCTTCTAATTTATGCATGAATTTATGGTGCCGTACCAAAATTGTATGGTAACGTGTTTCCCTAAACACGTTGCTATACTCTCTATACGGCAGGAAAGCTTGTCGAAAAATAAGGTATTCGGTAAAACGTTCGACTTTATAGGAATTAGTAACGATCTCACAATGTGTGACGTTCTACTTTAAAATCATCAGGCCGCGAATTAAAGTGTCCATTCGCAATACTGTTCAGCGAAGCTGCAGCAGTAATACTTCATTTGGCTTTCCGTATCACTTAACAGGTGAAGCAGTAAACTTAGCCCTTCGAGTCTTAATGAAGGTTGTAACGTTCTCGAAAGGTTTTACTCGTGATTTTTCTATTCACATATGCAAATAAGGTGCTCGTCATTAAAATATATACTGACTTGCTTCTCTGAACACGAAGTCATACTCACGATAATGCGTGACAGTTTCTCGGATGGCAAGGTCATCGGTAAACCGTTAGTATTTATACCAATTGGTAATGTTCTCAAACGGATTGACGCACTACTTTAATATTATACCCGCGAATAAATGTGTTCATTGCCTATTCAGAACATCGGATTTACTCTCGGAATATCTGGTAGGCTTGTCAGAATCACAGGATCATGGAGGCTGTTGACTTAGTCGTTCGTCTCTCACAGAATGTGGTATCGTTGTCGATCGGCCCAACCCTCGATATTCATACACGTACATGCGATCAAGGTGACCGTCACTAATATATATACTAATTTGTTTCTTTGAAAACGAATACTCCCGATGAAGCCAGTGTGGTTCGCGGCATGTAAGATCTTCGGAATAAGTTTAGAGTTTCTACCAAGACGTACCCCTCTAAAACTTTTTGACTCTGAACATTGCCAATACCATTACCTGTACTGAACATCGGCTTTGCTGCCGGAGCGTCTGGTTTGACACTCCGTATCACAGGACAGGTGAAGCAATAGAGAGCCATGCGACTCCCACAGAAAGTGGCAAGTTCTCGAACGGTTTGACCCTCGACCTTCTTATTCGTACATGAAATTAGGGTGCCAGTCAATGAAAGGAAGACCAAATTTCTTCCTCTGAACATGAAGTTATACCCTCGATCGGGCTGTATACATACTCTGAAGGTATGGCCATAAGTAAAATGGTTTGACTTTATAGAAATTGGTAGCGTTTTCTAACGGTGTGACGCTCGATTTTAATATTGAAACAGTGGTTTAATGTGTCTATGCCAATACTTTTCAGCGGATTTACACCCGGAGTACCTGGATTAGCTCTCCGTATCAAATGACATGTGATGTGATAGGCTTCGCTGTTCAAATCTCACAGAAGGTGTAACTTTGTCAAACGGTTAGACCCTCGATCTCGTAATTAATGCATGAATTTAAGGTGTCGTCATTAAATTGTACACTAATGTGTTTCCCCAAACAGGTAGCTGTACTCCCGATACTGCGGGTTAGCTTCCCGGATGGTAAGGCATTGTGTGATTCGATTGACTTTATAGAAATTGATAACGGTCTCACACGATGTGAAACTGAATTTCAATAATCTCTCCGCGAATTAAAGTACCTCTTGCCAATCCTCGTCAGCGAAGTTACTCTCAGATTACCTGGTTTGACCCTCGGTATCACAGGACAGGTTCAGCTATTGACCTATCTGCTCGACCCTCAAACAGGGTGGATTCAGTCTAGAACTGTTTGTCCTCGATCTACTAATTTCTACATGAGATGAATGTAACAGTCACTAAAATGTATACCAATTTTCTTCTCCAAACACGAAGATATAATCTTGAAACAGCGGGTTAGCTTCTCGGAAGGTTCGGCCGTCGGTGAAACGTTGGACACTATACCCATGAGTAACGTTGTACAACTTTGTGACTCTGTACTTTAATATTTAGAGTGGAAAGTTGTGTTTTTAAGGCCGATACTCTAGAGCGGATTTAATTCCGAAATACATGGTCTGGCACTCTGAATCATACGATAGGTGAGGCTACTGACATAGCCGTACGAATCTCAAATACGGTGGCCCCGTGTCAGAACAGTTTGACCAACTATAATCCATTTCATTCATGAAATTAAAATTTATACTAATGGATTCCACTGAACACGATGATATACTCTCGGTACCGTGGGTTTCTTTCTTGGAATGCTAGGTTTTCGGTAAATGGATTTACTGTATACACTTTCGTAACTCGCTAAAATGGATTGGTGTCCTATATTAATATTGTAACCGTGAATTAAAGTGTTTAAAGCCTATACTATCAAGCGGATTCACTTCCGGCATACCTGGTTGCGCTAATGGAAGTACAGTATAGTTGAAGCTATTGACATAGCCGCACGGCTCTCAAGGTAGGCGGTAACATTCCTGAACGCTTTGCCTCTCGATGCCGACATTTATACACAAACATGTGGTGTCGGTCAGCTTAAATGTATACTAATCTATTTCCGTGAACATTAAGCAGGACACTCGCTACAGCGGGCTAGGTTCTCCGCAGGTAAAGTACTCTGTAGGAGGAATGGGTTTCTACCAATTGGTAATGTTCTCTGGCCGGGTGATCTCCTACATTAATATTCAATCCGAGTTACAGTTTCTATTGCCAATATTGCTCAGCGGATGTAATCCCGGATAACCTTGTTTGACTCTTGGAAAAGCAGAATGGGTGTAGCAATTGACATCGCAATTCATGTCTCGCAGAAGCTGGTATCCTTCTCGAACGGTTTGACCCTCGACCTCCTAATACATACGTAATGTTAAGGTACCCGTCACAGAAATGAACACCAATTTCTATTTCTGAATACGAAGATATACCCTTGAAACGCCGAGGTTGCTTCTCCGAGGGGACTGTATTCGGTGAATCCTTCGACTTTATAGCAATTGGTAACGTTCGCAATCGGTTTGACTCTCTTCAATAAAATTGCCGATACTGATCTGCGGATTTACTCCTGTAATACAAGATTTGATTATCGGAATGACACGAAAAGGCGAAGACCTTGACTCAGCCGCACAAGTCTCAAAGAAGGTGGTATCGTTCCCAAAAGGTTCTACACTAGATCTTCTAACTAATATAAGAAATTACGGTGCAGGCACTAAAATATGTACAATATTACATTTCAGAATACGAACTTATACTCTCGAAACGGCGAGTTTGCTTCTCCAAGGGTAGGGCCATCGGTAAATTGTCTGACAATACACAAATTCGTAACGCTCCCCAACGATTTGGCGCTCTACTGTACTGTTTGACTCTCCGAGATGCTGGTAACGTTTTCAAACGGGCTGATCCGTAATCTTCTAATCCATACATGAAATTTATGCGCACGTCACTGAAATGTATAGCAATTTGCATCTCTGAACACGAAGGTATAATCTCAAAACAGCGAGTTAGCTTCTAGGATACTGTGGCCTTCGGTAAATTGTTCGACTGCATAGCAATAGGCAACATTCTATAAAGGTTTGACTCTGCTCTATAATATTTCTAACATGAAATTTCGTGTCTAATGCCAATACCGTACGACGCGTTTGGACGCGGAATACGTGGTTGGACCATCGTAATTACAGGACAGGTGAAGCAGTTAGCTTAGCAGTTCGACTCATAAAGAAGGTGGTAACGTTCTCGAAAAGACTTTACATGATTTTTCTATTCATATATGAAAATAAGGTGGCCATGACTAGAATGTGTACTAATATGTTTCTCTGAATACAAAGATATACTCTCGATACAGTTGGTTAGGTGCCCAGAAGGTAAGATATTCGGAAAAAGAAGAACTTTATACCAAATGGTTATGTTCTCCGTGGGTTTGACTCTCTGCTTTAACACGTTGACGACGGGGCCGATATTCAGAGTTTTCTCTGTGCGACGGCGCCCGAATTCACTGCCTGCTCCGTGGGGTGGCGTGTATCACGGTGTGTCCTACGCGTCTGTTCCGTGGAGCGGCGTGCATCACAGTGGGTCACACTTGTATTTCTCAAAATAAGTACTACAGAATAGGTTTATTCTTGAATTCTCAACATTATTAACAGACATTCAATATTAAAAACATAACAATTCTATATTATAAACAGAACATAATTATTTAATTTTTTTATGTAATTTTTCAAAACATGTTGAGCGGTGCAGCGTTACATTACGCTGTTCAACGCGATTTTTGCGCGATAATATCCACTAGGTTATGTTTATAGATCTCGACGAGCTAAAACCGAATCCGAAATCAGTTTTGGTCTATCACCCTCAGTTTTTGAGGAAAACGATTTTGGAAATCATATAGGACATTTTGACGGAGAAAAAGTCCTCCCACGCGAGAGGATGGCGGAGAAAACCCCTTCCTTCAAGGTGAAGTGCACTAACAAATTACGTGTCTTCCAGGCGCGAAGATCGGAGAATTTTCCGCTTCTGAAGCCACTCGATATTTATGACCCCGCGCCATGGAATGTCCACGAGTGTAGAGGAGATGGACCTCCCACTGGCCCATTGTCAGCCAAGTTCACGGCGCCAGAGCCTAATTTCGGTCAAGTGGGTTTTTAACTTCTCGTGTTTCGGACCACGAGAAGTTTGGAACAGAAGTAATAGGACTGAAGGTGGAGGAAAATGTGAGGTTTGAATAAACTCGCCGTGATTCCTGGGGTAGAACTTTATTTCGAGTGCAGGGGATAGGAACCGATGCGGTCAGCAGGCGCGAACGAATTGTACTGGCTTTTCCTTCCCAATTCGACGTCGAGGTGGTCCGCGCGTCCGCGGGTCATGAAGCCCTGGTTGTAAAGACATAAACCAGGTATCCATTGACCTGAAGACCTCGACGTCACGAAGGAAAGGAAAAACCCAAAAAGCCTTCGCTTTCCGCATCTGCCGAGTCCCTACAGGACCGTTTCAAACGTAGCAACTCTGGAAATACTGCGACCGATTGTCGTACATGACGAAAATAGTTCTAGAACGTAGTGTAAGTTTTATGCATAAATTATGTTGAGTGTGAGTGGCAATTTCATTGAAACCCCGACTGTCGATTTCCAGTCGCCCTGGCACTGGAAGTCTGAGTGACATGCTGTGCGGAGAAAACTTGTAAAATGCAAAGGGTCTCTGGGGCTTCACACTAGAGTTTTGTTTGCAGGATCGCCAAAGAAAGATATATTTCCGGGCTAAGTGGTCGAGGACCATTGCGCGATTTTCCAAACTAATTCCCTTTCCCTTGGCCGATCGCGGGCCTAGGGGTGAGCGTCAGGTATGTGAACTTTGACCAGCCTCTGGGCCTTCGGCGCGCCAATTAGACGTGCAGGGCCACCCACTCGTAATAAGGGAAATCAGTGACTTCTGAGGGAACAAGTACGCCCCAGCCTACACTTCTTATAGAATGTGTAACCTAGAAACTGGGGATGATCATTGAGAGTTTAGACAACGGCACGAGATTTACGGAGAGTTTAGAGTTGACGGCAAGTGAAGAAGAATTTAGTTAGTGTGCGTTGTGAGTATTGTGAGTTCTGTGAAGTTTTTATGAGGTGCGAGGTCAGTAGAGTTCTGATGCAAAGGGATGCAACGAATGTTACAAACGTATGTCTAGAATAAATGGTAGGCAGTATGCCGCGAATAAGGCGAAAAACGTAAAAACCTATTGTAATCGCTGTAAGGGCCAACCGGCACCCTGCTCAACATGCTTTGAAAAATTGCATAAAAATATTATATAATTATGTAATAATAAATAATTAAAATATAATTATAAATATAGAATAATAATAAAATTATATATAAAATAATAATTAATTAAATGTTTAAAATAATGAATTGTTATGTTTATGATATTGACTTGTTATGTTTTAAAATATTGAATGTCTGTTTATAATGTTGAGAATTGAAAAATAAACCTATTTTGTACTCCCTATTTTGTGAAATACATGTGTGCCTCACCGTGGTGCACGCCGCCCTACGAAGCAGACGCGCGTGCACCACATGGTGATGCACGGCGCCCCACGGAACGGACACGCGTGCCCCACATGGTGGTGCACGCCGGCGTCAACGTGTTAACATACATACCGCGGATTGGTGAGTCTATGGCCAACAGATTTCAGCGGACTTACTCCCAGAATACCTCGTTTGATTCTCGGAATCTCTGTATAGGTGAAGCTATTGACTTAGATGAGCTACTATCAAGTAAGATGGTAACGTTCTTCAACGACTTGAATATCGATCTTCTAAATCATACACGAAGCTTAGGTGCCATCACTTTAATGATTACTAATTCCGTTCTCTGAACAAGACCTTAACTCCCGATGAAGCCGGTGAATTTCACTCACAGAAAACGTTACCTTCATAGAACGTATCTCGCCGTAGCGTGTGTCATGCTTCGTGCATACGGAAACAAATTTGTAGATATGTTAGCAGACGGACACCTTATTTTCATGTATGAAAAGAATGATAGGGAGTCAAGCCGTTCGAAAACGTTCCCACCTACTTTTGGAGTCGAACGGCTAATTCAAAAGCTTCACCAATCCTATTATTCCGATAGTCATATCAGGTTTTCCGGGAGTCAATCCACTGAACTTCACCTTTCCTGATTAAAGAAGAGCATCAAACCGTTGTAGAAATTTAACTAGTCCCTTGAAATCCAAATACTCACAAATGGTCCTACTTTCCGAGAAGACCAACCCGCTGTAGGAGTTGCCATGTTCAGTGTTCATGGAAACATTTAAGTAGACATTTTAGATACGGGCACCTCAATTTCATGTGCGAATTAGATGACCCTGGTTCAATCAATTCGAGATCGTTACAACCTTCGTTGTGACTCGATCGGCTAAGTCAATAGCTTCTCCTATCCTGTGATTCAGGAAGTCAAAGCAGGAATTCGGGGAGTAAATCTGCAGAACATTATTAGCAACGCACACCGCAATTTACAGTTTGAATGTTAAAGCACGCCGTCAAGCCGTTGTAAGACATTGCCTATTCGTGCAGGATAAAGCTTCTTACAGAATGCCATACCCTCCGAAAGTCTCACCAGCAGTATCGAGAGTATAACACCGTGTTCAGGGGTACAAACTAGTATACATTTTAGTGACCAGCACATTAACTTCAGCACCATATCTGCGTGCTCAGAGAAAGAAATTAGTACTCGTTTCAGCCACGGGAACGTTATTTTCATGTATGCATTAGAAGCTCGATAGTCAAGCCGATCGAGAACGATGCCACCCCCTTTGAGAGTCGAAAGGATTAGTCAATGGCTGCATCTATACTGTAATTCAGAAAGTCAAACCAGGTTCCACGGGAGTAGGTGCTCTGAAAAGTATTGCAATGGACACCTTAATTCACGGTTTGAATATTAAAGCAGACGGTCAAACCGTTGTAGACCGTTAACTATTGGTACATATAGTCAAAAATATCATCGATAGCACAACCTTCGAAGATGCTAGCCCGTCGTATCGAGAGTATAACTTCGTGTTCAGAGGAAGAAATTAGTAAATATTTTTCTGTCGGTCATCTTGATTTCATTATCAACAGGACGATCGAGGAACAAACCACTCGATGTCGTGGCCACCTTCTTCACAGAAGATCGGCTATGTGAAAAGATACCCCTATCCAGAGATTCCGTGTGTATCACCAGGTATTCCGGGCGCAAATATGCTGAACAGTGTTAGCAATAGGCACCTCAATTTACGGTGTGAATATTAAAGTATAGCGTCAAGCTCTGAGTGCGTTACTAAATGCTTTAAAGTCGAACGATGTGATGAAGATCTAACCCTCTGTACCGAGAGTATATCATGTTGCTCAGTGGGTCGAACTAGTATACATCTTAGTGACGGGCATCTTAAATTCCTCTATGAATTAGAAGATCGAGAGTAAAACGGTTCCAGAACATTACCACCATCTTTAGGATACGAAAGGCCATGTCAATAGCTTCAACAATCCTGTGATTCCGACAGTCAAACAAGGTATTCCGGGTGCAAATCCGCAGAACAGTATTGGCATTAGACACCTTAAGTCATGGTTTCAATATTAAAGTAGAGCGTCACTCGTTTTGCGAACGTTACCAATTACTATAAAGTCAAACGCTTTACTGAAGACAATACCCTCGGAATATGTAATCCACTCTATCGGGAGTATAACATCGTGTTCATAGACGCAAACTAGCGTATATTTCAGTCACGGGCACCTTTATTTCATGTATGAGTATGAAGATCGAGTGTCATGCCGCTGCAGAACTTTAACACCTCCTAGAAGAATCGAACTGCGGTGTCAATAATTTCGACTAACCATGTGATTCCGGGAGTCAATTGTGGTATTCAAGGTGTAAATCCACTGACAGAATGGACATTAGACATCTTAAGACACGGTACGGATATTAAAGTAGAGAGTCAAACAGTTGGAGAGCATAACCAAACAGTATAATGTCAATCATCTTACCGGATACCTCAGCCTCAGAGATCCCATGCCGCTGAAGCGAGTGTCTTGCTTAGTGCTAACGGAAACAAATAATTAGGTATTATAGCACAAGCATACCTTATTTTCTTGTACGAAATGAAGAATCGAGTGTCAAACACTTTGAGAACAATGCCACCTTCATTGAGAGTCGAACAGCTAAGTTAATAACTTCTCATATCCTGTGATTCCGATAGTCATACCAGGTATGCCGGGAGTAAATCCGCTGAGGATTATTGGCAAGAGGCACCTTAATTCACGGTATAAATATTAAGGTACTGAGTCAAGCCGCTGTTGAATGATACTTAATGGTATATAGTCAAACCTTTTACCGAAGGCCTTACCTTCCTATGAACCACCCCGCTCTGTAGAGAGTATTACTAAGTATTCAGGGAAACAAATTAGTATACATCCTAGTGTAGCGCACCTTAATTTCATGTATGACTTTGAAGATCGAGTGTCAAACCGCTCGAGAACGTCACCAGGTTCTATGAGTGTCGAACGGCTATGGCAATAACTTCACATATTCTTTGATTCCGAGAGCCATATCAAGAAATACAGGAACAAATCCGCTGAAGAATATTGCCAATTCACACCATAATTCACGGTATGAATATTAATGAAGGAAGTGATACCGTCGCAGGACATTACCAATTCGAATAAAGTCACACCTGTTACCGAATATACTACCTTCCGAGAATTTGACCCGCAGTACCGATGGTCCTGCTTAATGTTCAAGGACACAAATTAGTAGATATTTTAGCGGTCGGACTCCACATATTTGTGTAAAAATATCGGCATTGATAGTTAAAGTGTTCGAGAACGTTACCACCTTCTTTGAGTTTCGTACGGCTTAGTTATTAACTTCACATATCCAGTGATTCCGAAGGTCAAACCAGATAATCCGGGACTAAATTCGCTGCATGGTATTGGCAAGAGACACCTTTGTTCACGGTTTGAATATTACAGTAGAGCGTAAAATCAGTTGAGAACGTTACCAATTTATATGGAGTCTAACCTTTTGACGAACGCCTTACCTGCAGTAACATTAAGCTGCAGTATCTCGAGTATGACTTCGTGGGTAGAGGATCAAATTATAAGACATTTTAGTGGCGGACATCTTAATTTCATGTATGTATTAGAAGATCGAGTATCAAACCGTTCGAGAACTTTGCTTCCTTCTTTGGGAGTAGAAAGGATAAGCCAATAGTTTCAATTATCCTGTGATGCCGCGAGCGAAACCAGATATTCCGGGCGTAGGTACGCTGTACAGTATTGGCCTTATACGCCATATTGCACGATATAGATGTTAAAGTTCACAGTTAATCCGTTGGGGCACGTTATCCATTGGTATAGTGTCAAAATTTTAACCGAAGGCCTTACCTCCTGAGAAGTTACCCCGCTGTGTCGAGAATGTTACTTCCTATTCAGAGAGCAAATTAGTTTACAATTTAGTGACGGCGACCATAATTCCATCTATGAATTTGAAGATAGAGAGTCAAACCGTTCGAGAACGTTGGCGCACTGTTTGAGAGTCGAACGAATAAGTCAGTAGTTTCACCTATCCTGTGATCCCAAAAGTCAAACCAGGTATTCCGGGATCAAATGCGCTGAACATTATTGCCAAATGACACATTAATTCACGGTTTGAATATTAAAGCATACCGTCATACCGTTGGAGAACGGTACCACCTTCGGCGAGATCCGAACGCCTATGTCAATGCTTTCGCCTATCTTGATGAGGCCAAGCAGATAATACGAGAGTAAACCCGCTGAACTGTATTGGCAATAAGCACCATAAGTCACGGTATGAATAATAAAGTGGTGCGTCAAACCGATTAAGAACGTCACCAATTGGTATAACATCAAACTCCTTGCCGGTAGGTTACCCTCCAAAGAACTAACCCGCTGTATCGAGGGCATAACATCGTGTTCAGTGGGATGAATTAGAATTCGCTTTAGCGACGAGCACATTAATTTCATGTATGAATTAGACGGACGATGGTCAAACCGCTAGAGAGCGTTAGTACATTCTATGACATTCGAACGGCTATGTTAGTAGCATCAGGCATACTGCGATTCCGAGAGTCAATCCAGTTATTCCAGTAGTAAATCCGCTGAAGTTGTAGTACGTTACCTATTGGTATAGATTCAAACATTTTACCGGAGGCCTTACAGTCCTAGAAATTGTCCAGCTGTACCGAGAGTATGATTTCGTGATCAGAGATACAAATATGCATACGTTTTAGTGACGGGCACATTAACTCGTTGTCTGAACTAGAAGGTCGAGTGCCAAATAGTGTGAGAACGTTACCACCTTATTGGAGAGTCAATAGCTTCACCTAATCTTGTAATTCCGAGAGCCAAGCCTGGCATTTCAGGATTAAATCCGCTGAAGAGTATTGGCAATAGACACCACAGTTCACGGTATAAATTTTAACAAACAGAGTCAAACCGTCGTAGAACGTTACCTATTGGATTGTGTCGATCATTTTACCGGAAGACGTACCGTTCGAGAACGTAACACGCTGTATCAGGATTATAACTTCGCGTTCAGAGAAACAAACTAGTATTCAATTCTGTGACAGGAACCTTAATATCTGGATTGATTAAGAAGGTCGAGGGTCAAGCCGTTGGAGAATGTTGCCATCTTTCTTACCAATCGCACAACTAAGTCAATAGCTTCACCTATCCTTCCACAAACGGAGTCATACCAGGTATTCCGAAATTATATCCCTTGTACAGTATTGGCAATAGACACATTAATTCACGGCATGATTATAAAGGTTGAGAGACAAACCGTCGGAGAACATTACTAATTGGTACAAAGTCATTCCTCTTACCGAATACCTTGTCTACAGTGGACCTAACCCGCTGTAGGCAGTGTCTCGCTTGAGAACGTTACCCCATTCCTTTGGGATCGAACGTCTAAGTCAATAGCTCCAACTATGCTGTGATTCGGAAATTCAAATCAGGTATTCCGCCAGTAAATCCGCTGCACAGTATATAATTTAGACATCCTATCTCGCGGTATAAATATTAAAGTGCTGAATCAATCCGTTGTCGAGAATTACGAATTGGTATTACGTCATACTCTGTCACCGAAGACCTTACACTCCGAGTACAAAACCTGCCGTATCGACAGTATAGCTTCAGGTTCAGAGATACAAATAACTATATATTTTAGTCAGGGGTACCATAATTTCATGCATGAATTCCAAGATCCAGGATCAAACCTTTCGAGAACGTTACCATCCCCTTTGATATTCGAACCGCTGAGTCAATAGCTTTATGCATCCTGTGACTCCGAGAGCCAAACCAGGATCACAATAGGAAACTTTCTACTACTCTTATGTTCATAACGAGAATTAGTGTGCCCATTGCCAATGCCGATCAGCGGATTCACTCCACGAATACCTGGCTTAGCACTTGGAATCATAGCACGCGTGTCGCTGTTGACTTCGCCGTTCCATTCTCAGAGAAGTTGGGATCGTTCTCGAACGATTTGGCTCTAGATAATTCTATTCATAACTAAAAGTAAGGTTCTCGTCTTCTAAAATGTCTACTAATTTATTTCGGTTAACACTAGGACTGGCAATCGCTACAGCAGGATGGGTTCTAGGACGGTAACGCCTTCGGTAAAAAGTTTCACACTATGAAAACTCGTAACGTTCTACAGCGGTTTGTCTCTAGAGTTTAATACTTATACCGTGACATATGGTGTGTGATGCCAATTATGTACAGCGGATTTAATACCCAAATACCTGGTTTGACTCTCGGAATCACATGGTAGGTGAAGCTGTTGACTCTAAACGAAGGTGCTAACGTTCTCGAACGATTTGACCCTCTATACTCCAATTCATACAAGAAATCATGATGCCCGTTACCAAAATGTATACAAATATCTTTATTTCAGCACGAAGTTATACTCTCGATACAGCTGGCAAGGCTTCTCGGAAATAAAGGCTGCCGGTAAAAAGCTTGTCTTTATACATATTGTTTACGTTAAACGTGATTTGACTCTTATCTTTAATATCTATACCGTGAAATAAGGTGCGCCTTGCCAATCCTCTTCAATAGATTTACTCCCGGAATACCTGGTTTGAGTCTCGGAGTCATAGAATGCGTGGAGGTATTGACTTACCTGTGCGGTTCTCAAGAAAGGTGGTAACGTTATCGAACGGTTTGACTCTCGATCTGCTTATTCATTCATAATATTAAGGTGTCCGTCTGCTATAACGTCCGCTAATTAGTTTCCGTCAGCAACGAGCAAGACACTCCAAACAGCGGGTTAATATACAGGGCAGGGGAGGTATTTGGTATAAGGAATGAGTTTATATGAATTGGTTTTACCTCCTGCGATATGTCGCTCTATTTTAATATCCAAGCCGCGAATTAAGGATTCCATGACCAATACTGTTGAGTGGATTTACTATCGGAATAATTGCTTTGGCTCTCGGAATCATAGGATAGGTGAAGCTATTGACTTAGGAGTTCGATTCTCATAGAAGGTGGTAACGTTCTCGAACTCTCTGACCCTTGATCTTCTATTTCATACATGACATTAATATGCCCGTCACTCAAATGCATACTTGTTTGCGTGTCTGAACACGAAGTATAACTCTTGATACAGCGGGATTCGTTCTAGGAAGGTTGGGTATTCAGTAAAAAGTTTGACTCTATAACAGTAGGTAACGTTCTACAATGGTACGACTCTGTTCATTGCTATTTATGCAGTCAATTAATGTGTCAATTGCCTATACTACACTGTGGATAGGTTCCCGGAATTCCTGGTATGGCTCTCGAAATTACAAGGTAGGTGCAGCTATTGACATACCCGTACGACTCTATAAAAAGATGCTAACGTTCTCGATCGGTTTGACTCTAGGTTTTGCTATTCATAAGTGGAACTGAGGTGTCAATTGCCAATACTTTTCAGCATATTTACGCACGGAATACCTGCTCTGACTCTAGGAGACACAGGATGGGTGAACCTGTTTACATAGTCGATCGTCTGTCGCAGAAGCTGGTGACTTTCTCGAACGGTTTGACACTCGACCTTCTTATTCGTAATGAAATTGTCGTCCTCGTCACTATAATGATTACTAATGTGTATCCCTAAACACGCAGCAATACTCTCGATACGTCGGGTTCGCTCCTCGGACGGTGAGGTATTCGGTAAGACGTTTAACTTTGCAGCCGTAAGTTACATTCTCACACGGTGTGACCGTATTCATTATATTCATATTCATTCCCCGAATTATGGTATCTATTACCAATACTGTACAACGCATTTACTCCCGGAATATCTTGTTTGACATTCTGAATCACAGGGTGTGTCAAGCCATTTACTTTGCCGTTCGACACTCAACCAAGGCGGTAACGTTCTGGAATGATCTGACACTAGATCTTCTAATTCATACATGAAATTAAGGTGCCCGATACTAAGCTGCACACTAATGTGTGTCTCTGATCACGAATTTATACTGCCGAAACAGCGGATTAGAGTCACGGCGGGTATGATCTTTGGTAAAGCGTTTGACTTAATTCCACGTGTTAAAGTTCTCAAACAGTTTCACGCCCTACATTAACATTCTAACCGCGAAGAAAAGCGTCCATTGCCAACAGTATACAGCGGGTTTACTACTGGAATACTGTGAGGCCAGCCAAACTCCAGCCGACGCATCACTAGACGCATCGCCCTGACAGCAACCGTAGCAAAATCAGCCAAAACCAGGCGACACGTGGCTAGAAACCGCTTACTCAACCAGAAAATTATAGTATAGAAACCGAGCACAAACGACTAAGACAGTTCTATATTATATCTCAAACGGAACGTTTCTGCATTCGTATACCTATCCTGAATACTTACGTTAAATATTTAAAACTATTGAACATCGGTATTTCACTTATTTAACGAAATAAGTATTAATATAAGAAACATAGTTTCTTTTAGAAAGGGGGTTCTTCTACCAAGGTTGAAGACCCGCCCATTTATCTTTTATTTCAATACATGCCACGTATTTCCCCGTGACAAAATTGGTTTATATTTCATTTCAATACTTGCCACGTATTTCCCCGTGACAAAATTGGCGATCCAGCCAGGATAGGATACGCCAAATACCAGCAAAATCCACCTGAGGAGCAACGGAAAAACTTTCTGTACGGAACAAGAAGAAAACCGGACCAAGGTCGCACCTTCAGGGAAATTGCAGAGAACCGAGGTAAAGAAGAAAAAAATCTTTCGAACATGTCTAAAGACCAAGTAACCGAAAGCGCATTAGATAAACTACTCGCGACCCATGAGACCATGCTTAAACAATTGGGAAGTATCCAAGAGTCAATAAGCAGCTTAGAGGTACGACAAGTGGCTAACACTAAGCGAACTGTACCGCACAACTCCGCGATATCAAACCTAACAGAAGCAATAAAGAAATTGGATGTAAAGTTCCAAGCCCAACAGCAGGAATTACTGGGACTTGCACGAGAAAGCATATTCCGGACTGAACCAAGCATCACTGAAGACGAAGCAACATCGACCGCCATAACTGGGTATGAAACAAGCAAACCATTTCCATCCGCCCTACCTACAGAACACCAACAAACGAGAAACACAACGCACGAACCAGTACTGATGGACCCAACCAAAGCTTTGCGAAGCGTGGAAAACTTGAATGGAGCGTACGATATCGGGACAGAAGAGTTCATCAAAACGGTACGTTTCTCATGAAACAGAACATTCGACCAACCAATGCTTCTACGGATGATAATAGCACAAAGGATTGTCGGTCAAGCGAAAAAGGCCATCAAGTTGTGCCAGATAAATACCTACGACGATTTATATGAAGCATTACGATCACAACTTTCGACACCAACCACCATAAGCGGACGCCGGAGTAGGATGCAACAGACGAAGCAAGGACAAACCGAAAGCGTGCTGTCTTATGCAAATCGCTTTCGTCAGAGTCTAAGAGAACTGGAGAACGCCATTCAAGATAAGCATAGAAACCTAACTGCTAGGAACATAGCATTGGAAGAAGAGACACAAGAGGCTACAAGATTCTTCATTTGCAACCTGCGTGTGGAAATAGCTCAGCTAGTACTTCCTATGAAACCCGGATCAATCAATGATGCACAACAAGGAGCAGGTAACATAGAAACATGGCTTAAAGAGTCAGAACGAATACAGAATATACCTAGACTTTCACCATCATCAAGACCCATGACAAGACCAAACCTGGAATACAGAGGAAATCCGAGACCCAAAATATAAACCGAGACTAAAAGACTGACAAATACCCCGATACGCTGCGAGCATTGCCAAAAAATAGGACATCAGAAGTCACAGTGTTACCTATTAAAGTGCACAAATTTTCATGGAGTCCAGACAGGAAAATTTCCGCCAAGAATAATCAACCTGAGACTAGAAGATTATATTACATCCCAGGCGAGCTACGATGCATTGAAACCAGATTCCCGGGATCCCACCGACGAGGAAGATTTCTCATTGACACCGGAGCAGGAGCCAACCTTATCAAGAGAGGACTAGTCAGAGACCCGATAAAGTTAGAACAAGATAAAATAATTCAATTAGGTTCCACGAAATACAAGATCTCTAGCTACACACCGGTAAAAGATAGGCACTTAACACACGAATTGTTAATAGTAGAGGACAACTTCCCATTGATAGAAGACGGAATAATTGGTTTACCCTTTCTAGAAAAATGTCAATACACAATAAGTAACAAGCAACTCCAACTTAATAACGATGTCTTTGAATTACAGACGACTCCGACCACCCAGAGAGTCCCCAGCAGACGATCAGTTACCCACGTAGTTAAGCTCAACGATGAACCTGTTCGTGTTTGTTTCTTTAATAACGGTGAGCATGATATTCAAATTGAGAATCACAGACAAATAGACTCAGATAATCCCAAAATCACAGAAATATTGACCAAGCTTAGACTCGACCACATTGAAGAAGGTTTAAGAGAACCTATTATGAAAATTATATGCTTTTGTTGTAACATTTTTTCAACTGACAATGAACCTTCACCCTGTACCACACTAACCGATCACAACATATTCGTAAAAACAGACAGACCCGTCAATATTAAGGCATACAAAACTGCGGAATGCTACAAAAAAGAGATCCAAAGCCAAATTAGAGAAATGTTAAACAAAGGTATAATAGAAGATTCAGATTCACCTTATAACTACCAGTCTGGGTAGTGCCCAAAAAACTTGATGCGTCTGGCAAACAAAAATGGTGAATTGTGATTAACTTTCGGAAGTTGAACGAGATCACCGATCAGGATGCATATCCACTTCCGCAAGCCGATGACATATTCGCCCACCTAGGAAATACTAAATTCTTCAGTGCATTGGACTACTCTTCAGGCTTCAATCAAATACCTATGAACCTCAACCACAAAAGGTACACTGGCTTCAGCACGACGGACGGACATTTTCACTACAAAAGAATGCCTTTCGGTGTAAAGAATGCGCCAGCCACATTCCAAAGAATGCTGGACAACGCATTACGAGGACTGATTGACAAATACAGTTTTCTAAATTTAGACGATACAGTAATATTTGGGAACACTATAGACGAACACAATCGCAACCTAGCAATAGTATTTAACAGACTGAAGGGAGTTGGACTGAAGATACAGCCTGAAAAATGTGAGTTCCAGAAACCCGAACTCGAATACCTAGGACATATCATCACCAAAGACGGAATTAAACCAAATCCCAAAAGGATAAAATAAATAAAAAATTTTCCCAATCCTACAAATATAAGAAAGGTAAAATCGTTTCTCGGATTAGTTGGATACTATCGGAAACTCATTAAAAACTTCGCCACAATTGCGAAACACCTAACAATCTTAACCCCTTTAATCCTTTCACTGCAAGGAAGAACAACAATCAGCATTTAACACTTTGAAAAATAAACTATGCGAGCAACCTATACTACAATACCCGGAATTTAAAAAGACATTTGTACTGGCTACGGATGCCAGCAACGAAGGGTTTGGAGCTGTGCTCTCACAGGACGGACATCTGTGCAATTTCATCTCACGTGCCCTGAATTCCGCAGAAAGAAATTATACTACCATGGAAAAAGAGCTGCTAGCCATAGTTTGGGCGATCAAAAGGTTACGCCAATACTTACTCGGAAGACACTTCATAATACAAACGGATCATCAGGCATTGAAATAGTTACATAATATCAAGGATCCTTCATCGAGGACTCATGCGATGGAGATTGAGGCTAGAAGAATATGACTATGAGATCGAATATAATAAAGGAAAAGATAACGTAGTAGCAGCCGGATTATCACGATTATTCCCGGCGCGAATAGTGAAAGACGAAATGGTTAACATCGAAATGCGAATAATAAACCCACAGGTAATAGAGGATTCCCTACCAGTCGAACAAGGAGGCCCATCAACCATGATGAATATAGATGATGAAAATGAACATCTCGAAGCATATGAAGACTGGAAAACATCACCAAGCAAGAATACGCTAATCAAACTGGAAGCAAACAAACCATACTGGACCCAAGTATCTTACGACCTCCTAGGACCATATAGCGAAAAAGATTGGTTACTCAAATTACATGCTCTCATGGCTCTGCAACAAAACCAGAAGAAAATAAAATTCGGCAATCAAGACATCAGGAGACTGGACTTGATCAATATACAACTAATGTTAAGATTCTTTATGAAAGATTATGAAGGTATGAATCTAAAATTTGCAACAGAACATATAAAGGAAATTAATCAAGTAGAAATCAAGCAAATCCCAAAGGAATCCCACGACTTACAACAGCATGTAGGAGAAATCCGCACGATTGAACGAATCAAAGCAAATATTATTGGAAAAACGTAGAAAAACATGTAGCGGAATACATAAGAAGCTGCAAAAACCTGTCAGACCATCAAACTAACAAGGGTAAGACCAAGAGAAGAGGCAATCATCACTGATACACCAGAAAACCAAACGACAGAGTAGGACTCGACATAATTGGAACATTACCAAGAACCAAATCAGGAAACCAGTTTATACTCTCAATACAAGACTGTTTAAAAAAATACAAAAAGCTGGTCCCTTAAAGAACCAACAAGCTTCATCAATAATCAACTCCCTCTTAGATCATTACATATACATATTTGCCTCCCCAAAACACATACTAACTGACCAAGGACAGACTTTCATATGTAAATTAATGACAGAATTTGGAAACTTGTTTAACATAAAGCAGATAAAAACCACCTGCTTCCACCCATAGTCCAATAGTAGTCTCGAAAGAGCTCATGTAATGATAAAAGACATGCTGAGAACTAATATTGGTTAAGAACAAAATGATTGGGACGAAAAACTAAAACACATTAGTCTAGCTTACAACACCGCGATTCATGCAGGAACAGGTTATTCACCATTTGAATCAACATTCGGAAGACGAAGTCGAGCCAATCTACCTTCTGCTGTAGCAATTACCCCTAAATTATCTAAAGACACTCTGGCAGAACTTTGGAAACAAAGACATCTAGAATACTTAGAACATGCGATATAACTGAGAAAAATAAAAATAAATATAAAGCTTCACAAGATAGTAAAATAGTAACATGAAATGAGTCTTAGTACTTTTGCATAATGTAAGGAAAGCTAATAAACTCGAAAAGGAATGGTTAGGATCGTACGAGATATTCGATGTTAAAACCTCTGATTACGTTATATTCATATATGATGAACTAGTTACAGTACACGAGAAGAGAATCGAACCATATTATTCCTGATCCGATTAATCAAAGGGAAGGACCTAATAACTCAAGAGGTAGAAAACAGCCAAATAGTAACGGAAGAAATTGAAACCGCGTACACATATCACAGGGAAACAAAAATCACACTAATATTTAGCATAAAAGAACTAACTGACACTATGGGACAAATATATACCATCAAACGCAACCTAAAAGAATACTGAAAACAGCAACAAACCGACTGCGAGACTACAGCCTATCAAACTATAACGTCTATGGTTAATAATCTCCAACGACGATTAGTCACACCACGAATACTGTTACACCTTAGACCAAAAAGAGGACTTATTAACGCCATAGGTAGCATATCTAAATCATTATTTGGAACATTGGACGAAACTGACCTGAAACTTGTGATTGAAAATCTAGACAAACTCTATTACAGACAGAATACATTCTCTCAAATATACAAAACCAAACAGCATTAATCAGAAGTTTCATACATGATGTAGCATCACAACACGTATTAGATAGAATTAATCAAGGAGATACAAGGATAGGTCAAATAAAAAATAAGGAACATTATTAATTATAGAAATAATATTGTCGGACCTAGCTAATAGAATTGATGACATTTACCTCATGTTAACATTTGGCAAAAAGGGTATAATACACACAATATTCATACCTATAGATACATTTATAAGTACGATGTTGAAATTAATATCTTTCCATGATCAATTCATAGAACCAACTATACTTAACTTTCAATCGATAATCGATATTGGCGAAATAGTTCTGGCAACTAAAGAAGACACTATGATATACCAAATTAAAACTCCAATATTAAAGAAGAACGATGGAAACTTGTAAAATACTACACTGTACCCAAAAAATGAGGAGAAATATTCGTGGCCCCAATACTGAACCACGAATATGCGTTAATACGAACATCCGCACACATAACAATGGACAATGAACAATTGTGAACACTATGTAAAACCACCAGCATATGATTAGTTTGTAGATATAATCAACTGGTACGATACGGCGAAGAAGAAAATGTATGTAAATCAAAATGCAGTACGGCTATATTCAAGATAGATCACATAACATTCATACCCATGAAAACCAATAACAAATTCATCACAATACCCGAAAATAGCATAACGACTTCGGCCTTATGCACAATACACGAAACGCTCCACTTAGAAAAACCTAGTATAATTTCGGCCAAACACCCTTGCACACTTTCATACGCAGACAACACAATGAAAATAGGAGAAGTACAAAAAGAAGCAATTATAAGAATTAACAACTACATTATCACATACAACATAGACACAGAAAAAGCTGGATTCATATCAGACGAAATACCCATAATACCTAAAGTCACACCAAATTTCAATAACTACAAACACAATTTAGAAATATTAGATGAACAAATCAATAAAATGCAAACCCAACACAGACTCATCACACTAACCAATGTATCATACTCTATACTCACCCATATAGAATGGATATCATTAGTATTAGTCACAGGTTACACTTTGCATAAGACAGGATTACTAAAGCATTGCATACCTATTTATGCATAAATATATTTTGTAACAACAACCAAATCATGATACCTGCAAGCACCAACACCGTAATACCAGTACCCACACCGATTCTACGAAGATCATGGGTGACCTTCCAAGACCTAGAACAGGAAGAAGGATCAATCTTCCAAATCAAACCCGAGATCGTACGCTTCACAGGAGTGAAGCACAATCAAAGAAGGGGGGAGGGATGTGACGCCAGCCAAACTCCAGCCGACGCATCACTAGACGCATCGCCCAGACAGCAACCGTAGCAAAATCAGCCAAAACCAGATGACACGTGGCTAGAAACCGCCTACTCAACCAGAAAATTACAGTGTAAAAACCGAGCACAAACGAATAAATCAGTTCCATATTATACCTCAAACGGAACGTTCCTGCATTCGTATACCTATCCTGAATACTTACGTTAAATATTTAAAACTATTCAACATCGGTATTACACTTATTTTACGAAATAAGTATTAATATATGAAGCATAGTTCCCTTTAGAAACGGGGCTCTTCTACCTAGGTTGAAGACCCGCCTATTTATCTTTTATTTCAGTACTTGCCACGTATTTCCCCGTGACAAAATTGGCGATCCTGCCAGGATATGATACGTCAAATACCAGCAAATCCACCTGAGGAGCAACGGAAAAACTTTCTCTACGGAGCAAGAAGAAAACCGGTCCATGGTCGCACCTTCAGGGAACTTGCAGAGAACCGAGGTAAAGGAAAAAAAAAAAACTTTCAAAATGTCTAAAGACCAAGTAACCGAAAGCGCATTAGATAAACTACTCGCGACCCATGAGACCATGCTTAAACAATTGGGATGAATGCAAGAGTCAATAAGCGGCTTAGAGGTCTCTAGGGATTCCAATACCAACACTGTACAGCGGATTTACTCCGGAATGCCTGGCTGCCGCTCCGAATCACAGGATATGTGAAGTCAATGACTTAGACGTTCGACTCTCAAAGACGGTAGGAACATTATCGGAAGTAATGACTCTCTACTTTCCTATTCATACAAAAGAATTACTCGTTCGTCTGCTAAAACGTCTAATAATTGGCTTCCGTGAGCTCGAAGCAATACCCTCGCTATAACGGGGTATGTTCTTGGAAGGTAAGGTGTTGTTTAAACAAAGAGAAATTACTTTAAACCAATTCGTAAAGTCCAGTAACGTTTTGACGTTCTACTGTAATATTCAAACCGCGAATTAAGACTTGTCTTGCCAATACTGCTCAGAGGATTTCCTCCGGGAATACCTGGTTCAACTATCGGAATATCAGGATCGGTGAAGGTACTGACGTATTTGTGCGATTCTCAAAGTTGGCAATAACGTTCTCGAACGGATTGATTGGCAATCTCCATAGTCATCCATGAGATTAAGGTGCCCGTCCCCAAAATGAATACAAATATTCTTATATAAATACGAATTTATACCCTCGATACACCGTGTTAGGTTCCCGGAAAATAAGGCGTCCGCTAAGAACTTTGTCGTCATACCATTTGGAAATGTTCTCCTACGGTTTGCAGCTCTACTTTAATATTCGTACCGCGAATAAATGTTGTCTATTGCCAATACTGATCAGCGGATGTTATCCCGGAATTCATGGTATGTTTATCGAATTCGCAGGTGTGGTGAAGGTATTGCCTTAGCCATGCGACTCTCAAAAGAGGTGGTAACTTTCTCGGATGATTTGACCCTCCATCTTCCTATTGATACATGCAATTGAAGTGTCCGTATGCTAAAGATTCTACTAATTTGTTTCCTTGAACACTAAGCAGCGGTTTATATCGTTCTCAGTCGGATTGACTCGCGATCTCCTTATGTATACATGAAAATAATGTGCCTCTCTGCTAAAATGTGTACTGATGTGATCACGTGAAAACGGAGCTAGACCATTGCTATAGTGGATTGGGTTCTCGGTCAACGTGTGTCGCAGACTTTACGTGCCTTTCCAGCCCTAGGGCTTATCGACACGGCCCCCATGGACGCGGGATTGGTATACGCACAATCAGCGCAGTGCGTGGCTCACCTTACTACGCACCTACCAATTAGCCCGCAGGCTGCAAGCCCTACGCGCCAACCTTGCTTTGGCCGGAACTTTTCTAAATCCATACTGACTTTGCTGGCCAGTACCCAAGATGATCTCACCCAGCTCACCCGTGGAGGGTCCCATCGTCCGAAGACGGGCCCCCCTAACCCCCGAAATGGGCTTACCACTGCCCCCTCGAGGCCAACCCAAGCAACCGGCGGGGAGGACGGACCAAGGCCCGCCCTCCCCAGGGCTCGAACCGGTTCCCGAGGTACCAGTGAATGCAGGGCCGTACCGGTCATACCCCTCGTAAAGACACCTTACTTCCTGAATGAGGTGCTTGCTCACCTCGGCCTAGGTTCGGCCGACTCGGGTACCGTGGGTTCGTCATACCCATACTGCAAATGGACCAGAAGGCCCACCGCAGCCCCTGCGGGGGGGGGTCTCTCGGTCGGTATGGTGTTGGGAAAAAAGAATGTCCTTATACCAATTGGTAGTGTTCTCCGACTGTTTGACTCACAACATTGATGTTCCTGCCGCCATTGATGGTACGTATCGTCAATACTGTTCAGAGGATTTAATGCCGGTACACTAGGCTTTACACATGGTATCACAGGATACGTGTAGATATCGGCTTAGCTGTGCGTCTTTGACGATGGCTGGTAACGATCGCCAACTGCCTGACTCTCGATTTTACTACTCAGACACGAAAATAAGGTGTCACACCGCCGAAATGTTTACTGATTTCTTTTTGCGCGAACAATCAGCATGACACTTCCGACGGCGAGTTTGTTCTCGGAAAGCAAGGTATTGGATATCAAGAATGACTTTATACCAATTGATCATGTCCGCCGACATTTTGACTCTCCGCCTTAATTTTCATAACAGGAATTAAGGTGTCCACTGTCAATACTCTACAGCGGATTGTCTATCGGAATATGTGGTTTGACTATCGGTATGACAGGGGAGGTGATGCTACTGACTTAGCTGTTCGTCACTCTGAGATGGTCGCAACGATATAGGGCGGCATGACTTCTGTCATCCAAATCATGCATGATGTTAATGTGCCCGCCACTGAAATGAACACTATCCTCCTTCTCTGAACACGAAGTTATACTTTTGAAACGGCAGTTTAGCTTCTCCGAACATAAGTCTATCGTTAAAGTGTTTGACTTTATGCGAATTGGCAACTCTCTAAAACGGCTTGACGCTCTACTTTAATATTCAATCCGTAGAGTAACTTGTAAATTGCCTAACCGGTTCAGCGAATTTACTCCCGGAACACCTGGTTTGACTCTCGGAATCGCAGGATCGTGTTAAGCTATTGACGTCGCTGTTCATCACTCGCATAAAATGCCAACGCTCCCGAGCTCTTTGACCTTCCATCTTTTAATTCGAACTTGAAGCTAAGGTGCTATTCACTCAAATGGATACTAATTTCGGCCTCTGAGTACGAAGTTATACTCTCGAAATGGCACGTTAGCTTTCCCGAAGGTTAGCCTATCGGTAATGTGTTTGACTCTATAGCAAGAGGTAACGTCCTATAACTGGTTCATGGTCTGCTTTAATATTGACACTGCTAATTAATGTGTCCATTACCAATACTGTTCAGCGGAGTTACTCCCGGAATGCCTGGATGGCCTCTCCGAATCACAGGGTAGGCGAAGACATTGACGTAACCGTACGTCTTTCAGAGTAGGTGGTAATGTTCTCAAATGGTTTGACTCTCGATCCAGTAATTCATACATGCGATGCATTTGACTTAGCCATACGACACTCAAAGATGGTGATAACGTTACCGTTCGGTTTTACCCTTCATCTTGTAATTTATACATGAAGATAAGGTACCCGTCACTGAAATGAAGACTAATTTGCTTTTCTGAACACGAGGTTATACTCTCGATGGTGCGGGATAGGTTCTCGGATGGTGAGACTTTCGATTAAGCTTTTAGCATTAAACCAATAGGTCACGTTCTACGAAGCTTAGACTGTGTACTTTAATATTCAGGCCGTGAATTAAGGTATACAGTGCCTATAGTGTACAGCGTATTGACTACCGGAATACCTAGTTTGACTATCGGATTGACAGGATAGGTCAAGCTACTAAGTCATCCGTTCGACTATCAAAGGAGAAGGGATCGCCCTCAAACGGTTTGACTCTCGGTAATTCTGTTCATACATTAAAATAAGGTGTGCTTCCGATAAAATGTCTGCTAATTTGTTTCCGTGAATGACAAATAAGACAGTGGGAACAGGGACTTAGGTTCTCTCAAGGTAAGGTCTCCGGTAAAACAATTGTCATCATACCGATTGGTAACGATCTCAAACGGTTGGACGCAATACATTAATATTCAAACCGTGAATAAACATGTCTATTGCCAAAACTGATCAGTGGATTTACTCGCGGGACGCCTGGTTTTACTTTCGGAATCACAAGATAGGTGAAGCTATTGACTCAGCCGTTGGACACTCAAAGAAAGTGGTAACAATCTGGAACGGTTCGACCCCCGATCTTCTAATTCATACATAGAATCAGGGTGTCCGCCTGGAAAAATGTCCACTAATTTCTTTCCCTGAACTCGCAGTTATACCCACGATACAGCGGGCTATTATCTCGAATGGTAAGGTATCCGGTATGAAGTATGACATTATAGCAATTGTTAGCGTTCTCTAGCGTTTTGACTCTGTTCTATAATATTCACATCGTGGGCTAAGATTCAATGATACCGTTTGGTAGCAAGTAAAACTCTTTACCGATGGCCTTAACGTTCAAGAATCTGACCCGCCGCTTCGAAAGTATAGCTACGTGTTTAGGGAAACACATTATTCTACATTTTAGTGACGAGCACCTTAACTTCATGAATGCATTAAAAGATGGAAGATAAAACCGTTCGAGAACGTTACCACCTTCTCTAAGGGTTGAACGGCTAAGTTTACAGTTTCACCTGTCCTGTGATTCGGAGGGTCAAATTGGGTATACCGGGAGTCAATCCTCTGTACACTACTGGCAATTGTACACTACTAACCTTAGTTCACGGTTAGAATAATAAAATACACAGTAAGATATTTGTATACCGATACATATTGGGATAGTGTCAAAAGTTTCTAACAAAGCCTTATCCTCCCGGACGGGTACCGGGTACCAACCTTAACCCGATGTAATTAGAGTATTCCTTCGTCCTCAGAAGTACAAATTAGTATACATTGCAGTGAAGGGCACCTTGATTTCATGTATGATTGAGGAGATGGAGGGTGGAACCGTTCTTGAACGTTGCCGCCTTCGTCTTGAAATCGCATGTATAAAACAATAGCTTCACCTATCCTGCGGTTCGGAGAGTCAGACCATGCTTTCCGGGAGTAAATACGGTGAACAGTATTAGTAATAGACAACTTAATTCACTTTTTGAATATTATATATAGAGCGTCAAACCGTATGAGAACGTTACCAATATATATAAAGTCAAAAGTTTTACCGAGGACCACACCCTCCGATAAGATATCCCGCTGAATCGAGAGTATAACATCATGTTTAGAAAAGCATACTACTATACATTCTAGTGTCGGGCACCTCAATTTCTTGTATGAATTGTAGCATCGTGGGTTGAACCATTCGAGATCGGTACCACATTCCTTAAAATCGGACGGATAAGATAATCGTTTCACCGATCCTGTGATTCCGATAGTCAAAGCAGGTATTCCTGGAGTAAATGCCCTGTACATTATTGGAAATTAACACATTAATTTAGGGATTGAATATTAAAGCTGGACGTCAAACCGCTGTAGGGCGATACATATTGGTGTAGTGTCAAACTATTTACAGAAACCATACCCCCAGTATACCAGTCCCACCGTTTCGAGGGTATAATTTCGTGTCCGGACAAAGGCATTGCTACTCATTTTAGTGAATGACACGATAATTTCATGAGGGAAATATAAGGTAGCCGGTGAAACCGTTCCAAAGTGTTATCATGTTTGTTGCGTGCGGCACAGCTAAGGCAAGAGCATCATGTATCGTCTGATTGCGAAAGTCCAACAACACATTCCTGGAGTAAATTCGTTGAGCAATGTTGCCAAATACACCTTGGTTCACTGTTCCAATTTTAAATAGGTGCGTGAAACCGTTGTAGCACGTTAGCTGTTCGTATACAGTCAAACATTTTACCGAAGACCTTACCCACCGAAAAAATTAACCCGGTGTATCGATAGCATAAGTTCGTGTTCAGAGAAGGAAATTAGTATTCATTTCAGTGACGGGCTCCTTATCTTCACGTTCAAATTAAATGATGGAGTATCTATCCGCTCGAGAACATTGCCACCTTCCGTCAGAGACGAACGCCTAAGTCAATAGTTACACCTATGCAGTGCTTGTGAGAGTCAATCGAGATAAACGGGGAGTAAATCTGCTGTACAGTATTGGCAATAGACACCTCACTACACAGTTTGAACATAAAAGTAGAGAGACAAACAGAGAACGTAACCGATTGGTAGGAGACCATTCGTTTTATCGAAGTCCTTACAATCTGGGATGCTATCCCACCGTATCGGTTGCATAACTTCCTCTTTAGAGGCACATAATGTTATGCATTTCAGTGGCGGAACGTTAATTTTATGTATGAATTAGATGATAGGAGGTCAAACATTTCGAGAACGTTACCTACCATTTCGAGATTTGAACGGCTAAGCCAATAGCTTCACTTATCCAGTGTTTGCAAGGCGTAAACCAGGCAATCCCGGAGTAAATCCGCTGTACAGGATTGGCAACAAACACCTTAATTCACTGTTCGAATAATTAACAATAGCATCAAACTGTTGTCGCACTTTACCTATTAGTGTACAGGCAAACTGTTTACCGAAAGCTTTGCCTTCCGTGCAGCTATCCTGCCGTATCGAGAGTATAACTTCGTGATGATGGAAGGAAATTATTATACACAATAGTGACGGGCACCTTCATTAAATCCGCTGAACAGTATTGGCAATAGACACCGTACAGCACGGTATCAATATTAAAATAGCGCGTCAATCCGCTTGAGAACGTTACAAATTGCTATACAGTCAAATGCTTAACAGAAGACCATACCCTCCAATAAAATTAACCGGGTGTATCGACGCAATAACTTCGTCATCAGAGATTGAAATTAGTATTCGTTTCAGTGATGGGCACCAGAACTTCATTATTGATTTAGAAGATTGATCGTCAAGCAGTTCGAGAATGATACCACCCTCTTTCAGGTTAGAACGGATAAGTCAATAGCATCAGCTATCACTAGATTCCGTGAATCAAACCAGGAATTCCGGGTGCAAATCCGCTGAATTGTATTGGCAATAGACACCTTAAGTCACAGTTTCAATAATAAGATAGAGCGTCAATCTGTTTATGAACGTTACCAATTGCTATGAAGTGAAGCGCTTTACCGTAGACCTTACCCTCAGAAAAAATAACCCGCGGCATCGAGGGAATAACTTCGTAATAAGAGAAACATGTAAGTATACATTATAGTGACTGGCATCCTAATTTCAACTATGAATGATAATATCGAGAGGCAAACCTTTCCAGGACGTTACCACCTCCTTTGAGAATGTCACAACTAGGACAATAGTTTCACCTGTACTTGTGATTCAGATAATCAAACCAGGTATTCCAGGAGTAAATCCGCCGGAGAGTATTGGTAATAGACGCCGTAATTCACCGTGCGTATGTTACAGTAAAGAGTCAAACCGTCGAAGAAAATTACTTATTCGCATAAAATCAATCTACTTACCGAATACCTTACTTTAAGAGAATCTTTCCCTCTGTAGCAAGCGTCTTACTTATTGTTCACGGTAATATATTATTATAAATTATAGCCGAAGTTCACATTATTTTCACGTATGAATAGAATTACTGCGAGTCAAGCCGACCGAGAACGATCCCATTTTCGTTGAGAGTCGAACGGCGAAGTCAATAGCTTCACCTCTCCTGCTATTCCGATAGCCAAACCAGGTACTCCGCGTGTCAATCCGTGTACAGTAAAGGTAGTGGACTTCTTAATTCACGGTTTGAATGTTAGACTACAGAGTCTAACATTTGTTGAACGTTACAAATTGGTATAATGTCAGAAGATTTAGCGAGGAATATACCTTACGAGCACCTAAACCGCCGGTATCGAGAGTATTACTTCGTAATCAGAAATACAAATGACAATACATTTCAGTGACGGGCACCTTAATTTCATGTATGTATTAGAAGATCGACGATCGAATCGTTCGAGAACGTTGCCACCATCTATGAGGGTCGAAAGACTCAGTCAATAGCTCAACCTATCCTGGGTTTCCGAGAGTGCAACCAGACATTCCAGGCGTACAGCCGATGAAAAGTATTGGCAATAGGCACATTAGTTCGTGGTTTGAATATTAGGGTAGAGCCTCAAACCGTTTGTGAGCGTTACCAATTGATATTACACCATACTCCTTGCCGATTACCTTACCTTCCGAGATCACAATCCGCTGTATCGTTGATAATACTTCGTGTTCAGGGAAACAAATTAGTATATATTTTAACAGACGCGAACCTCAATTTCAAGATGAGTAAGAAGACCGCGTGTCAAACCGCTCGCGAACGTTTCCTCCTTCTTTGATGTTCGAACCGCTAAGTCAATAGTTTCACTTATCCTGTTATTCCGATAACCAAATCAGGTATTACGGAACACGATAAGCTGTACACGGTAAGGCGGTGGACATCTTAATTCACGGTTTGAATCGTAAACTACAGAGTCTATCATTTGTAGAATGTTACCAATTGGGATAATATAAAAAGTTTTACCGAAGACCTTACCCTCCGAGAACCTAATCCGCGGTATCAAGAGTATAACTTCGTAATCAAAGACACATATTAGTATACATTTTAGTAGCGGGCACCTTAACTTCAAGCATGAATTGGAAGGTCGAGGGGCAATCCGTTCTAGGACGTTACCATTTTCCTTGGTAGTCCAAGGGCTAGGTCAATATCTTCCCATATCCTTTGTTTCCGAGTGTCAAGCCAGATATTCTGGGTGTAAATTCTCTTTAAAGTATTGACAATAGACACCTCTATACACGGTATGAACATTAAAGCTGGCCGTCGAGCCGTTGTAGAGCATTACCTATTCGTGTAGGGTTAAACTTCTTACAGAGTGCCATACCCACCGAAAAGCTGACAAGCTGTATCCACAGTATAACACAGTGTTCAGAAGTACGAACTGGTATACATGTACTGACGAGAATATTAGTTTCATACATGAATTAGACGATCGAGTGTCAACCAGTTCCAGAACGTTGCCACCTTCTTTGAGAGGGGAACAGCTAAGTCAATAGCTTCACCTATCCCGAGATTCTGAGAGTCAACACGGCAAAACAGGGAGAAAGTCCGCTGAAGAGTTTTCGCAAATGACGCCGTAATTCGGGGTTTGAATATTACAGTGCAGTGTCAAACCCTTCGAGAGCGTTACAAATTCGTATATGGTCGAACGTTTAACAGAAGGCCTTCCCTTGCGTGAGCCTAACAGGCTTCATCGAGAGTGTAAGCTCGTGTACACAGACGGAAATTAGTGTTCATTTCAGTGTCGGGAAGGTTAACTTCATGTTAATTGAATTAGAAAATGGGGCGTTAAAGCATTCGAGAAAGATACCGCCTACTTTGAAATTCGAACGGCTAATTCAATAGCTTCACCAGTCCAGGGATTCGGATAGTCAATCCAGGTATTCCTGGAGTTAATGCGCTGAACAGTACAGCCAATAGACACTCTAATACACGGTTTGAATAGAAAGGTATAGCGTCAAACATTTTGAGACCAACCGTAAAACCTATACCGTTCTTCGCATTTACACCTGGAATACCTGAATTACCTCTCGGAATCGAGGGATAGATGCTGCAATTGACTTAGAAGTATGACATTCAAGGAAGGTGATAACGTTCCCTAACGGTTTGAGGCTCGATCTTCTTATTCATACATAAATTTATGGTGCCCGCCATTAGAAAAATGTGTAATTTGTTTCACTGAACACGGTGTTATACGCTCGATACAGCGGGTTAGCACATCTGGAGGTTAGGCCTTCGGGAAAGAGTTCGACTTTATACAAATACGTTACATTCTTCCGCGGTCTGACTCTCTACTTTAATATTCATAGCGTGAATTAAGGTGTCTATTTCCATAACTGTTGATCGTACTTACTGCTGGAATACACGGTGTCACTCTCGGAGTCACAGGATAGCTGAAGCAACTGACATGTCCGTTCGACTCTCAAAGAAGCTACTCTGGTAGATGTTCCAATCTGAAGGAAGGTGGTCACATTCTCGAACCCATTTTCCCTGGATCATCGAATTCACACATCATAATAATGTAGCCGTAACGAAAGTGTATACAAACTTGCTTCTCTGAACACGTAGTTATACGCTCGATACAGAGGGTTAGCTTCGCGGATGGTTAGCTCTTCGGTAAAGCTTTTGACCTTATACAAATATGTAATGCTCTACAACGGTTTGATGCACTGCATTAATGTTTGACACTCGATCTAGTTATCCATTCATGTAATTATGGATCCCGCCATTCAAATGTATACTAATTTGCTTCCCTATACACGAAGCAACATACACCCTGCTGCCAGTTTTGTTCTCGGAACATAAGGTAATCTGTGAAAAGTATGACTTTATACCTACCTGTAATGTTCACCGGCGGTTTGGCTCTCTACCTTAATACTCATGCGGTGTATTAATGTTTTTATCGCCAATACCGTTCAGCGGTTTTACTCCTGAAATACCGGGCCTGACGCTTGGAATCACATCTACGGCTGAAGCTGTTGACTCAGCGGTTCGAATCTAAAAATAGGTGATATCTATTTTGAATGATTTGACATACGATCTTCCAATTGGTACACGAAAACTAGGTGCCCGTCACTGATATGGTTACAAATTTCTTTCTCTGATCACGAAATTATACTTTCTATGTCGCGGGAACGTCTCGCGGAAGGTAAATTCTTCGTTCAGAATTTTGACTTTTGTATAAATGATTGCGTTCTCAATCGGTGCGACAGTGTACTTTAATATTCAAACCGAGAATTAAGGTTTCTATTGCTGATACTGTACTGCTCATTTACTCCCGCAATACCTGGATTGACTTTACGGATCACAGGATAAGTGAAGCTAATGACTTAGCCGCACGAATCTCGAAGAAGGTGGTAACGTTCTGGAACGCATTGATTCTCGATGTTGATATTTTTCAAAAGCATGTGTTGTCCGTCCCCCAAAATGCCTACTAATCTGTTTCTGTTTACATATAGCAGGACGCTCGTTACACCAGGATTGGATATCGGAAGATAAGGTATTCAAAAAAGGCATGACTCTGGAATTGGTAATGTTCTCCAACCGTTTGACTCCCTAGATATATATTCAGACAGTCAATTAATGTGTCAATTTCCAAAACTGTTCAACGGATTTACTCGTTAAATACCGGAGTTGACTCTCGGAATTACAGGATAGGTGAAGCTATCCTGTTCTCGAACAGTTTGACAATTGATCATCTAACTCGTACGTGAAGTTAAGGTGCCAGTTACTAAAATGTATACTAATTTGTATCTCTCATTACGTAGTTATACTCTCGGTATCGCGGAATATGTTACCGGAGGGTAAGGACTTTGGTCAAACTTTTGTGATTATACCAATATGCAAAGTTCTACAAATGTTGGACTGTGTACTTTAATCATCAAACCGTGAATTGACATGTCCACTGCCTGTACTCGCCAACGTATTTACCTTCGGATTACCTGGGGTGGTACTCGGACTCACAGGATAAGTGACGCTATTGACCTAGACGTTCGATTCTCAAAAATGTTGACAACGGTATCGAACGGTCTGACCCTCGATCATCCACTTCATACATCACATTAATATGCCTGTCACTGAAACGAATACTAATTTCTTTATCTGATCACGAAGTTATACTCTTGATACAGCCGGTTAGTTTTTACGAGGGTATGGTCTTCGGTAAAACGTTTGACTTTATAGCAATAAGTAACGTTCTCACACGGTTTGACGCTCCATTTTAATTTCCAATCCGTGACTTAATTTGTCTACTGCCAATACTGTACAGCGCATTTACTCCCAGAATATCTCGTTCCACTCTCTGATTCACAGAATGTATTAACTTATTGACTAACTGTTTGAATCTCAAAGAAGGTGGTAACCTTCTCGATCGGCTTGACCCTCGACCTTCTGATTCCTGCATGAAATTAAGGTTCTCGTTACTAAATTGAATAATAGTTCGTACCTCTGAACGCGGTGTTATACGCTGGATTTATGGGGTCAGTTCTTCTGAGGGTAAGGCATTCTGTAAAACATTTAACACTACCCGAATAGGTAAAGTTACAAAATGGCTTGACTGCCTGCTTTAATACTCTAATCGTGAATTAGGGTGTCTGTTGCCCATAGTGTTTAGCGCGTTCACACCCGGAAAAGCTGGATTGCCCTTCCGAATCTCATGGTAGGTCAAGCTATTGACATAGCCGTTCGACTCCCAAGGATGTTGATAACGTTCTCGAACGGTTTCACAATCGATCTTCTAATTAGTACATGAAGATAAGGTACATGTTACTGAAGTGAATACTAACTTCCTTCTTTGAACACGAAGTTATACTCTCGATTCAGCGGGACAGGTTTTCCGAGAGTAAGGTCTTCGGTAACACGGTAACACTTTATACAAATTGGTAAACAGTTTGACTCTCTACATTAATATTCATTCCTCGAATTAAGGTGTCCATTACCAATAGTGTGCAGCGGACTGACACCCGGCATACCTGGTTTGCCTGTCGGAATAGCAGGATAGGTGAAGCTGTTGAATTGTACGTTCGACTCTATGAGAAGATGGTACCGCTCTCGAAAGGTTTGACTTTCAATAATTCTGTTCATACATGAAATTCTGTTGCGCTCCTAAGATATGTCAACTTATATGTTGCCATGAACACTAAGCATGGCACTTCCTACAGCGGGTTGGACTACTCGGGAGTTATGGCCTTCGGTGAAAAGTTTGATTCTATACAAATAGGTAATGTTCTGCAAACGGTTTTGCGCTCAACATAAATATTCCAACCGCCAATTAAGTTGTCAATTAACAATACTGTCCAGCGGATAGGCTCCCGGAATACCTGGTTTGACTCCCGGAATCGCAGGATAGCTGCAGCTATTGTGTTATATTCGAGATTTCACGAAGAAGGTAGTAAAGTTCTCGAACGTTTTCACCCTCGTTCTTCTCATTCATACATGGTATTAAGGTGCCCTTCTCTGCAATGTATACCAATTTGTATCTCGTAGGAAGTGATAATCTACATACTTCGGGTTATGTTCTCGAAAGATTTTCTGTAAATCTTTTGATATTATCCCAGTATGTAACGTTCTACAAATGTTTGGCTTTGCACTATAATATTCAACCCGTGAACTAAATACCAATTGGTAACGCTCTGAAACGGTTAGACGATCTACTGTACTATGCAAAGCGTGAATTGAGGTGACTATTGCAAATACTTTATAGCGTATTTACTCCTGGAATGACTGGTTTTACTCTCTGAATCACGGAATAGGTGAGGCTATTTATTTATCCGTTGGATTTTCAACGAAGGTGGTCAAGTTCCCGATCCGCTCGACACTCTACCTTCTAGTTCATACATGAAGTTAAGAAACACGACACTAAAATCTTTACTAATTTGGTTCCTTGGACACAAAGTTATACTCTCGGTACACTGGGTTAGTTTCTCGGAATGTTCGATCGTCGCTAAACGGATTGACTCTATAAAAATTCGTAACGTCCGTCATCGGTTTGACTCAGAAATTTGATATTCACACTGAGAATTAGGATGTCTATTGCCAAAATTCTTCATCGGATTAACTCTCGGTTTATCCCGATTGACTCTCCGTGTCACAGGATAAGTAAAGCTATTGGCTTAGCCTTTCGACTCCCGAAGAATGTGGGAACGTGCTGGAATGGTTTGACCCCCGAATATTCTACTCTTTCATGAAGATAAGGTGTCCGTCTGCTAAAATGTCTACAAGTACGTTCCTGTGATCCGAAGCAAGGCAAGAGCTACGACGACTTGAGTTCTCGGAATGCAAGGAATAGGTTACGAAGAATGACTTTGTACCAATTGTTATTGATCTGCGACGGTTTGACTCGTTAACTTAATATTCATATCGTGAATAAAGTAGTCAATTACAAATACTGTCCAGCGGATAGACTCCCGGAATTCCTGGTTTGACTCTCCGAAATACAGGATAAGTGAAGCCATTGAATTAGCCCAGCGTTTCTCAGAGAAGGCGCCAACGTTATCGAGAGGCTTGACCACCAATAATCTAATTTGTACATGAAGTTATCGTGCCCGTGACTGAAATGAATACCAATTTTCTACTCTGAATACGGAATTATTCTCTGAATGCGGCAGGTAGGTTTCGCGGAAGCTGAGGCCTTCGGTGCATTGTTTGACATTACACCAACTCGTATGCTCTCAAACCGATTCACGTTCTACTGTAATATTCAAACCGCGAATTAAAGTGTCTATTGCCAGATCTCTACAGCGAACTTCCTCCAGGAATATCTGGTTTGAGTCTCGGAATCGCAGGATAGGTGAAGCTATTGTGTTATATTCGTGATTTCACGGTGATGGTGGTAAAGTTCACGAACGTTTTCACCCCCGATATTCTCATTCATACACGGTATTAAGGTGCCCTTCTCTGCAATGTATAGCAATTTGTATCTCGTAGTACGAAGTAATAGTCTGCATTCATCGGGTGAAGTTCTCGGAGGGTATGGTATTCTGTAAACCTTTTGACATTATCCAAATATGTAACGTTCTACAAATGTTTGGTTTGTACTTTAATATTCCAACCGTGAACTGGCGTGTCCATTGCCAGTAGTGCATAAATGATGGTGTCCCGGAATACCTGGTAAGACGCTCAGAATCACTTGATAGTTGAAGTTGTTTGCTTAGCCGTTCGACTCTAAAAGGAGGTGGTAACGACATCGAACGGCTAGACATTCATTTATCTAGTTCATACATGAACTTGATGTGTCCGCCACTAAAATGTGTATTAATTTGTATATTTTTTAAAATAAAGTTGTACTCTCGATACTGCGGGTGTGGATCGGGGAAGTATGAGCCTCCGTTAGAACGTTTGACTTTATACCGAGTCGTAACGCTCTCAAATGGTTTCACGCGCTATTTTCATATGCAAACCGTGAATTAAGGTGTCTATTGCCAATGCTGTGCAGCGGATATACTCCGGTAATACCTGGATCGTCTCTCGGAATCGCAGGATAGATGTAGCTATTGACTTAACCGTTCGTCTTAGAAGGAATGTGCTAACCATCCCGAAGCGTTTGACACTCAATCTTCTAATTGAAGCATGTAACCAAGGTGCTTGTCACTAAAAGTCATACTAATTCGTTCCTCTGAACACGATGCTATATTCTAGATACAGCGGGTTAGTTTTTCAGAGGGTAAGGTCTTCGGTAAAACGATTGACTTTACAGCAATCCGTTACGTTCTCAATTGAATTGACGCTCTAATTTAAGATGTAAACCGTGAATTACGGTGTCTGTTACTAATAATGTTCAGCGGATTTTCTCCAGGAGTGCCTACTTTGATTCTCGGAGTCGCATGATAGGTGGAGCTATTGTCTTATTCCTTCGACTTTCAAAGACGGTGTGAACGTTCCAGAACAGTTTGACCATCGATATACTAATTCATACATGAAGAGAAGGTGCCAGTCACTGAAACGAATACCAACATGATCCTCTGAACACGATGTTATACTCTCGATGAATCTTGTGAGGTTCGCGAGTGGTACGGCCGTCGGTAGTGCTTTTGACTTTATAGCAATTTATAATATACTGTATCATTCAAACCGCGAATTAGTGTGTCCATTGTCAATATTGTTTAGCGCACTTACTCGTAGAATACGTTGTCTGACTCTCGCAATCACTGGATAGGTGTAGACAGTGATTTAGATGTGATATTTCAATGAAGGTGGGATCGTTCTCCAACGGTTCGGCTCACGATTTTGCTATTCATACGTGAAGAAGATCTGTCCGTCTGCTAAAATGTTTACCAATTTGTTTACGTGTGCCCTAAACATGATACTCGGAACTGCGGGTTAGGTTCTAGGAAGGTAAGGTATTCTGTCAAAAGCATGACTTTACACCATTTGGTAATATTCTCCAACGTATTGACTCCCTACTCTAATATACAAACCGGGAAACAAGGTGTTCACTGTCGATTCAGTACAGCGGATTTACTCCTGGAATGCAAGATTTGACTCTCGGAATTACATCTATGCGTGAAAATATTGACACAACCCTTCGACTATCGAAGAAGCTGGTAACCGTCTCGATCGGTTTGTCACCTGATCTTATTATTTATACTTGAAATTAAGGTGCCCGTCACTGAAATGAATACTCGTTGGTTTCACTGAAGGGAATATTATACCCACGATACTGCGACTCATGTTCTCGGGAGGTAAAGTATGCGAAGAAGAGTATGACGTTATACCAGTTGGTAAAGGCCTCAAACGGTTATACTTTCTACTTTGGTTTCCATGCCGTAAAATGAGCTGACTATTGCCAACACTTTTCAGCGGATTTAATCTCGGTATCCAGGGTTTGACTCACGGAATCACAGGGTTATTGAGGTTATTTACTTAGCCGTTCGTCTCACACAGAAGGTTGTAAAGTTGTAGAACGGTTAGACACCCGATCTTCTAATTTATACATGAGGTTAATGTGCCCGTCACTAAAACGGATACCAATTGCTTCCTCTCATCAAGAAGTTATACGCTCGATGAAGCGGGTGGGGTTCGCGGAAGGTAAGGCCTTCGGTAAAACGTTTTTACTATAAACCAATTGGTAACGGACTCAAACGGTCCGATGCTCTACTTTAATTTTCAAGCCGTGAATGAAGGTGTTTGTTGCAAAAGTTTCCAGCGGATATACTCCCGGAATACCTGGTTCAACTCTCGAATTCATGGGAGAGGTGAAGCTATTGCATTGCCGTTCGATTCCAACGGAACTGGTAACGATTTCCAACGGGTTGACACTCGATATTCGAATTCATTCATGAAGTTAAGGTGCCCGTCACTAAAATGTATAGTAATTTGGTCCACTGAACACGATGTCATACTCTCGATACAGCGTGTTAGATTATCCGCAGGTAAAGCTTGCGGTAAAAGATTGACTAGGTACCAATAGGTGACGTTCTCAAATTGTTTGGCTCTGGCTTCAATATTCAAGCCGTGACATACGGTGATTAATGCCAATACTGTATAGCGGCATTTCACCCGGAATACCATGTGCGACATTCGGAATCACATAATAGATGTAGCGATTGACCAGCCGTCCGATTCACAAAGAAGGCTGTAAGGTTCTCGAATGGTTTGGCCCTCGATCTTCAAAGCCATACATGAAATTAAGGTGCGCTACACTAGGATGTATACTAATTTGCTTCGCTAATTAGTAATACTCTCTACACAGCGGGATTGTTCCTTGGGAGGTAAGGCCACCTGTAAGAAGCTTGACTATATACCAATAAGTATTATTCAACAGCGGCTTGACTCTGTACCTTAATATTTATACCGTGAATTAAGATGCTTCTTGCCAATACTCCTCGGCGGGATTATTTTCGGAGTACGGTACCATTATCGACCGGTTACACTCACGATCTATTCAGTCGTACATAAAATTAAGGTGTCCCATCGGCTACAATGCACACTTACTTGTTTTGGTGAACATTAAGTTGTTCTCTCGCTACAGGGGGTTTCATTCTCGCAAGGCATGGTATTCGGCAAAAAGTTTCACACTATTCCAAATTGTAACGTTCTCCGTCGGCTTGAACATATACTTTAATATCCATACCATGAAATAAGGGGTCTACTGCCAATACTGTTCCTGAATTCACTCCCGGAATACATGGTCTGATTCTCGAAAGTACAATATAGATGAAGCTATTGACATAGACATTCAACTCTTGAAGATGCTTGTAACAATCCCGATCGGTTTGACACTCGGTTTTCCATACCTACATGAAAATAAACTGTCCGAGTACTAAAATATCTATTAGGTTGTTTCCGTGAATACTAAGCATGGCACTACTTACTGCGCGTTGTGCATATCGGAAGGTAAGGCCTTCTCTAAAAAGTTTGACTGTATTGCAACTGGTATCGGTCTGAAACGGCTTGACGCTCTATTTCGATATTCAAACCGTGAATTACGGGGCCTACAACCAATACTGCTAAGTGGTTTTACTCCCGGAATACCTGGTACGACTCTCGGAGTCACGTGATAGGTGAAGCTACTGTCTTAGCCGTTCGATTTTAAGGAATGTAATATCGTTTTCGAAAGTTCTGACATCTCCTACCGAGAAACTTCCCCGCTGCAACGAGTGTCTATCTTAGTTTTCACGGAAACAAATGAGTAGACATTTCAGCAGACAGACACCTCAGCTTCACGTACGAATAGCAAAATTTAGTGTTAATCTGTGCAAGATTGTTAGCACCTAGTTTTAGAGCCGTGCTGTTGAGTCAATAGCTTCAGCGCCCCTATTATTCCGAGGGTCTGACCGGGAATACCGAGAGTCTATCCGCAGTATAGCACTGGTAACAGACACCATAATTGACAGTGTAAATAGTACAGAACTGAATCATATCGTTGTAGAACTATACCTACTGGTACAGAGTCACACTTTATACAGAGGGCCTTAACTTCCGTGAAGCTAAACCGCTATATCGAGAGTGTAACGTCGTGTATAGAGAACGAAATAAGTAGTCATTTTAGTGACATGCACAATAACTGCATGTGTGAATTAGAAGATCGTGGTTGAAGCAGTTCGTAACCGTTACCAGCTTCTATTATATTCTAACAGCTATGTCAATAGCTTCACCAATCCAGTGATACGGGGAGGCGCAAGAGGTATTACGGGAATAAATCCGCTGATCAGTATTGGAAGCAGACACCTTACTTCACGATTTGTGCACTAAAGTAGTGCGTCAAACCGTTTGATAGCGTTAGCAATTTGTATAAAGTCAATCGTATTACCGCAGGCCTTATGTTCGGCGATCCTCACTGACTTCATCGAGAGCATAAGCTCGTGTTCAGAGAGAGGAATTCGTATGCTTATCAATGACGGGCACCTTAACTTCATGTATGAATTAGATGATCGAGGGTTATGCCGCTCGTGGGCGATGCCACATTCTGTGAGAGGCGAACATCTACGTCAGTAGCTTCACCTATGCTGCAATTCCGAGAGTCCGACCGTACTCCGGGAGTATGTGCGCTGAACTGGTTTGGCAATAGACACTTTAATACACGGTTTGAATGTTTTAGTTGGGCGACAAACCGTTTGAGGGCGTTGCCAATTTATATAAAGTCAAACCTTTTGTCGAAAGCCTTACTTGCGCTGAATATTACCCGCTGTATCGAGAGTATTTCATCGTTTTCACAGAAATAAATTAGTACGCATTTTAGTGACGGACACCTTAATTTCACGTATGAATTACTATGATGGGGGTCCAAACGTTCGAGAACGTTGCCACTGTCTTTGAGAGTCGACCGTCTATATCAGTAGCTTCACCTATTCTGTGATTCCGTAAGTCAAGCATGGTATTTTGGTAGACAATCCGCTGTACAGTATTGGAAACATACGCCTTAATTCACGGTTTGAATATTAAAGTAGATTATCAAATTAATGGGAGCGTTACTAATTGGTATAATGTCAAACCTTCTATCGAATTGTTTATCGTCCTAGATCGAACACCGAACTAGCGAGTGTCTTGCTTTGTGCTCACGGAAACAAAATAATAGTTATTATAGCTGACGGAGACCTTATTTTCATCTCTGAATAGCAAAATCGAGAGTCAAACTACTCTAGAACGTTACAACATTCTCTGGGATTCGAACGGCTAAGTTAATAGATTCACGTACTCTAGGATTCCGAGAGTCAAAATAGGCAATCTGTGAGTAAGTGCCCCGTACCGTACTGGCAATGGACACATTAATTCTCGGAATGAATATTAAAGCAGACCGACATACCGTTGTATAGCGCTACTTATTTGTATACAGTTAAACCTCTTACCGATAGCCATACACGCCGAGAATGTAAACCTCCCTATCGAGAGTGTATATTCCTGTTCATAGAAGCACATTAGTATACATTTTAATGATGGGCACTATAATTTCCAGAATGACTTAGTAGTTCTAGGGTCAGCTTCCGGGAACGTTACCACCTTCTTTGAGTGTCGAACGGCTAAGTCAATATCTTTACGTATCCTGTGATTCCGAAAATTAAGCCAGCTATGCCTGGAGTAAATCCGCCGTATAGTATTGGTCTATGACACCATATATCACGGTATTCATATTAATATACGGAGTGAAAACGGAGCAGACCGTTACCTGTTGGTATAGAGTCAAAAATTTTTACCGAAGGCCATACCTTCCTAGAGGCTATTAAGCTGCATAGAGGGTGCGGCTTCGTGTCCAGAGAAGAAAGTTAGTATGAATTATAGTGACAGGCACCATAATTTCATGTATTATTTACAAGATCGAGGGTCATACCCTTCGAGAACCTTACCACTTTCTTTGAGAGACAAACGGCTAAGTCCATAGCTTGACGTATTCCCATATTCTAAGAGTCATACCCTGTATTCCCGGAGTAAATGTTACTAATTTGCCATTTACACTGAGCAAGACACTTGCTGCAGCGGATTGCGTTTCTCGGAAGGTATGGCCTTCGGTAAAAAGTTTGAGGCCGTACGAATAAATAGCGTTCTAGAAAGATTTGACGTGCGACTTTAATATTCGAACCGTGAATTAATATGTCCTTTGCCAATACTGTATAGCAGATTTATTCGCGGAATGCCTGGTTTGACTCTTGTTATCACAGGGTATGTGACGCTACTGACTTAGATGTGCGACTCTCAAAAAGGGCGATAACTTTCTCGATCGGATTGACTTGCGATCTCCTCACTCATCCATGAAATTAAGATGCCCGTCACTAAACTGAATACAAATTATCTTCCATAAACACGTAGATATACCATCGGTACACCGGGTTCGGGTCTCGGATGGTGAGGCCTTGCAAAAAAGTTTAACACTATATCAAGAGGTAATGATCTACAAAGGCTTGACGATCTACTTTAATATTCATACCGCGAATGAACGTGTCCATTGGTAATACGGCTATGTGGATTGACATTCGGAATACCTGGTCTGACCGTCGGAATCGCATGATAGTTGCTGCTGCAGAATAAGCCATCGAATCTCTAAGACGGTGCTAACGTTCTCGAATGGATTGACATTCGATCATTCAGTTCACACAAGAAACTAAGGTTCCCGTCTTTAAAATGTATAGTAATTTGAGTCCCCGGACACGAAGATATACCCTCGATGCAGCGCGTGAAGTTTGCGGATAGTGAGGAGTTCTGTAAAGCGTTTGAGCATATACCAGTACGTAACGTTGCAGGATGGTTCGAATCCCTATGTTACGACTTATACCGTGATTTAAGGTGTCCACTCCCAATACTGTTCAGAGGATTTACTCCCGGCATACGTGGTATCTATCTCGGAATATCAGGATAGGTGAAGCTACTGACTTAGCAGAGGGTGGTAACGATCCCGATCTGTTTGACACTTGACTTTCAAATACATACATGAAATTAAGGTGACCTCCAGGAATATGTATATTAATATACGACTCTTAACCCGAAGATATATTCTCGTTACAGCTGTTCGTGTTCACAGAAGGTAAGGTATTCGGAGAACGAAAAACTTTATACCAATTAGTAATATTCTCCGAGGGTTTGACTCTCTACACTAATGTACATACCGCCGATTGATGTGTCTATTGCCAATGGTTTTAAGCGGTCTTACTCTCGGATGACCTGCTTTGACTCTCGGAATCACACGATAGGTGCACCTACTGACTTAGCCATTCGTCTCTCAAAGAGGGCGCCAACGTTCTAAGGTGGTTTCGCCCTCCATCTTCTACTTCATGCATGAATTTAAGGTGCCGCCACTATAGTGCGTACTAATGCGTTTGCCTAAACACGTAGCCATATTCTCGAAATGCGCGATACCTTCTCGCACCGTAAGGCATTCGGAATGGCGCTTGATTTTATAGCAATTACTTACATTCTTACACGGTGGGACGCTCTGTTTTAATATTCACTCCGCGAATTACGGTACCCAATTCCAATAGAGTACAGTGTATTTACTCCCGAAATATCTCGATTGACATTCGGCATCACAGCATATGTTAAGCTATTGACTATGCTGATCGAATCTCAAAGTAGGTGGTGACTTTTTCGCAAGGTTTGAACCTGTATATCGTAATTCACAAATGAAATTAATGTGGCTGTAACTAAAATGTATAATAATTTGCTTCTGTGACCACGAAGTTATACTTTCTATACAGCGGGTTAATTATACGAAAGTAACACGTTCTGTGAGAAGTTTGACTCTATTGCAGTAAGTAACGTTCTAGATCGGTTTGGATCTGCACTTTAATGTATACACCATGGAATAGGATGCATAAGGCCAATGCTGTACAGCGGATCTACTTCTTGAATACCTGGTTTGACATGCGGCATCGCAGGGTAGCTGAGACTACTGACTTATCCTTTCGCTCCTCAAAGAAGGTGGCATCGTTCTCGAAAGGTTTGACAATCGATCCTAATAGTTCATACATGAAATTAAGGTGCCCGACACTGAAATGACGATTAATTTCTTTCTCTGTACACGAAGTTATACCCTCGATGATACCCTTGAAATTCGCGGAAATTAACGACTTCGGTAAACATTTTATCTTATACCAAATGGTAATGTTCTGATACGGTTTGACGATCCCCATTAATATTCAAACCGTGAATTGTGGTGTCTATTGACCATACTGCTCAGCGGATTTACTCCCGGAATACTTGGAATGACTCTCCGAATCGCAGGATAAGAGAAGCTATTGAGATAGCAGATCGTCTCTTACAGAAGTTGGCAACTTTCTCGACCGGCCTGACCCTCAATCTTACAACTCATACATGAAGCTAAGTTACCCGTCACTGAAATGAAGACTGATTTCTTTCTCAGAACGTGACGTTACAATCTCGATGAAGCCGGTGGAGTTCGCGGAAGGTATCGCCTTCGATAAAACAATTGATATTATACCAATTGTTGACGTTATCATCCGGTATGACGCTCTACTTTAATATTCAAACCGAGAATTAAGGTGGCTATTGCCAATACATTTCAGGGATTTACTCGCAGAACATCTGGTATGACTCTCTGAATCGCAGGATCGGTGAAGATATCGACTTATCCGTTCGTCTCTCACAGTAGGTGGCAACATTCTCGACCGGTTTGAAGATCGATCTTCTTATTCATACATGGACTTATGGAGACGTCTCGAAATTGTATACTAATGTGGTTCCCTCATCACGTAGCGATACTCTCCAAACGGATGGTTATCATCCCGGATGGTAAAGCCATCGGTAAAGTGTTTGAATTTATAACAATCGGCAACGTTCTAAAACGGTTTGACGCTCTACTTTAAATTTCGAAACGTGACTTAAGGTGTCAATTGCCTACACACTTCAGCGGATTTACTCTCGGATTACCTAGTTTGGCTCTAGGAATCTTGGAATCTGTGAAGCTATTTACTTACCATCATGTATCTCACAGACGGTGGTAACGTACTCGAGCGGTACGATCCACGAACTTTTGATTCGTGCATTAAATTTGGGTTCTCCTCACTAAAATGTATACTAAACTGCTTATCTGAAGTCGAAATTATACTCCCGATGCAGCGGTTGCTTTCTTCGGAAAGTAAGGCATTCGGTAATGCGTTTGACTCCTTAGCAATAGATATCGTTCTACAACGGTTTGATCATGTTCATTAATATTCGGGCCATGAATTATGGTATCTATTGCTAATACTGTTCCGCAGATTTACACATTCAATATCTGGTTTGACTCTCAAAATCACATGTTGGGGAAAGCAATTGGCTTAATTTCAAATATAAATAGGATGAGAGGTGGTCATACCGATTGAGAACGTTGCCACCTCTTCTGATAGTCGTGCATCTAAGTCAATTGCTTCTCTCAACCTGTGATTTCGAGAGTCAAACCAGGTACTCCATGTGTAAACCCGCGGAACAGTTTTGGCAATAGATACCTTAATTTATGTCTCGAATATTAATGAGCAGGGTCAGGTGCGCGTCACGGAAATGTTCATTATCTTGTTCTTGTCACACGATGTCATACCCTCGATATAGCGGGTTAATCATTCGGAGAGTGACGTATTCTGTATATCGTTTGACTTTATGCCAACTGCTATCGTTCTCAAAGGGCTTTACGCTCTACTTTAGTACACAAGCCGTGATTTAAAGTGTCGATTGCCAATAGTGCACAGCTTATTTACTTCCGGAATACCTAGTTTGACCATCAGAATAACAGGATACGTGAAGCTACTGATTTAGCTGTTCGACTCTCAAAGAAGGTGGGATCCTTCTGGAACGGTTTGACACTCGATTGTTCTATGCACACACGAAAATAAGGTGTCCGTCTGCTAAAATGTGTACTAAACTGCTGCCATGAAAACTAGGCATGACACTCACCAAACCGGGTTAAGTTCTAGGAAGGTTATGTATTCGGGAAGAAGAATGACTCTATAACAATTGGTAATACTCTCCGACGGATCGTCATTTTACGGTAATATTCGTTCCGTGAATTAAGGCGCCCATTTCCAACGCCGTTTGGCAGAATTCCTCCAGGAATACGCGCTTGGACTATCGGAATCGCAGGACAGGTGAAGCTATTAATATAGCCGATTATCTCTTACAGAAGGTGGTAACGTTCTCAAGCGGATAAACCCTCGATTTTCCTACTCATACACGCAACTGAGGTGCCCGTCACTAAAATATATTCTAATTTGTATCTCTGAACTAGTAGTTATGCTATCGATGCAGCGGGTTAGGTTCGCGACGAATCAATGCCCTCGGTGGAAATCTTCACTCTCTACGAATGGGTATACTTCTACAAGAGTTTGACTCTGTACATTGCCAATACTATTGCGAATACTGTTCAGCAAATTTACTCACGCAATCCCTGATTTGACACTCGAAATCACAGTATGGGTGAAGCTAATGACTTAGTCGTTTGAATCTCAAAGATGGTGATACCGCTCTCGAACGGTATGACTTTAGAGTTTTCTATTCATGCAAGCAATTAAGGTGCTCGACGCTAAAATGGATACGAGTTAATATCTCTGAACATGGTGTAATACTCCCTATGCAGCGAGTTAGCTTTTCAGAGGGAAATTCATTCTTAATAAGTTTGACCCTACACCTTGATGTAATGCTCTACAACGGCATGACGGCCTGCATTTAATATTCGAACGGTCAACTATGCTGTCTAATTACCATACTGTTCAGCGGATTTACTTCCGAATCACAGGATAGATCAAGCTATTGACTTTTCCGTTCGTCTCTAGAATAAGGTGGTAACGTTCACGAAAGGTTTGACGTTCGCCCTTGTAATGCACACGTGAAGCTGAGGTGCCCGTAACTGAAATGGAGACACATTCCTATATCTGAACACGAACTGTAATATACTGTTATGATATTTTCGATTTTTTTCAAAATTTCAAGTTTTTTATTTCAGAAATTGAATCGTACATGAAAAGTGCCTTTGGAATTAGTTGAGCAGACGTTTGTGATAATATTTTGTTATATTACCTATTATATTATATGATTGTCTCCATATGTACCTTCGCTGCAGGCACGATGCCACTGAAGTCGTCTTGTGGTTGCGTTCGGTAGATGGGAACGACACTACGGTATTATTTTCGTTAATTTCTCTAACCCCGATATTGTGCCGAATGCATGCTTTCGATATTCACAATTTATTTCTACATTCTGTGATCTACTGTTATGACATTTCCGATTTTATTCATACCCTCCAAATTTTTATCTCAGAAATTGTATTTTTTAGGAGCAGTGAAAGCATCATAGCAGTAACACACAGTATGTACAAATAAATGAAAAACTGGGAAAAAATTCTTACTGTACAATATGAAGGTTAAAAACATTGTCGATGATCATCCAGTAGCCTCGCTCCGTTCTGTCGTACGCAACTACAAGACCTCGCCAGTCGTCTCGCGCAAACAGCGTATGTACATACGCAGACAATCATACAAAATACCAATCAGTTGAACATAATGATGTCTTACGGGTACACTGAACTAATTCCAAAGACACTTTAACTAAGAAATATAATTTTTTAAAATAAAGGTTGAAAATTTTGAAGAAAAATAGAAAATTGCATAACAGCAAAATATAGATCGTATAAAGAAATGGAAAACGTGGGACAAAATGCACACGGCTCAAAATCATCGTTAACGAAATCAACGAAGACCATCCAGAATATCGCTCCGATCTGCCGTACGCAAGTACAGGACCACTGCAGCTGTGTCGCTCCGGAGGCGTATGTCCGTATACAGACAATCATATAAAATAACAACGAGTTTAACAAAATGGTGTCAGGAACGTGCACTGAACAATTTCCAAAGATACTTGTATTCAGAAATAAAATTTTTTCAACTGACAATTGATATCTTCGACAAAAATTGTAATTACCACAACAGTAAATTGCAGTATTAGTATATAAACATAGAAATGAGAAAGAATTGCATGCAGCTCAAAATCATGTCCTAGGAAATTAACGGTGACCAAACAGTAGTGCTGCTCGATCTGCCGAACCATCATTCACTGTTCGTTGTAGAACTTTACCCATTCGCATACACTCTAACTTTTTACCGTAAGCCATTCCATCCGAGCAGCTAACCCGCTATATTGTGGGTAAAACTTCGTGCTCCGAGAAGCAAATTAGTAGACATTTTAGTGACGGGCAGGTTCATTTCGTGTATGGATTATATGATCGGGAGGCAGACTGATCATGAACATTACCTCCCCACTGAGAGTCGAACGGCCAAGTGAATAACTTCACCTACGCCGTGATTCCGAGAGTAAACCCAAGAAATCCGAGAAGTAAGTCCGCTAAACAGTATTCGGAGTTGACACCATAATTCGCAGTTTGAGTATTGAAAGAGCGTTAATAGCAGCGAGTTCAAAGGAACGAATTAGCATACATTTTAGTGACGGTCACCTTAATTTCATGTAAGAATAAGAAGATCGACGGTAAATCCTTTCGTGATCGATACCACTCTCGGTTAGAACCGAACGGCTCAGTCAATAGCTTCACCTATCCTATGACTCCCCGAGTAAATTATCTGAACAGTATTGGCTATAGACACCTTAACTTACAGTATCAGTATTAGTCTACTTAAGAAGACCTCGCCTTCCGCGAACCTCATCCGCTTCATTATGTTTATAACTTCATGTGCAAAAACAGAAATTAGTTTTCATTTCACTGACGGTCACCATAACTTCATATGTGTATTAGAGAGTCGAGAGTTCTGCATTTCGAGATCGAAACTACCATCTATGAGAGTCGAGCGGCTAAGAATATATCTTCGCCCGTTCAGTGATTCCGAAGGTCAAAGCTGGTATTCCGGTAGTAAATCCGCTGAACGGTATTTGCATTAGATGCCTCAATTCACGTTTGGAATATTACAGTGAAGTGACAAACCGTATGGGAGAGTTTCCAGTTAGTATAATGTCAAACGCTATACTGATGACCTTACCGTGCGAATGCATAACGTGCTGTATCGAGAGCATAGCAAGGTGTTCAGTGGACCAAATGTGTATTCATTTTGGTGCCGGGCAGCTTAGTTTCACGAATGACATAGGAGATCGAGAGTCATACCGTTCAGGAACGTTGCCACCTGACATGAGGACCGAACTGCTAAGTCAACAGCTGCAACTATCCTCTGATTCAAATAGCCAAAACAGTTATTCCTGGAGTGAATCCGCTGTTCACTATTGGCAAATAACATCATCATTCAGGGTATGGATATTATAGTAGAAGGTCAATCCGTCGGAGAACATTACCAATTGGTAGAGAGTAAATCATTTTACAGATAGCCCAACCTTCGGAGACGATGCCCTGCCGGATCGAGAGTATAACTTATTTATACCGGGAAGTAGGGTTTTTAATGCCGATAATGTACATCGGATTTACACGTAGAATACCTCGTTTGAATCTCGAATCACAGGATAGGTGACGCTATAGACATAGCTGTTCGACACTCAAAAATGGTGCTAATGTTCCTGATCGGTTTGATCCTGGATCATATAATATCATACATGAAATAATGGTGCCCGTCACTAAGATGTCTACTTATATGTTTCCATGGACACTAAGCAAGGCACCACCTACATAGAGTTGGTCTTGTCGTAATGTAAGGCCTTCGAAAAAATTTTGATTCTTCGCGAATAGGTAGTGTCTACAACGGTTTCCAACTCTCCTTTAATATTTGAACCGTGAATTAAGGTGTCAATTGCCAGTACTCTCCAGCGGATATCCTACAGGAATACCTGGGTTGACTCTTGGAATCAATGCATAGGTGAACTTATTGACTTTGTCGTCCGTCACTCACAGAAGGTGGTACCGTTCTAGAACGGTTTGACCCTTGATCTTCTGATTCATGCATGAAATTTAGGTTCTCGTCATTAGAATGAACACCATATCGTACCTTTGAAAGCGGTGCCATACTCCCGATACAGCGGGTTAGCTTTTCGGAAGGTAAGGCATATTGTAAGTAGTTTTGACCTACAGGAATAGTTACTGTTCTACAACGGATTGACGTCCTACTTCAATGATCAAGCCGTGGGTTAAGGTGTCCATAGACAATAATGTACAGTGCTTTCACTCCTAGGATATCTGGTTTGACGTTCGGAATCGCCGGCTGCGTGAAGCTATTTGCTTAGATGATCGTCTCTCAGAAGGTGCTGATGTTCTCGTACGGTTTGACCCTCGATCTTCTAATTCAGACATGAAATTAAGGTGCCCGTCACTAAAATGTATATCAAATCGCTCCTCTTAACACGATGTTATACTCGGGATACAGTGGGTTATGCTCTCGATGTGTGAGGACATAATTAAGACGTTTGATTTTATACAAATTGGAAACGAGCTCAAAATTACTGTTGCTCTACTTTAACATTCAAACCGTGAATTGAAGTGTGTATTGCCAATACTGTTCAGCTGATTTACTCCCGGAATACCTGGATTGAGTCTCGGAATCACAGGATGGGGGAGCCATGGACATATCCGCCTTACTCTCAAAGAGGGTGCTAACATTTTCGAGCTGTTTGAGCATGGATCTTCTAATTCATACATGACGTTAAGAGGCCCCTCACAGAAATGAATACTAATTTCTTTCTTTGAACACGAAGTTATATTCTCGGAAGGCAGCGTCATTGGTAAAACGTTTGACTTTATAGCAATTGGAATGGTTCTCAAATGGATTAACGCTCTGCTTTATCTTTCAAACCGTGAATTAATGTGTCTATTGCCAATAATGTTCAGCGGACGCTCAGAATCATAAATATAGGTGCAGCTGTTGACGCAGCCCTTGGACCCTCAAGGAAGGTGGGATCGTTCTCGAACGGTTTGACTATCGATTTTTCTATTCGTACATGAAAGTAATGTGTCCGCCTGCTAAAATGTCTACTCATCTGTTCCTGTGAAAACTACGCAAGAGAATCGCTACAGCATGCCAATTGTTAATGTTATCCTACGGCTTGACTCTCTACCTTAACTTCATACCGTGAATTAACGTGTGCATTGCCAATAGTGTTTAGCGACTTTTCTCGAGGATATGCTTTTTCTACTCACGGAATCACAGGTAGAAGGAGCTATTGACTTATCCGTTCGTCACTCAAAGAGGGTAGGAACGTTCTCGAGCGGTTTCACCCTCGATCTTCTAATTCATACATGACGATGAGGTGCTCGTGACTCAAATGAAGACTAAGTCCCTTCTTTGAACACGAAGTCATATTCTCGTTGAAGCCGGTGAGATTCGCGGAAGTTAACGCCATCGGTAAATGTTTGACATTATAGAAATTGGTAATATTCTAAATCGTTTTGACGCTCTACACTTGTATCCAAACCGAGAATTAACGTGTCTCTGGCCGATAATATTCAGCGCATTTACTCCCGGAATACCCGGCTTGATTTTCGTAGTCACAGGATAGGTGAAGCTACAGACTTTGCCGTTCGACTCTAAAAGGTAGTGGTAACGTTCTCGTAATGTTTGACGCTCGATTTACTATTCAAATATGAAACTAAGGAGCACGTCACTGTAACGAATACTAGCTTCTTTCTCTGAACACAAAGTTATACTTTTCATGAAGCTGGTGAGGATCGTGGTAGTAAACGCCATCGGTAAACCGTTTTACTCTATCTCAATTGATAACGTTCGCAAACGGTGTGACGCTGTACGTTATAATTCGGACCGTGAATTAAGGTGTCAATTGCCGATACAGATCAGCGGATTTCTTCCCGGAATAGCTAGTAGGCTCGTCCAATCACAGGATACGTGAGGCTAATCACACAGCCGATCGCCTCTCACAGCAGGTAGCAACGTTCCTGAGCGGCTTGACACTCGATCATTTTATTCGTAATGAAATTAAAGTGCCCGTCACTGAAATGAAGACTAATTTCTTTTCGTGAACTCAAACTTATACCACAGATGAAGCTGGTCTGTTTCGCGGAAGGTATGGCTTTCGATAAAACGTTCGACTTTATACCAATTGGTAATGCTCTCTTACGGTTTGATGCTCTACATTGCACAACAGTGAATTAAGGTGTCTATTGCCAATACCGTTCAGCCGATTTACTCCCGCAATACCTAGTTTGACTCCCGGAATCTCGGGATAGGTTGAAGCTATTCACTTAGCCGTTCGATTCTCAACGAATTTGTCAGTTTCCCGATGGGTTTGACCCTCACTCTTCTAATTCGTGCATGAAATTATGGCGCCCGCCACTGAAATAAAGACTGATTTCTTTCTCTGAACACGGAGTTATAGTATCGATACAGTTGGTTAGTTTTTCGGAGGGTATGGTCTTCTGTAAAACGATTGACTTTGTAGGAACTTGTAACCTTCTCAAACGGTTTGACTGTGTTCTTCAATATTTATATCGTGAAATAGGGTGCTTATTGCCCATACTGAGTAGCATATTTACTTGCGGAATACCTGACTTGACACCCAGAGTCATGGGATACGTGAAGGTATTGAAATAGTAGTACGACTCTAAAAGAAGGAGGTAACGTTCTCGCACAGTTTGACCATCGATATTCTAATTCAAGCTTGAATCTAAGGTGCAGTCACTAAATTGAATACTAATGTGATACCCTAAACACGTAGCTGTACTGTCGATACAGCGGGTTAGCTTCTCAAACGGTTTGATGTTCTACTTTTCTATTCAAACCGTGAATTTTCGTGTCTATTGGCAATACCCTTCCAGAATGTTACCACCTTCTTTGAGTGTCGAACGGCTGAGTCAATGGCTTCACCTGTAGTTGTGATTCCGGGAGTCAATCCTGGTAATGCAGGATTAAATCTGCTGAACAGTATTGGCAATAGACACCTTAATTCTCAGTATGAACATTAAAGTAGATCGTCAAACCGTTTGAGATTGCTACCAATTGCTATGACGGCATACCCTTTAACGGATACCTTTCCTTCCGAGAATATAACCAGATGTATGGTGGGTATAACTTCATGTTCCGAAAATCAAATTAGATTTCAACTTCATGTATGAATTAGAACATCGATGGTCAAACCGTTCGAGATCGATAGCACCCTCTTTCAGTGCCGAGCGCATATGTCAGTAGCAGCACCTACCCTGTATTCACGAAATCCCAACCAGATAATCCAAGCGAAATCCGCTGAAGAGCTTCAGCAATAGACAGCTTTATTAATGGCTCGAATATTACAGCAGAGCGTCAACCGTTTGAGGGCATTACTAATTGGTGTAAAGTGAAACGTTTTACCGAAGGCCCTACGCGAACCATAGCGCCTTTATCGAAGGAATAAGTTCGTTTTCAGACAATGAAATTAGTATTCATTTCACTGACGGCCTCCTTATCTTCGTGCATGAATTAGAAGATGGAGGGTCATACCGTTCGAGAACATTTCCACCCTCTGTGAGAGACGAACGGCTAAGACAGTTGCATCACCCATCCTGTGATTAGGAGAGTCAAACCAGATATTACGGGACTACATTCGCTGAAAAGTATTGGCAGTACACACCTGAACTCACGGTGTGAATATTAATATAGAGCGTTACGCCGTTAGAATACGTTACAAGTTGCTATAAAGACAAGCGCTTTAAGGGTGGCCTTACATTCGAAGTTGCTAACCCGCCGTATCGAGAGAATAACTTATTTTCACGGAATGAAATTAGTCATCCTTTCTGTGACGAGCGCCATAATTTCATGTATATATTAGAAGATAGAGGGTCAAACCGTTCGCGAACGATGCCTCCTTCTGTGAGAAACGGACGGATACGTCAATAGTTTTACGGATCTTGCGATTTCGCGAGTCACTCCAGGCATTCAGGGAGTAAATGCGCTGCTTTGTATTGGCAATAGATACCATAATTCGCCGAGAGAATATTAAAATAGAGCGTCAACATGAGAACGTTACCAATTGCTATAAAGTCAAAAGTTTTGCAGAAAGCCTTACCTTGTTAGGAGCTAACCCGCCGTAACGAGAGTATAACTTCGTGTTTAGAGAAACACATTAGAATATATTTTAGTGAAGCCACCTTAAATTCAAGTATGAATTAAAATATCGAGGGTCAAACCTTTCGAGACCATTACCAGCTTCTTTGATAATAGAACGGTTAAGTCAATAGCTTCCCCAATCCTCCAATTCCGAGAGTCAAACAAGGTATTCCGGGAGTAAATCCGCTGCACAGTATAGCACTAGATACCATATTTCGCAGCGTTAATAACAATGTTGAGTGTCATGCCGTGGATGAACCCTTTAGAGAATGCCTTAGCTTAAGAGAAGCTAACGCACTGTATCGAGGGTACATCCTGGTGTTCAGAGAAGCAAATTAATATACTTTTTAGAGTCGGGCACCTTAATTTCATGTATGAAATAGAAGATCAAGTGTCAAAATTTTAGAGATTGATACCAGCTTCTTTGGGAGAGGAATGGCTAAGTCCATAGATTCACGTATCTTGCGATACGGAGAATCAAACCGTGTACGCCGGGAGTAAATGGGCTGAAGAGTATTCTCATTGGACATCATATTTCACGGTTTAAATATTTAAGAACAGAGCCAACACGTTTGAGAACGTTACCAATAGGAATAAAGTCAAATGATTTACTGTATCCCTTAGCCTCCGATGCCTATCGCATTATATTGAGAGTATAACTTGGATTTCAGGGGCAGAAATTTGTATACATTTTAGTGACCGGCACCTTATCTACATATACGAATAAGAAGATGGATGTGTCATACCGTTTGAGAACGTTACCAGCTTCCTTCACAGACGAACGACCAAGTCAATAGCTTCACCTATGCCAGGATTCCGTGAGTCAAATGTGGTATTCCGGGAGCAAATCCGTTGAACAGTTTTGCAATGGACACTTTATTTCACGGTACGAATATTAAGGTAGAAGGTCAATCCATCGGAGAAAATTACCAGTTCATATACATTCATTCTTTTTACCAAATATATTACCTTCCTTGAACCTAACCCGCTGCAGCCAGTGTCTAACTTATTGCTCACGGAAACAAATCAGTAGACATTATAGGAGAGGCACACCTTATTTTCATGAATGAACAGAATTTTCGAGAGGCAATCCTTTCGAGAACAATCCCACCTGCCTTTAGAGTCGTACGGTTAATTCAATAGGTTCACCTGTCCTGTTATTCCGATAACCAACCCAGATATTATGGGAGGAAATAAGCTGCACGCTATTGGTAATGAACACCTTAATTCACGGTATAAATATTAATGTAGCGCTTGAAACCTTTTCAGAACGATACCAGTTGATATAAAGTCAATCCTTTTACCAATTACATTACCTACCGAAAACCTACCCCGCAGCAGCGACCGTGTTGCTTAGTGTAAACGCAAACAAATTAGTATACATTGGAGTGACCGGCGGCCTTCTTATTCGTACATGAAATTAGGGTGCCAATCACTGAAAGGAAGACCAGTTTCTTCCTCTGAACATGAAGATATACCCTCGAACCGACTGTATTCATACTCTGAAGGTAAGGCCATAGGTGAAAAGGTTTGACCTTATACCAATTGGTATCGCTCTTAAACGTTTTAGCGTTCTAATGTAATATTCAAGCCGTGAATTATGGTGCCTATTGCCAAAATTCTTCGGTGTACTTTCACCCGCAATACCTGGTTTGACTTTCGGAATCACAAGATAGGTGAAGCTATTGACTTATCTGTTCCAATCTAAAAGTGGTTGGTAACGTTCTCGAAAGGTTTCACCATCAAGCTTCTAATCCATACATCAAGTTAAGATGACCGTTACTAAAATGAGAACTAATTTCTTTCTTTGAACACGAACTAATATTGTCGAAACAGAGGTTTTGCTTCTTCAATGGAAAGGCTATCGGTAAACTGTTTGACTGTATACCAATTGGCAACGCTCTAAAACGCTTTCTCACTCTTCCTTAATATTCAAACCGTGAACTAAGGTCTCTATTGCCGAAACTATTCAGCGGACTTGCTCCTGGAATACCAGTCTTGACTCACGGAATCATAGGATAGGTGAAACTGTTGTCTCGGGCTTTCGACTCTCAAGAAGGTGAGGAACGTTCTCTAGCGTTTTGACCCTAAATTTTCTATTTCATACATGAATTTAATGGTGAAGTCACTAGGATGTATACTAACTTGCATCCTTCTCCACGATGTTATACTCTCGATATAGCGGGTTTGGTCCTCGGAAGGTAAGGCCTTCGGTAAAACGTTTGACCCCTGTACGTATATGTAACGTTCTACAACGGTTTGACGTTGCATTTTAATATTCATACCGTTAATTTAGGCGTGTTTTGCCTATCCTGTTCAGCGCATTAACTCATGGGGTGCCTCGATTTATTTACGGAACCACAGGACAGGTGATGCTATGGACGTATCTGTGCGTCCCTCAAAGCAGGTGGTAAGTATCTCGAACAGCTTGTGTCTCGATTTTGCTGTTCATACACGGAAATATGGTGTCCGTCTACTAAAATGTCTAATAATTTGATTCCACAACCACTATGCAAGACACTGCATACATCGGGTTACGCTTCTCGGAAAGTAATGCCATCGGTAAAATTTTCGTCCTTATCCCAATTGGTAACGGACTCAAACGGCTTGGCGAACTACTTTAATATCAACCCGTGATTTAAGGTGACCATTGCTAATACTGTTCAGAGAATTGACTGCCCGAATACCTGGTTCAGCTCTCTGAATCACAGGAGAGCAGAAGCTATTTTCTTAGCCGCCCCTCTATCAGAGAATTACTTACCCATACGTGAAACTAAGGTGCGCGTCACTAGAATGTCCAATTATTTGCTCTTCTGAACACGGAGTTATACCATCGATACAGCTGGTTAGGCTGTCAATGTCTTTTAGTTGCGTACGGCAGAACGGAGCGGCATACCTTCATTAATTTCTTTAACCTTAATGTTGTACCGCATGCTATTTTTCGATATTTCCTGTTTATTTCTACATGTTGTAGTTTATCGATATGATATTCTCCATGTTTTCCAATATTTTCAATTTTCAATTTAAAAAATTGTATTTCAAATTAAAAATTTCTTTTGAATTAGTTGAGTTTAGGTTTATGCCAATATCAGGTAAAATTCTTTGTTATTTCTTATGATTGTCTGTATGCGTACTACCGCACCCGCAGCTACACAACTGGCGATGTTTTGTTCTTGCGTACGGCAGATCGGAAAGTCATATTGGATGGTCTTCGTTAATTTCCTTAATATCAATGTTGTACTGTACGCATGCATTTGCAACTTTCCATTTATTTATGAATACTGCCATTTGCTGTCATGATATTTTCCATTTTTTACATAATAATCAATTTTTGTAGTAATAGGTTGTATACCATCTTATAAGAGTCTTTGGAATTGTTTTAGTGCAGGTTCATGTCGTTATTTTGTTATACATGTTATTTTATATGATTGTCGGTATACGTACCAAGGCTGCCGGAGCGTCACGAGTGAAATGGTCTTGTAGTTTAGACGCTACTGCGTAATCTTCATTAATTTCTTTAACCATTATATTGTACCTTATGCATTCTTTCGCGGTTTTTTATTTATTTCTACATTCAGCACTTTACTGTTATGATATTTTCCATTTTCTTCCAAATTTTCTTTTTGAATTTTAAAAATTACATTTCTCAGGGAAAGTGTCTTCGGAATTCGATGAGTGTACGTTTATGACATTATTTTGTTAAACGTAGAGTTATTTTATACGATTTTCTGTATGCGTACATACGATGTTGGAGCTACACGGTCGGCAAGGTCTTGTAATTGCGTACGGCAGAACGGAGCGGCACTACTGAATGGTCTTTGATAATTTCATAAGCCTTGATTTTGTACGGTCTGCATTTCTTAGCAGTTTTCCATTTATTTATAGATACTGTAATTGACTGTTATGATATTTTCGATTCCTCAAAATTCTCAAATTTCAAATTACAATAATTTACTTTTTAGGAAAAGTGTCTTTGGAATTAGCTGAGTGTTCATTGATGACAATATTTTGGTAAATTTTTGGTTATATTATAGGATTGCCTACATGCGTACCTACGCTTCCGGAGTGACACTGCTAGAGCAATCCTATAGTTGTGTATAATATATCGGAGCGACACTGCAGTATGGTCTTTGTTAACATCTTTAACCTTGATATTGTACCGTTTGCTATCGTTCGCACTTTTCTATTTATCTCTACATACTGTAACTTACTGTTCTGATATTTTCGATATGTTTCAAGATTTTCTACTTTTAGTTTTAGAAATTGTATTCTCAGTAGTAGTGACATTGGAGTTATTAGCGTGCCAAGACTTTAATGTGAGGTTCTAAACATATTTTTATTTTATACCACAGTTAGTATACGTACCTACCCATCCGGAGCAACACGACTGTCAATGTCCGGAATGGTGTTGAACTTGCTTTCGAGTGATCCGTCGACATTACTGTATGGTCATCGTCAATTTCCTTAACCATAACATTGTACCATATGCTTTCATTCTCAGTTTTCTATTTATTTACAAATACTGGAATTTACTGTTATGATATTTTCAATTTTCATCGAAATTCTCAATATATATATTAAAAAATTGTATTTTTTCAGTAAATGTGTCTTTAGATTTAGTTGAGTGTGCGTTTATGACATTACTCTGTTAAACTTATTGCTATTTTATATGATTGTCTCTATACGTACCCACGCTGTTAGAAGAAAGCGACGAGCGTGGCCTTGAAGCAGCGAACAGAAGAACGTAGCGACACTATTGAATTGTCTTCGATAATTTCATCTATCCTTGATTTTGTAACGTATGCATTTTACCCAGCTTTCAATTTCAAAAGATGTACTGTAATTATCTGTCACGGCGATTTCGATTTCCATTAAAATTTTCAGTTTTTAGCTTAAAAAAATTGTATTTCTTAGTAGAAGTGTCATTAGAATTAGTTGAACGCACGCTTATGACACTCTTTACTTAAACTTATTGTTATTTTCTATTATGCCCCGTATGCCCACCTACGCTTGCGGAACCACAGGGCTGGGGTGATTATGTTGTTGCGTTCGGCAGACGGGAGCGACAATACTGGCTGGCCTTCGTTAATGTCTATAATCATGGTATTGTATCGTCTGCATTATGTTCACTTCTCTGACTAATACTACATATGGTAATTTATTGTTCTGAAATATCCGATTCTTTTCAATATTTCTTTTCTTTAATTTTGAATATTTCAATTATTAGTACAAGTATGCTAGGAGTTAGTTGAATGTACGTTTATGATAATATTCTGTTTTGTTCTTTGTCATTTTATATAATTATCCCTATACGTACCTCTTCCGGAGCGACACGACTGGTGTGATTCCGCATTTGCGTTCGGTAGTTCGGAGCCTCACTGCTGCATGGTCTTTGACAATGCCTTTAACCTCCATATTGTACCGTACGCATTCGTTTGCAGCTTTCAATGTACTTCCGCATACTGATATTTACTATTATAATATTTCCGATTTTCTTCATATCGATCAATTCAAAATTTCTAAAATATTATTTTTTAGGGATAGTTTCTTTGGAATTAGTTGAGTATAAGCTTTTGGCAGTATTTCGTTAAATTCTTTGTCATTTTATATTATTGTCTCAATTCGTACCTAATCTTCCAGAGGGAGACGACTGGAGTGGTCTTGTAGTTGCTTTCAGTAGATCGGGGCGACAGTACTGTCTGGTCTTTGTTAATTTCATTAACCATGATATTGTGTACCGTATGCATGCTTTCGCAATTTTCCCTTTGTTTCTCCCAATGCAGTTTACTGTTACGATATTTTCGATTTTTTTTTCACAGTTTTTAAATATTAATTTAAAAAATTGTATTTCATAGCAATAATGTCCTTGGAATTACTTCAGTGTACGGTTATGAAATTATTTTGATAAACTTATAGTTTTTGTATATGATTGTCTGTATACGCATCTACGCTTCCGGACCGACACGGGTGGAGTAGTCTTGCAGTTGCATTCCGAAGATCTGAGCGACACTAATGTACGATCTTCTATAATTCCTCTCAGCCTGATATTTTACAGTATGCATTACAACCCCAGTTTTCCATTTATTTGTACATACTGTAATTTGCAGTTATGGTATCTTTGATTTGGTTCAAAGTTTACTATTCATAATATAAGAAATTGTATACCTCAATAAAAGTTTCAGATGAATTCGTTGGGTTCACGTTTATGACATAATTTTGTTAATCGCATTATTATTTTATACGACTGTGTGCATACGTACCTAAGTTTCACGTGCGACATAACTGGAGTCATCTTGTATTTGCGTTCGCTATATCAGAGCGACAGTACTGGATGGTCTTCTTTAATTTCTCAAACCTTGACATTGTTCTGTACCGGTCTTTTCTTTGTTACCTATGTATTTACAGATACTGTAATTTACTGCTATGATATTTTCATTTCTTTTCAAAATTTTCAATTTTTATTATAAAAAATTGTATTCCTTAGTAATTGTGTCCTTGGAATTAGTTGAGTGTCCGTTTATGACAATATTTTGTTATTCCTTGTTATTTTATATGATTGTCTCCATATGTACCATCGATACCGATGCGACAGGACTGGAGTTGTCTTATAGTTATTTTCGGGAGATCGGAGCGACACCAGAGTATGGTTTTTGTTAATTTCATTATCATTAATATTGTATCGAATGCACCTTCCCCAGATTATGATTTACATATACATATTGCAATTTACTCTTATGGAATTTCCGATTTGATTCGAAATTTTCAATTTTATTTTAGAAAATTGAATTTCTTTGTAAAATTTCTTTTTGAATTAGTTGATCTTGCGCTTATTACAGTATTTTGTTAAGCTTGTTGTTATTTTATACTATTGTCTGTATACGTACCATTCCAGCTGGAGCAACACGACTATAGGGGTCTTGTAGTTGTATACGGCAGGTTGAAGCGGCACTACTGCATGGATTCAGTTAATTCCTTAGCCTTCATTTTGTACCATATGCATTCTGTCTCAGTTTTCTATTTATTTATAAATTCTGTAATTTACTGTTGTAATGTTATTGTTCTGCTTCGAAATTTTCAATCTTTATGTAGCAGAATTGTTTTTCTTGGTAAACGGGCCTTTGAAATTACTTGAGTGCACGGTTAAGGCATTATTTTGATAAACTTATTGTTACTGCACATGATTGTCACTAAACGTACCTACGCTTCCGGACCGACACTGCTGGAGTGCATCTGTAGTTGCATACGCCAGATGGGAGCGGCATACGGAATGGTCTTCGTAAATTTCTTTAACCCTGATTTTGTCCCGCATGCATTTTTCCCAGTTTTGCTTGTATTGTACATACTCTAATTTACGGTTATGTTATTTTCGATACTTTTTCTAATTTTCACTTTTTAGTTTAGAAAATTGTATTTCCTGGTAAAAGTGTCCTTTTAATTATTTAAACATCCATGTATGACAATATTTTGATGTACTCATTGTTAAGTTATATAGCTGTCTGTATACGTACCTACGCTTCCGGAGCGACACTACTGGTGAGGTCTTGTAGTTGCGTACGACAGATCGAAGCGGCACTGCGGTATGATCTTCGTTAATTCGTTAAACCTTGATACTGCTCCGTATGCATTTTTCCCCAGTCATCCATTAATTTACACATATTGTAATTTACTGTAACGATACTATTGATTTTTCTCCAAATTTGCAATTTTTAGTTTTAAAAATTATATCCTTTAGGAAAAGTACCTTCCAATTAATAGTGTACGTTTTTGGCATTGCATTGTTGAATTTTTTGTCATTTTATAGGACTGCCTCTATGCGTACCTACGCTTCCGGAGCGACATGGCTGGATTCGTGTTGTTGTAGCAATCATTTGAACAGAGCGACACAGCTGAATGGTCCTTGCTAATTTCTTTAACCTTAATATTATTGCGTTTGCATTCATTCCTAGTCTTCTATCTTTTTCTGCATACCGCAACATACTATTGTGATATTTTCGACATTTTCGTAATCCACAATTCTTAACTTCAAGCATTTCTATTTTTTTTTTAGGATAAAGTATCATTGGAATTAGTTGAGTGTACGTGTATCGCGATATTTTGCTAAATTTGTTGTCGTTTTGTATGATTTTCTGTATACGTTCATACGCTTCGCGATCTATACGGGTGCGGTGGTCTTGCAGTTGCATTCCGAAGATCTGAGCGACACTAATGTACGATCTTCTATAATTCCTCTCAGCCTGATATTTTACAGTATGCATTACAACCCCAGTTTTCCATTTATTTGTACATACTGTAATTTGCAGTTATGGTATCTTTGATTTGGTTCAAAGTTTACTATTCATAATATAAGAAATTGTATACCTCAATAAAAGTTTCAGATGAATTCGTTGGGTTCACGTTTATGACATAATTTTGTTAATCGCATTATTATTTTATACGACTGTGTGCATACGTACCTAAGTTTCTCGTGCGACATAACTGGAGTCATCTTGTATTTGCGTTCGCTATATCAGAGCGACAGTACTGGATGGTCTTCTTTAATTTCTCAAACCTTGACATTGTTCTGTACCGGTCTTTTCTTTGTTACCTATGTATTTACAGATACTGTAATTTACTGCTATGATATTTTCATTTCTTTTCAAAATTTTCAATTTTTATTATAAAAAATTGTATTCCTTAGTAATTGTGTCCTTGGAATTAGTTGAGTGTCCGTTTATGACAATATTTTGTTATTCCTTGTTATTTTATATGATTGTTTCCATATGTACCATCGATACCGATGCGACAGGACTGGAGTTGTCTTATAGTTATTTTCGGGAGATCGGAGCGACACCAGAGTATGGTTTTTGTTAATTTCATTATCATTAATATTGTATCGAATGCACCTTCCCCAGATTATGATTTACATATACATATTGCAATTTACTCTTATGGAATTTCCGATTTGATTCGAAATTTTCAATTTTATTTTAGAAAATTGAATTTCTTTGTAAAATTTCTTTTTGAATTAGTTGATCTTGCGCTTATTACAGTATTTTGTTAAGCTTGTTGTTATTTTATACTATTGTCTGTATACGTACCATTCCAGCTGGAGCAACACGACTATAGGGGTCTTGTAGTTGTATACGGCAGGTTGAAGCGGCACTACTGCATGGATTCAGTTAATTCCTTAGCCTTCATTTTGTACCATATGCATTCTGTCTCAGTTTTCTATTTATTTATAAATTCTGTAATTTACTGTTGTAATGTTATTGTTCTGCTTCGAAATTTTCAATCTTTATGTAGCAGAATTGTTTTTCTTGGTAAAAGGGCCTTTGAAATTACTTGAGTGCACGGTTAAGGCATTATTTTGATAAACTTATTGTTACTGCACATGATTGTCACTAAACGTACCTACGCTTCCGGACCGACACTGCTGGAGTGCATCTGTAGTTGCATACGCCAGATGGGAGCGGCATACGGAATGGTCTTCGTAAATTTCTTTAACCCTGATTTTGTCCCGCATGCATTTTTCCCAGTTTTGCTTGTATTGTACATACTCTAATTTACGGTTATGTTATTTTCGATACTTTTTCTAATTTTCACTTTTTAGTTTAGAAAATTGTATTTCCTGGTAAAAGTGTCCTTTTAATTATTTAAACATCCATGTATGACAATATTTTGATGTACTCATTGTTAAGTTATATAGCTGTCTGTATACGTACCTACGCTTCCGGAGCGACACTACTGGTGAGGTCTTGTAGTTGCGTACGACAGATCGAAGCGGCACTGCGGTATGATCTTCGTTAATTCGTTAAACCTTGATACTGCTCCGTATGCATTTTTCCCCAGTCATCCATTAATTTACACATATTGTAATTTACTGTAACGATACTATTGATTTTTCTCCAAATTTGCAATTTTTAGTTTTAAAAATTATATCCTTTAGGAAAAGTACCTTCCAATTAATAGTGTACGTTTTTGGCATTGCATTGTTGAATTTTTTGTCATTTTATAGGACTGCCTCTATGCGTACCTACGCTTCCGGAGCGACATGGCTGGATTCGTGTTGTTGTAGCAATCATTTGAACAGAGCGACACAGCTGAATGGTCCTTGCTAATTTCTTTAACCTTAATATTATTGCGTTTGCATTCATTCCTAGTCTTCTATCTTTTTCTGCATACCGCAACATACTATTGTGATATTTTCGACATTTTCGTAATCCACAATTCTTAACTTCAAGCATTTCATTTTTTAGGATAAAGTATCATTGGGATTAGTTGAGTGTACGTGTATCGCGATATTTTGCTAAATTTGTTGTCGTTTTGTATGATTTTCTGTATACGTTCATACGCTTCGCGATCTATACGGGTGCGGTCGTCTTGCAGCTGCGATCGGTAGATCGGAGCGATATTACTGGATGATGTTCGATTATTCCACCAACCTTGGTATTGTACAGTATGCACCCTTCCGCAGTTTTCCATTAAATTATACGGACTGTAGTTTACGGTTTAGATAATTTCGATTTCCTTCAATATTTTTAATTTTTAATCCGAAAAATTGTTATCCTTTGAAAAATTATCCTTGGTAACTGTTGAATGTACGTTTATGACATTATGCTATAAAATTCATTGTTATTTTATATGTTTGTCTGAATACATAGCTATGCCGCAGGAGCGATACGGCTGGAGTGGCCTTGTAGTTCCGTACGACGATGGAAGCGACACTACTGGATGGTTTTCGCTATTTTCTACAACCTTGATTGTGTACCGTATGCGTTCTTTCCCAGTCTTTCACTTGTATATACGTACTGTAATATACTGGTATGATATTTTCGATTTTTTTTCATAATCTCTAATCATTAATTTCAAAAATTGTAGATCTTAGTAAACGTGACATTGGAATTAGTTGAATGTACGGTTATGACAATACTTTGTTATGTTCCTGGTTATTTTATAGTATTGTCTCTATCCATACCTACGCTTCTGCAGCGACGCGACCGGCGAGGTTTTGTCGTTGTGTACGACAGATCGGAGCCTCTCTAGTGGATGGTCTTCGTTAATTTTATTAAACTTGAATTTGTAGCGTAGTCGTTTTTTCCCAGTGCGCTATTTATTTATGCATACTGTAATTTACTGATATGATGTTTTGGATTTTTTTCAAAATTTCCAATTCCTAAGTTAAAATATTGTACTGCACTGGAAAATTGCCTTCGCATTAGTAGAGTCCATGTTCATGAAAATATTTTGTCAAATTCTTTATTACCTTATATGATTGTCTTTAAGCGTACCTACTATCGCAGTCCGACACGGCTGGAATGGACTTGCAGTTGCGGACGGCCGAACGAAGCAGCATACTGGATGGACTTCGATAACTACTTTCACCATGATACTGTGCCCTGTGCATTTTTGGCAGTCATACATATGTCTATGCATATGGTAATTGTCTATTATGACATTTTCAATTTTTTCAAAATTTGCAATTTTTAATTTATTAAACTATTATCCATAGTAAAAGTGTCATTGAAATTAGTTCAGTTTACGTTTGTGACAGTATATTGTTAGAAATGTTGTTATATTATATGATTATCTGTATACGTAACAACGCTTCCGAATCGACACGCCTGGAGTTGTCTTGCATTTGCACTTCGTAGATCTGAGTGTCACTACTGTATGATGTTCGTTATCTTCTTTAGCCCTGATTTAGTACCGTATGCATTTTTCTCCCAGTTTTCTATTTATATATACATACTGTAATATTCTATTATGATATTTTCTGTTTCTATAAAAATTTTCAGTTTTTAGTTTCAAAAATTGTAATTCTATCAAATGTGTTCCTGAAATTAATTGTATGTATGTTTATGACACTATTTTGTTAAACATATTGTTATTTTATATGATTGTCTTTACAGGTACCTACGCTTCCGGAGCGACACGGCTGTATAGTCTTTGGTAATTTCTTTAACCATGTATTGTACTGTATGCACTTTTCCACCATGTTTTCTATTTATTTATACATACTATAATTAACGGTTATGTTTTCGACTAGTTTCAGAATATTCAATGTTCCGAAAGAAAAATTGTATTTCCTAGTAAATGTGCCTTTGGAATTTGTTGAGTGTATGTTTGTGACTACATTTTGCTGAATTTGTTCTTGTATTATAGGATTGTCTGTACTCGGGCTACGCAACCGGAGCCACATGACTGGAGTGAACTTGCAGTCAAGTATGGTAGATCTGGCGCCGCTACTGTACGATCCTCGCTAATTTCTTTGACCTTGATTAGGTACCGTATGCAGTTTTCCCCTGTTTTCAATGTATTAATACAAACTGTAATTTACTGGTAAGATATTTTCCATTTCATTCAAAATTTCCAGTTTTTATTTGAAAAAGTTGTATTACATAGTGAAAGGGAGTTTGGAATTTGATGAGTGTACATTTATGCCAATATTTTGTTATGCTTGTTGTTATTTTGCATGACTCTCTGTATACACACCTTCGCTGCCGTAGCGACACGACTGGCGTGGTCTTGTATTTGCGTACTGCAGAACGGAGCGGCACTGCTGGATGCTTTTTGATATTATCTTTAATCTTGATTTTGTAAGATATGCATTCCTTCACAGTTTTCCATTTATTTGTATATGCTGTAATTTACTGTCATAATATATTACATTTTTTTCATAATTGTCAATTTGTAGTTTAAAAGATTGTGTTTCATAGTAAAAGTGTCTTTGGAATTAGATGAGTGCACGTTTATGGCGTTATTTTGTTGAGTTAATTGTTATTTTGTATGACTGTCTGTATGCGTATCTTCGCTGTTTGTGCCACACCACTGGCGGGAATTACAATAGCGTACGGCAGACAGGCGTGGTATTACTAAGCGTTCCTCGTTAATATCATTATCCTTTATATTGTACCGCATGCATTTTACCCCACTTATTTATACATACAGTAATTCAATGGTATGATATTTTCGATTTTTCTCAAAACATTTAATTCTTGTTTATAAAAATTTTATTTCTTTTAAAAATGCTGTTTTAATTAGTTGAGTTTACGTTTATGACAATATTTTGTCACGCTTTTTGTTATTTTGTGTGATTGGCTAATATTCGTACTTACGCTTGCAGTGCGACATGGCTTTATTGGTCTTGTAGTTGCGATGGGTAGATCGAAACGACACTACTGGGTGGTCTGTGTTAATTTCTATAGCTTCGTATTGTGCTGTGGGTATTTTTTCCCAGTCTTCAATATATTTATTCATACTTTTATTATATATTATGATATTTTCGTTTTCTTTTCTATATTTTCTTAATTTAAACAATTATACTTCGTAGTAAATGTGTCTTTTGAGTTAGATAAGTCTTCCTTAATGCCAAAGTTGTGTTTAATTCTTTGCTGTATTTTATGATGGTCTGAATAAAAACCAAAGCTTCCAGAGCGACACGCCGAATGTGGACCTGTAGTGGTATATGGCATATCGGTTTTGCACTACTGTCTTCTTTAATTTAATTTTAATTAATAATTGTAATTTGAATAATTATAAATATTAATAACAATAATTTTAATTTTAATAATTTATATTAATTCTTCAATTTCCCTAACCTAGATATTGTACCGTATGCATTTGATCCCATTCTTCCATTTATATGTGCACACTGTAATTCACTGTTAAGATATTTTCGATTTCTTTAATAATTTTGAATTCTTAGTTGAAAAGGTTTTATATCATAGTAAAAGTGCCTTTGAATATAGTTGAGTGTACGATTATGACAATATTTCGTTATATTTGTTGTTATATGCATGATTGTCTGAATGCGTACGTACGCTGCCTCAGCGAACCGATTGCATTGATCTTGTAGTTGCATGCTGCAGTACGAAGTGGCACTACTGAATGGTCTACGTTACTTTCGATAACCTCGCTTTTTTACCGTATGCATTCTTTCTCAGTTTTCAATTTATTTACGCATACCGTAATTTACTGTTATGATGCGTTCGGTTTTCTTGCATAATTTCCAATTTTTAATTTAAAAAATTGTATTCCTCAGGAAAGGTGCCGTGGGAATTAGATGAGTGTACTTTTATGACAATATTTTGTCAAACACATAGGTATTCCATATGAACATCTGCATACGAACCAACGCTTCCGGAACGACACGACTGGAGAGTCCTTGTAGTTGCGTTCGCTAGATTGGAGCGACACTGCAGTAGGGTGCTTGTTAATTTGAATAACCTTGATATTGCGCCGATTGCTTTCTGTCGGAGATTTCTACTAATGCCTACATACTGTAACTAAGCATTTTGATATTTTCGTTTTCTTTTTCAAAATTTTCAATTTTTAGCATAATAAATTTTACATCTCAGTGAAAGTGCCTCTGGAATTAGTTGAGTGTACGTTTATGACAATATTCTGTTAAATTATTTGTTATTTTAAACGATATATTGTGATATATATGATTTAGATGATAATTTCTTCAACCTAGATACTGTACTGTATACGTTTTTTCCTGGTCAACCATTTATTTACGCATACTGTAATTTACTGCTAAGAGATTTTCAGTTTTTATCAAAATTTTCGATTTTCGGTATAAAAATTCGTATTCCGTTGCAAAACTGTCTTTGGTATAGTTTGATTGTACGTTTTGTACGTTATTTTGCTAAACTTACTGTTATTTAATGCGATTGTATGCGTATGAACCTACGATTCCGGAGGGACACGGCTGGAGTTGTTTGTTACTGCGTTCGGTATGTCGGAGCGAAACTAGTGATTGATCATCGTTATATTCTCCAACCATGATATTGTACCGTATGCATTTCTCCGCAGTCTTCCATTTATATCTGCACACTGCAAGTTAAAGGTATAATCTTTTCGATTTTCATAATAATTTCCAATTTTTTATGTAAAAGATTGTATTTCCTAGTAAAAGTATTTCTAGAATTAGATGAGCGCACGTGTATGACATTATTTTGTTAAGCTTATTTTTAATTTACATGATTGGTTGTGTACGCACCTACGCTGCCTAGAGTGACACGGCTGGAGTGGGTTTGTAGCTACGTACTGTAGATCGGAGACACAGTACTGTACAGTATTCGTTAATTTCTTTAAACTTGATATTGTATTTTATGAATTCGTTCGCAGTTTTGTGTTTACTTATGCAAACTTTAATTTACAATAATGATATTTTCGATATTTTTCTAAATTTCAAAATTTGTATTCATTAGAAAATGTGTCTCTCTAATTCGTTCATTGTACGTTTAAGACAGTGCTATGGTAAGTTTGTTGTTATTCTATATGAATGCTTGTACACGTGCATACGTTGCAGGAGCGATATGACTGGTGAGGTCTTGTAGTTGTGTACGGCAGCTGCGTGTGGCACGACTGGAAGATTTTCGTTAATTTTCCAAACCTTGTCATTGTACCGCAAGCATTTTTTCCGAGGCTTCCATCTATTTATACACAATGTTATTTCCAGATGTTCTATTTTCCATTGTTTACATAATTACCATCTTTTTGTTTGAGAAACAGTATTTCCTAATGAAAGTGTCTTTGGAGTTATCTGAGTTTACGTTTACGATATTATTTTGTTAAGCTTATTGATATTTTACCTGATTGTCTGTGTGCGTACCTAAGCTTCCGCAGCGACAGGGCAAAAGTGGTCTTCAAGTTACGTTCGGTTGATCGGAGCGACACTACTTTATTATCTTGGTTAATTTCTCCTACCTTGATAATACATCGAATGCGTTTCTTCCCAGTCGTCCATATATTTATAGATACTGTAACTTAGCACGTTGACTCCGGCCTGACTCACCGGTGGCCCATCCTTGTCTGTTCCCTGCTGCGGCATGAACCGCCGGTGGCCCATACTAAATTGTTCCGTGGGGCGGCATGCATCGTCGATGGGCCACGTTTGTTAATCAATAAATGCGTAGTACAAAGTGTTATTTTCGTAATTTAACATTATACATTAACATTTCCTCCTTATAATCAAATATTTGACACAAAATACGTGACGTACAAGTAAATTAATACATTAAATATAATAAAATATAACGACTTATGTTACCGATGCAAATTTTTAAAACATTTTATATAAAGTGCCGGCTTATCCGGACAACTGCTACAAAAGGTCATGACTCTTTTTGTTTTGTTTGTGAGGTACTATGTACCCTTTAAGTTTTTTAAGCGTTTGCAACAATCTTTACATCTTTTCCTCATCTTCCTCGCGAGTCATTGGAGTGAACTTAAAAAATGTTTTTTCCGTCTGCTTCCTATTTGCTTTTCACTAGAGGGATTCTCAACACTCTTCAATAGATAATCAATATTTTTCTCTCTAAATTTTGGATTTGGTAACGCTTGGTTCCCCACTGTTTCTGGATGTACCATGCATTTACTAAAGAGGTCCCGGATATTAGCTCCATAATAACTTTTCTATACCATTCTACCGTTTTCCGTTAACATTTATAATAGGATCACATTTCATCTGATATATCAGCTATCTTCATCGCACTATTGTAAGAAAAAGCGATGTCTGGTTTTAATTTAACATCTCTGCCACGAATTATGGCGCAATTGTGAAATCGCGAAGTGGTTAACACACAGATGAGACTTTTGTGGGTCCACATTAAAAATTTCACGCAGCTCCGATTTTCAAGAGATATAATGTCGCCCCGTTTCTGTTTCTGCTTTGCCTGTGGCAGTAGAAACTCTTCATTTATTTTGATTGTATTGCAAATATATGTGCTTTTGGTGAGAAGGTCTTCGACTGAAGGAATACATGTATAGAAATTGTCGGTATATAAATTCCAGCACTTGAATAATAGATCTCGTATCATTGTCATGACCACATCATGAGAATGTGCATTTAGAATTCACATTTCATTTCTTCCGGAATAAATATGCACATTATATGTATATCCGTTCGGAAGGCAGAGTTTGTTCAGTTTTATTCCGTACTTGTGCCGATTACCTGGTACATATTGACGAAAATTAAGGTGTCCTTCCCACGGAACCATAATTTCGTCAATTACTATACTTTTACCGGGTTTTACTGCATCCTGGAATGCACAAAGTATTTTATCCTCTACATTTCGGATTTTGTGTAACCGATTCTCGGTTTTGGCAGTAATATTATCCGAAAAGTGCAAGTACTTCAATATATCCAAAAATCGATAGCGTTTCATTGCTTTCATTATACGCGCATTCGCATGCATCACCTTTTTAGACCAATATAGTCCAATTTCGGGAACCTGCACCACAAGCATAACAAACACGATACCAATAAAGGTATTCAATTCTCTTTTTGTAATGGGGTTCCATGCTTGTTGATATTGTATCCTGCCATATGATGCATTCGCTATTCACAGAGCAGCGTATCTATTCGACTCTACAACGATGATGTCAAATATCACGTCTGCGAAAAATAATTTATATAATGCAACAGGATCGACGCAGTCCGTCTACTTGATCAGTAGCTCTTCTTCTTCTGAACACTTTTCCTCTGATGCAAATTTTTCTGCTATTTTCCGCCATTCCGCATCATCATATTGTTCCCCTAAACCAGACAACGAAACATCTTCCTCCGTGGTACTCCTATCGGCTGCCGTGTCGATAATGATGATGAAAGCATTCTATTTCGTCGTCCCTTTCGCATGATTCCAGAAACAGATTCATCAGACGAATTACTGAATTCCATATGCTTTGTATCGAATATTTAGATGTGCAAAAAAGACAAATGAAAAATGATAACCGCCTTTTTAGAAGGAAGGAAACTTCATACTACCTTTTTACCAACTGGAACAAATGTGTACTCGGGATCCTTTCAGAACTGTACTGACCTCGCGCCTCATAAAAACTTCGCACAACCCACAATACTCACAACGCACACTAACTAAAGTCTTCTTCACTTGCCGTCAACTCGAAACTCTCCGCAAACCACGTGTCGCTGTCTAAACTCTCAATGATCACCCCCACTTACTAGGTCACACATTATATAAGAAGTGTCAGCTGGGTAGAATTCGTTCCCTCAGAAATCACTGATTTCCCTCATTACGTGTGGGCGGAACTAAATGTCTAATTGGGCCGCCGAATGCCCAGAGGCTGGTGGGCACCCCTCGGCCGTCGATCGGCCAATGGAAAGGGAATTTTTCGCACGATGGTGCACGGCCACATAGCCCGGAAATATTCCTTTCCTTGGCGATCCTGGAGACAAAACTCTAGTGCGGAGCCCCAGAGACCCTTTGCATGTTACAAGTTGCCAGGGCGCCTGGAAACCGTTAGACCGGGATTCGACGAAATTGCCGCTTGCACTCATCATAATTTACGAATAAAACTTACACTACGTCCTTGAACTATTTTCGTCGTGTGCGACAATCGGTCGCAATATTTGTAGATAGCTATTGCGTTTAAAAGTGTCCTATTACTTCTGTTCTAAACTTCTCAAGGCCCGAAACAAGAGAAGCTGAACCCCTACTCGACCGGACTTGGGCTCTGTCACGGAGAACTTGTCTGACAATGGGCCAGGGGGAGGACCACGTGCTCTACACTCGAGGACGTTCCCCAGCGCGGAGTCATAAATATCGAGTGGCCACACAATCGGAGAGTGCTCCGGACACCGCGCTTGGGTGATATTTAATTTATATATATTACGTGCCTGAAGTATCGGCGCTTCACCTTGCTGGAGAGAGATCACTCCACCACCCCTCGCGTGAGAGGACTTATCCTCCCTCAAGATGTACAATGCGAAGATCAAGGGAACGCCCGTGATCCCAAAACTATTATAAGGGCAGATTTTCCCTGTTTGGCCATCTCCACGGGTTTTCAAAACGCATCATGGAAAATAGTGGAGAAAGTAAAAAAATTCCATTAAAACGGTAAAAAGGAGTCACCGAAACGACGAAGAGTGCAAATAAATCTTCGAAACGCCGAAGAGTCAAAGTGGAAGTTAGCTTCCTCCTAATGTGCTAATAGGCATTAGGGCGCAAGGATTGAACAGTATAATTTGGTGCCGCGCCGCACCATGGCGCGGACCACTTGTTGATGAGCCGCCGCACGGAACAGACACCGAATATTCACGTATGCGTCAACGTGTTAAGATTGAATCCGTGAATTATGTCGTCTACTTCCAAAACTGTTCAGTGGATTTACTCACGGCATACTTGGTTTGCCTCTCGGAATCACAGCATGTGCAAAGCTACCAACGTAGCCTTTCGACTTTACTAATACCGGTCAGTGATTTACCACCGGAATACCTGGATTTACTCCCGGAATCACAACTATAGGTGAATCTATAGACTCAGCCGTTCGAATCTCAAAGCAGGTGGTAACTGTCTGGAGGAGTATTGCGAATAGGCATCTTAATTCACGGTTTGAATAGTAAAGTAGAACGTCATACCGCTTGAAGAACGTTACCAATCGTTGTAGTGTCAATCATTTTCGCAAGGCCTTACATTCCGAGAATCAAACCCGGTGTATCGAGGGTATAACTACGTGTTTATAGATGAAAATTTGTATTCATTTTAGTACGGGCACCACAATCTCATGGATGAATAACGAGATCGCGAGTCAATCCGTTCAAGGACGTCATCGCCATTATGAGAATCGCACAGCCCAATCAGTACCTCCACCGATCATGATATTCCGATAGCCAAACCAGGTATTCAGGGAGGCAATCCTCAGTGCAGTATTACCAATGGACGTGATAATTCATGATATGAATATTAAAGTAGAGCGTCAAAGCTTCGTAGAACGATACCTATTCATATATTGTCAACCATATTACCGAAGGCTTTACCTTCCGAGAGCCACACGCGCTGTATCGATGGTATAACTTCGTGTTTGGAGAATGACGCTACTATACATTATATAGATGGCATCTTAATTTCTTGTATGAATTAAATGATCATAGGTAAATCAGTTTGTTACCATTGCCACATTCTATGATATTCGATCAGCTATGTCAATAGCATCACATACCGTTTCCGAGAGTCATACCGGGTGTTCTGGGAGGTACCCGCTGAATAGTATTGGCAATAGACAGCGTACTACACGGTATGACTATGAAGGTTGAGCGTCAATCGCTTGTAGATCTTTACATATTACTATAGAGTCAATCTTTATACCGAAGGCCGTACCTTCCGAGAAAATATCCCGCTATAGCGAGGGTACGGCTTCATGTTCGGAGAAGCACATTAGTAAACACTTTAGTGACGGGTACCTGAATTTCATGTATGAATTAAATGATAGATGTGTCAAAGCGTTCGAAAGCGCTACCACTGCTACCAAACGCTCATTGAGAATCAAACGGCGAAGTCAATAGATTCACCCTTGCTGTGATTCTGTGGGACGGACCAGGAAGTCCTGCAGTCAGTGCGCAGCACACTATTTTCAATGGATACCTTAATCCAGTGTTTGAATATTAGTGTAGAGTACGAAACCGTTTGAGAACGTTACCAGTTTGGTATAATGACAAACCTTTTACCATAGACCTTGCCGACCGAGAACCTAACCCGCTGTACCGAGAGTCTAAGCTGGTGATCAGAGAAACAAACTGTTATTTCTTATAATGCCGGGCACCTTAATATCATATTTGAATATGAATACCGAATGTCAAACTGTTAGGGACCGTTACCAATTGCTATAATGTCAAACGCTTTACAGAATGCCATGCCCTCCGAAAAATGTGACCCGCTGTATCGAGTATATAACATCGTGTTCATAGAAAAAAACTAGTATTCATTTCAGTGACGGCACGTTAACTTATTAATTAGAAAAATCCAGATTCAATGTGTTCGAGATCGATGCCACATTCCGTGAAAGACGAACGGCTAAGTCAATAGCTTCACCTATCCTATCATTCCGAGAATCAAACCAGGTACACCGAGAGTAAACTCCCAGCGCAGTAACGGAAAGAGTCACCTTAACTCAACGGTATGAGTACTAAAGTATAGAGTCAAACAGTCCTAGCATATTACCAATTTGTACAAAGTCACTTTATCACAGAATATCTTACATTCCGTGAATAAAACCCCATGTTGAGAGTGTCATGCTTCGTGTACTCGGCAACAAATTAATAGACAATTTATATCAGTGACGAGCACCTTACCTTCATGTACGAATTAGAAGGTGGAGCGTAAATCCGCTCGAGATCGTTGCCATCTTCTGTGAGGGGATAACGTTTAAGTCATTAGCTTCACCTATCCTGTGATTCGGAGGGCCAACCAGGAATTCCGGTAGTAAATCCGCAGCACTGTATTGCAAATAGATACCCTATTTTGCCGTATGAATAATAAATCAGAGAGGTAAACCGTGGTTGAACGTTGCATACAGTTATGGAGTCACACTTTTTAAAGATTGTCTTAGCTTACGTGAAGTTAAACCGCCTTATCGAGGGTGCGTATTCGTGCTCAGAGGACCAAATTTCCAAACATTTTAGTGGCAGGCCCCTTAATTTCATGAATGAATAACTAGATCGAGTGTCAAACCGATCCAGTATGCCACCACCCACTTCGACGGTCGAACGTTTAAGTCAATAGCTTCATCTACCCTGTGATTGCAACAGTAATGCCAGGTATTCCTGGAATAATCAGCAGAACAGTAAAGGCAATAGACTATTTATTTCACGGTATAAATATTAAAGGAGAGAGTCGAAACTTTAAAGAGCGTTACCAATTGGTATAAAATCAATCGCATTAGCGACGGCCATACCTTTCGCGATCCTCACTGGCTTCATCGATATTATAGCTTCGTGCACGGAGAAAGAAGTTAGTATTCATTCCAATGACGCTCACAATAACTTCATGTATAAATCAGAAGATCGGGGGTCGACCCTATCGACAACTTTACGACCTACTGTCAGAGACGGAACGGCTACGACAATAGTTTCACATATCCTGTGATTCCGGGAGGCAAACTAGGTAATCCGGGAGTAAATCCGCTGAACAGTGACTAAATGCCCCGTACATTATTGGCAATAGACACCATATTTCACAGCATGGTTGTACATTGCAAACCGTCAACCCGTTGTAGAACGGTACCCACTTGTGTATGTACAAACCTCTTCCGGAAAGACTTACCTTCCGAGAAGCTAACCTCGTGTTCAGAGAAAGGCAATATTATACATTCTATTGATGGGCATAACAATTTCATGTATGAATTACAATATCGGGCGTACAACCAAACGAGAACATGCCTACCGTCATTAAGGATCGCACAGTTATGTCATCAGCTCGACCTATCATATGATGGCAAGAGTCAAACAAATTACTATACATTTTAGTGACTGTGATTATCCTGTGATTCGGAGCGTCAAGCCAGGTACTTCACGGACAGTTTTGGCAATAGACAACTTATTTCTCGGCTTCAATATTAAAGTAGAGCGTAAAATCGTCTGAGAGCGTTACCAATTGGTATAAAGTCAAACGTTTTACCGAGTACCATACCTCCCGAGTAGTCCAACCAGCTCTAGAGAATGCCTTGCTCAATGTTCATGGAAACATAGACGTTGACGTTTTAGTGGCGCCCACCTTAATTTCATGTCTGAGTTAGAAGGTCGAGGGTAAAATCGTTCGAGAACGCTGCCACCTGAGTTGAGGATCGAACAGCTTAGTTAACAGTTTCACCTGTACTTGTGATTCCGAGAGTCACACCAGGTATATCCGGAGTGAATCCGCTGTGTACTATTGGGAATGAACACCTTAATTCGCTGATTGAATATTAAAGTACAGCGTCAAGCCGTTTGAGAACGTTACCTACTGGCATAGCGTCAAACGGTTTACCGATGCCTTACAATCCGAGAACCTAACGCGCCGTATCGAGAGTATAGTTACGTGATTATGGAATGACACTAGTACACAATTTAGTAACGAGCACCTTGAATTCATGCATGAATTAGAGGATCGAGCGTCCAACAGATCGGGAACGTTACAACGTTCTGTGAGAATCGAAGGTGCAAGTCAGTAGCTTCAGCTATCCAGTGCTTGCGAGAGTCAAACCAGGTATTCCGGACGCACATCCGCTGAAGAGTATTGGTAATGCACACCGTAATTTACGGTGTAAATAGCAATATGGAAATTCGAACCATTGTTGAACGTTACCTACTGGTATAGGCTCAAACATTTTACCGGATACCTTACCCGCCTAGAACTTAACCCGCCGGAGCAAGTGCTTCAATATAATCAATATTAACCCTTTTGTGCGGGACGAAAAACGACTGCCTATGCGACGGTAACCAGCCGAATTTGACAAATATGGAACTATGTGGAAAAACGCTTATAAAAACCAAACTACAAATGATATTTGCATGCTTAAAAATGTCACGTATTCAGGACGAAATGATGAATAAAGCAATGATAATGATTCACCAATATCGATTGAAAATAGTATAATCAACACAATTATAAGTAATATAAGAATTGAGTTCTGTCTTTCAAATCGTTTTTGCACATAAAAAAGGCATAGTTTTATATTATTTTATATAAACATATTAGTGCGCAACATATAATTTGCATTTCCAATTTAATTTGTGAAATAAATTGACATTTCACAAACAAAAATAAAGGTAGAGATCGATTGCGTAGTGCGGGCGGTAAACGGATTTCATCTGCTGCAAGACCAGCAATTGATGTAGGAACTACAACATTGCTGAAGCAAAATTTTATTATCACAAATATTGCTATTTTGTTATCTGCCTATTGCAAATATGTAACATTTCCTTTTTATAACTCACCCAAATCATTTACTTATTATAGGATTGATGTTTGCTAATACATACACCGTGTAACCCCTTACAGCAATGAATAAAAATTGTGCGTGATCTTCGTACAGGCCCACCGTTCCGCCTACAACAAAGAACGCAAACTTTTTCTCGCTTACGAGGAAGTTTTCGAATACCTGGGCCTGTGGTGTTACTCGAAGTTTCACACAATGGCCTTTCAGCATTACTCTATACCGTCATCGATTCGGTTGTTATTGATTCGATGGGTTATGAATTCCAGTCGGGTCATAGCAGTTCCTTCTGTGTTCAGTTGATATAAAATATACGCATTCAGAACCATGCGTGAAAATATGGGAAATACAACGTTTTTCCAATACCTCACTGTTCTTCGTTCATCTAAATATGCATAAACCATCATGTCTGAGACATGTATACCTCCCATATATTTATTACAATCAGATATGATAGCTGGCATTCCTCCTTCTCTCTCCTGATTCGACTTTCGCCTTGACCTGGTTGTATTTGCGGCTGTTCAGTGTGATGATAATGGTAACACATTCTTTGTTTGCGATTTTTTTCTCTGTAGGCTAGTAATAGTAATTCACGATTTCGCAAAAATTTAGATTCGCCCACTTTTTGTTTTCGCTTCATCTGCGGTGGAATATATTTCCTGTTACTTCGGATTGTTCTGGTGAGAAATGTTTGCTTGCGCAACAGATGGCTTGCTAACACCATGCTGATAAAAATATTATCGGCTTTAATATGGTATACCTTCATCGAGTAATTTCCCATATTGAGTAATTTGTCTACTACGATATGAGCAAGGCCTTTTTGTTTTACTTCAATATTGTCACGTTCGTCTTTGTCTCCCCGATAGCGATGGAATGGCAGAGAATAGTGTGAGATTGCATCGGTTATCATCCAAAATTTTATCCCTCATCTATGGTGCTCCTTATTCAGCAAATACTGAGGTCGTGTTGATCTGGTCGTTGTGCCTACTAATGATTCGTCTATGCTGAGCTGTTGATTCGGTGAATAATAGTACCTGAATTTTGTATTTGCATGTGCAACAACGGGTTCAAAGTTCGGTGCTGCGTCGTTGCCTGGGCTGTTCCGTGGTGCTATGGTTCTGTTGTCCACAGTATGAATGAAATTACACAATAACTGGAATCTATATGGTTAAACATTTGCCCAAACAGTGAAATATACCTATTGTTTGATGACCAGTAACTAAACAATGTAGGTCTACGGGTTATTCCCACCTGGAGTATGACCGCTATAAAAGCCATAATCTCTGGAACTGTGGTTTTCTTCCCGTCCATTGCTCAGATGCAATTGATATGGGCGTGCTGTCGAAAAATGCATTTGTGTACCGATTTGTTTCTGTTTTCATGATCTCAAGAAATTCAAGAGTGAAGAATAAATTGAAATATATAATAGGTAAAGAATTCGTCGGTGGCATATGTTTCGAACCCACAGTTTCCAAAAATAATGAGCGTGGGTTATATTGCGTATCATTTCCAACAGCAACTTCAGTGAAATCCCTAAAAGATTCCTCACTATCGCTAATATGTACATCTTGCCCCGCTTCTTGGTCAGTTTCACTATCGCTAAGTATTCGGCGAACATTCCGACGTCTCGGTACACATAACTGATCATCACTATCGGAATCTTCCTCATCTATTTCAAACTCGCTAATAAACCGAACTAATACATCGTCCACCATATTTGGAACAGGGCACAGCTTTTTCAAGAGAACTGTCGAAAAACGTCTCGCTTTTTGTCGCAAAAGAACGTCACAGAACACGGGATAGAAACTCTCTCTATAAAAGTCAAGCAAAGACTGAAAGAAGGATTTCAGCCTCGATGAACTGCGTGGCATACGAACTCTCAGATAACTATCATAATCAGTTCGACTTGGGGGCTAGAAGAGTGTCTGGCGTCGAGTGTCCATCTTATCGCGCCTCCGTAAAGAGGGTCCCAGCACACTCCGGTATGGAATGTGTAAAATGTCAGACACAAATCGGTTTACTAATTCTTTGTCAACGAAATATGGTAATTTACAGTCAAATTAGATGATTTATAAATTTATTTACAGAGAAAGTTGTCATGCAATGCGAGGAAAAAGGCCTTATTGTACGCACGACGATATATCGTGGTTGGCACTTTTGGCTAGTGTAGCAAACGACGATATATCTTCGTCCGGCACGAGAAGGGTTAATGAAGAGAGCCAATCCGTCGGAGGACAGTACCAATTCGAATTGAGTCATTCTTTTTACCGAGTAACATACCTGCCGAGGACCTAACGCGCTGTATCGAGATAATAATTACATGTGCAAGGAAGCAAATTAGTAGGCACTTTAGTGGCGTAGATCTTAATTTCATGCACGAATTAGAAGTGCGACGGACAAGTCAGTCTACAACGTTACCACCATCTTCGAGAGCCGAACTTCTATATCAATAGCTACAACTATCCTGTTATTCCGAAGGTCAAACAAGGTATTCCGGGAGTCAAATCGGTGTAAACATCTGGCATCGAACACTCTTAATTCACGGCATGAATATTAAGGTAGAGCGACAAAGCTTTGTATAACTTCACCAATAGGTGTAGTGTCAAACTACATACAGAAAGCCTCACCTACCGCGAAATAAACCCACCGTACCGTGAGTATAACTTTGTGATCGAACAAACTCATAAGTTCACATTTGAGTCACGGGCAACATAATATCGTGTATGAATTAGAAAATCGAAGGTCAAACCGATCGCTAACATTTTTGCCTTCTTTGAGAAACGAACAGCTATGTCAGTAGCATCACCTAGTCTGTGATTCAGGGAATCAAACCATGTATTCCGGGATTACGTCCGCTGTACGGAATTGGCAATAGACGCCATAGTTAACGGTTTCAATGTTAAAGCAGACCGCCAAACAGTTATAGAACATTACCTATTGGTATAGAATCAATCCCCTTACGGATAGACATACCTTCGGAGAAGGCAACCTGCCGTTTCGAGAGAATAACTTCGTGTTCAGAGAAGGAAATTGGTATTCATTTCTGTGAATTGCACCTTAACTTCTTGCATCAATTAGTCGATTGAACGCCAAACCGATCGGGAACGTTACCACGCTCTTTGAGATTCAAACGGATAAGTCAAAAGCTTGACGTGTCCTGTGATTCCGAGGGTCGAACCAGGTAATCCGGGAGTTAATGCGCTGTGCAGTATTTACAGCAGATACCTTAATTCGCGGACTGGTTATTAAAAGATAACGTCACCCTGAAAGAGATCGGTGCCAATTGCTATATAGTCAAACGTGTCGTTTTACTGCAGACCTTGTCCTCCGGCAAACTATCCCACTGTACCGAGAGTATATCTTCGTGTTCACAGAATCGCATTAGTATACATTACAGTCATTTCATCTTATTTTCATGTATGAATAAAATAATCTGGAGTTAAACCCTTCGAGAACGTTCCCACCAACTTCGGGAGTCGGACGGCCAAGTCAATAGATTCACCTACCCTGTGATTCGCACAGCCAAATCCGCTATTCCGGGAGTGAATCCGCTGTTCAGTATTGGCAATATGCACCGTCATTCAGCGTACGAATATTAATGTAGAAGGTCACAATCCGTCGGAGAACATTACCGATTTGTATAGTGTCATTGTTTTTGCTGAAGACGGTACCTTCTTAGAACATAACGCGCCTTAGCGAGTGTCATGCTTAGTGCTAACGGAACCAAATTAGTTGACATTATAGCAGAGGCATACCTTATTTAGATATATGATAGGGGATCTAGTGTCAAATCGTACGAGATCATTACCACCTCCTTTGGGAGTCGAACGGCAGAGGCAGTAACATCAACTGTAGTTGCGATTCCGAGTGTCAAGTCTGGAATTCCAGGTGTAAATCCGCTGCATAGTATTGACAATTGACCCCTTAATTCTCGGTATGAATATTAAAGCGACAATTCCTTGGAGAACATAAGCAATTTTAATAAAGTCATACTTTTTACCGAATGCCTTACCTTCCTAGAAACTATCCCGCTGTATCTAGTATCGTACTTAGTGTCAGTGAAACCAATCTGTAGATTTATAGCAGACGAACAGTTTTGTTTCCTGCATGAATAGCAAAGTCGATAGTCAAACCCTTGCAGATCGATTCCACCGTCCTTGGAAGCCCCACATCTAAGGCAATAGCTCCTCCTATTGATTGCGACAGTCATACCTCGTACTTTAGGCGTAAATTCGTTAAACAATATTGACAATAGACACCGTATTTCACGGCTTTAATATTAAGCTTGTGAGTGAAACAGTCGAAGAACATTATCAATTGGTATAAAGTCATTCTTCTTAATCTACATCTTACATTCCGAGATCGCTAGTCGCCGGAGGGATTGACTAGTTTTGGGTTTACAGGAACGAATTGGTAGACATAGCAGAGGCATACCTTATTTTGATATATGAATTAGAAGATCAAGTGTCAAACGCTAAGAGAATGTTACCACCATCTGTGTGAGTCTCTCGGCTATGTCAATAGCTACACCTAACCTATGATTCCAATTTGTACACCACGTATTACGGCAGTAAATTCGCAGAAGAGTATTTTCAACAGACACCATAATTCTCGATATGATAGCTAAAGCAGATCGTCAAACCGTTGAAGAACGATACCTACTCGCATAGCGTCAAACCTGTCACACAATGCTTTCTCTTCCGCGAAGCTATCTCGCCGTATCGAGAGTATATTTTCGTGTCGAGAGAAACACACATGTATACATTTTAGTGATGGGCGTCATAGTTCCATGTATGAATTACAAAAACAAGAGATAATCCTTGGGAGAAAGTTACCGCCTTCTTTGAGTGTCGAGCGGTTAAGTCAAATGCTTCACTTATTCTGTGGTTACGAGAGTCAAATCAAGTACTCTGGTAGTAGATTCGCTGTACAGTATAGGCATTAAAAGCACTACTTTCCGGAATTAGTAATAAAGTACAGTATCACACAGTTGGCAACGCTCCCAATTGGTATAGATTCAAACATTTTACCGAATTCATTAGCTTACGAGAAGCTGACCCGCTGCACCGAGTGTATATCTTCGCCTTCAGAGAGACAAAGTATTATACTTATTAGTGTGGTGCACCATACTTTCACGAATGAATTACTGGATCGAGAGTCAAACCGTTCCCGAATGTTACCACCCTCGAGAGTCGGACGGATAAGACAATAGCTTCACTTAGCCCTTCATTCCGGGAGAAGATCCAGGTGTACCGGGAGTATATCCGCGGAATCGTATTGGCAATGGACACGTTTATTCGCGGTTTGAATATTAAAAAATGGCGTCAAACCGTATGATTACGTTACCAATTTTTACAAAGTCACAGGCTTCATCGAAGACAATACCCTCCGAAAATGTAACCAGTTGTATCGAGATAATAACTTTTTTTTCGGAGAAAAAAGATAGTATTCATTTCAGTGATAAGCTCCGTAATTTGACTATGAATAAGAAGATCGCGGTTCAAGCCGCTCATGAATATTGCCATCTTCTGTAAGAGACGAACGGATAAGTTAATAGCTTCACGTATTCTGTGATTCTGAGAGTCAAACCAGCTATTCCTGGAGCAAATCCCCTGAACAGTATTGGCAATAGACACCGTAATTCACGGATTGAAAAATAAAGTAGAGAGTCAATCCGTTTGAGACCAACAGTCAAGCCTATACCATTCAGCGCATTTACTCCTGTAATATCTGAATTGCCTCTCGGAATCAAGGGGTAGGTGTAGCTATTGACATAGAAGTAGCTTAGGCCTTAGAAAGAGTTTGACTCTAGACGAGAACGTTACGTACTTCCGCTGTTTGACTCTCTACTTTAATATTCAAACCGTGAATTAATGTCTCCATTGCCAATACTGTACAGCGCGTTTACTCTCGGAATATTAAGGTTTAACTTTCGGAATCACAGGATATATGAAGGTATTGGCATAACTGTACGAATATCAAAGAAAGTGGTGACATTCTCGAACTGTTTGCCGTCGATTTTGCTATACTGATACGAAAACACCATGTCTACGTCCTAAAATATATACTAATTTCAACCACTGAACACCATGTTATACTTTCGATACAGTGCGTTAGGCTTCCGATGGGTAAGGTCTTCCGTAAAACGATTGACCTTATACCAATTGGTAATGTTATCAAGCGGATTGACACTCTTCATTAATATTCAAACCGTGAATTAAGGTGTCCGTTGAAGATAGTGTACAGTGCATTGACTCCAGGAATACCTGGTCTGTCGCTCAGAAGAGAAGGATTGGAGCACCAACTGGCTTAGCAGTTTGGCCCTCAAGGAAGGTGGGACCGTTGTAGGGCTTTTTGACACTCGATCATTCCATTCATTCATGAAAATAAGGTGTCCGTCTGTTAAAATGTCTAATAATTTATTCCCGTGAGCACTAAGCAAGACATGTGCTACAAGGTCTTATATTTTTGGAAGGAAAGGTATTCGGTAAAAAATGTGACTTAATACATATTGGTATATTCTACGACGGATTGATTCTCCAGTTTAATAGTCATACCGTGAGATAAGTTGTCTCCTGCCCATACTTCGCTGGTAAGTTACTCTCGGTATACCTGGTTTGAATCTCCGAATCACAGGACTGTTGAGGCTATTGACTTAGCCATTTGAACCTCAAATGTGGTCGTAACACTCTCGAACGGATTAACTCTCGGTCTTCTAATTCATACATGAAGTTAAGGTGCTCGTGACTAAAGTGAACACCAATTTCTATCTCTGAACACCATGCTATACCCTCTAAATGGCGAGTGTTCTTCTCCGACGGTAAGGCATTCGGAGAAGCGTTAGGGTTCATAGCAATTAGTACCGTTCCCTCACGGTGTTGCGCTCCATTTTAATATTCACTCCGCGAACTAGAGCACCAATTGCAAATACAGAACAGCGGATTTACTTCCGGAACACCTGGTTTGACTCTCGAAATTGCAGTATACCTGAAACTATTGACTTAGCCCTTCGTCTCTAACAGAAGGTTGCAACGTTATCGATTTCTTTGACCCTCGATCTTCTAATTCATGCATGAAGTTAACGAGCCCGTCACTGAAATGAATACTAATTTCTTTCTTTAATCACGAAGGTAACTCTCGATACGGCGGGTTAATTTTACTGGGGGTATGGACTTCGGTAAAGTCTTTGACTTTATAGCGACTGGTAACGTTCTCAAACGGTGTGACGCTCTATTTTAATATTCATACTGTGAACTAAGGTGTCTATTGGCAATAGTGTTGAGCGGATATACTCCATCTATACCTGGATTGACTCTCCAAATCACTGAATGTTTGCAGCTATTGACACAGCACTTCTTCTCTCGAAAATGGTGGTAACAACCTCGAACGGATTTCCTCTCGATCGTCTTAATCATACATGAAAATGTGATGTCCGTCTGCAAAAATGTGTACCATTTTGTTCCGGCGAAAAATGCACGGGGAAATCGCTACAGCGGGATGGGACCCGAAGGAAAAGCCTTCGGTAAAACGTTTGACTTTGCAACAATTGATAACGTTCTCCATCGGTATGCAACTCAATTATAATATTCAAACCTGGAATTAAGCTGGCTATTGCCAAAGCTGTTCAGGGAATTTACTCCCGGAATACCTGGTGGGGCTCTCGGAATCGCAGGATACGTGAAACAATTGACTTAGCCATTCGAATCTCAAATAGGTTCGTCACGTTCTCGAACGGATTGACACTCTAACTTCTAATTCATACATGAATTTAAGGTGACGTCACTAAATTGTATACTAATGTGATTCCCCAATCACGTAGCTATACTCTCGATACGGCGGATTAGCTTCTCGTACGGTGAGGTGTTCGGTATAAGGTTTTACTTTATAGGAATTGGTACCGTTCTCACACGGTGTGACGCCCTATTTTAGTATTCAGTCCGCGAATTAAGGTGTCTATTGGCAACACTGTGCAGCGGATTTACACCAGGAATACCTGGTTTGACCCTCCGAGTCACTGGATGGGTGAAGCTATTGACTTATCCGTACTCCTCTCGTAGAGGCTGGTATAGTTCTGACACGGTTCGACGCATTATTTTAATATTCAAACCGCGGATTATTCTGTCTATTGCCAATACAGTTCAGCGGATTTACTCCCGTATTACCTAATATGACTCTCGGAATCACTAGTGTAGCTATTGACTTAGCTGTTCGTCTCCCAAAGAATGTGGTAACGATCCCGAACAGTTCAACCCTCGATATTTTAATTCCTAAATGAAATAAGGGGGCCCGTCACTAAAATGTAGATGAATTTTCTTCGCTATACACGAAGTAATAGTCCCGATACAGCGGGTCATATTCATCGGAAGGAAAGGCCGTTAGTGAAAAGTTAGACTGCATACCAATAGGTAACTTTGCACATCCGTGTTACGCTGTACTTTAATATTTACAACGGGAAGTAGGGTTTTTAATGCGGATACTGTACAGCCGGTTTACAGCTGCAGTAGCCGGTTTGACTCTCGGAGTCACAGGATACATGAAGCTGTGGGCTTATCTGTGCGACTCTCAGAGGAGGTGATAACGTCCTGGAAGAGTTTGCCTCGAGACCTTCCAATTAATCAATGAAAATAATGTGCCCGACACTAAAATGATTACTAATTTGCTTCTCTGAACACGGAGGTATACCCTATAAGCGGCGGGTTAGCTTCTCCGAAGGTAAGGCTATCTTCAAAGTGTTTAACTCTATACCAATATGTAACGTACGACAATGATTTGACGGTCTGCTTTAATATTCAAACCGTGAAATAAGGTTTCCATTGCTAATACTGTTCAGCGGATTTATTGCAGGAATATCTGGTATGACTCTCAGAATCAGAGTATAGGTTACGCTATTGACATAGCCGTTCGGTTCTCTAAGAGGGTGGCAATGTCGATCATCTATTTCATGTATGAAGTTAAGATGCCCGACACTGAAATGTTGTCTAGGTTCTTTCTCTGTTCACAATGTTATACTATGGATATGGCGGGTTAGCTTCTCAGAAGGTAGGGCTATCGGTACAGCGTTGGATTCCATACCAATAGGTAACGTTCTATAACGGTTTGACGGATTGCAATAGTATTCATTCACAGTATTAAGGTGCCTATTGCCAATACTGTTCAGCAGATGTACTCAGGGAATACCTGCGATGACCCTCGTGATCACGGGATGGGTGAAGCTATTGACGTAGCTGTTCCACTCTGACAGGAGGTGGTTACTTTCTCTATGGCTTCGTATATCGATATTCTAATTTTTAAATGAATTTAAAGTCCCGTCATTAAATTGTATAATATTTGGCTTCTCTAAACATGAAGCTATACTCTCGATACGGCTGGTTATCTTCTCGGACGGTATGGCATCGGGTAAGATGTTTGACTTTATATCAATTGTTACGTTCCCACAAGGTGTACTGATGCATTTCAATATTCACTCCGCGAAATAACGTATCTAACGCCAATGCTGTGCAGCGAGCTTACTCCCCGAATATCACGTTTGACTTTCTAAACTGCAGGATGTATGAAGCTACTAACATAACCGTTTCAATCTCAAAGAACGTGGTATCTTTCTCGAATGGTTTGACCCTTAATGTTCTTACTCAAAATGAAATTACGGTCCACGTCGGAAGAATGTGTTCTAATTTGATCCTTTAAACACGAAGTAATACTCTCGATGAAGCGGGCGATGTTTGCGGAAGTTACCGACGTCGGTAAATCTTTTGAATGTGTCAAAATTGGTAACGTTCACAAACGGATTCAAGCTCTACTTTAATATACAAACCGCGAGTTAAGGCGTCCATTACCAATACTATGCAGCGGATAGGCCCCCGGAGTTTCTGGTTTGACTCTCAGAATAACAGGGTAGGTGTCGATTTTGACTCAACCGTTCGACTTTCAAAGAAGGTTGAAACGATCTCGATCGATTTGACATTCGATCTTTTAGTCCGTACATGAAATTAAGGTGACTGTCTGCTAAAGCATGTATTAATTTGTTTCCGTGAACCAGAAGGTATACCCTCGATACAGCGGGTTATCTTCTCGGATGGTATGGTGCCTGGTAAGGAGTATGACGTTATTCCAAATGGTAACGTTCTCCAGCGGAATGGCTGTGTACTTTAATATTCATACTGTGAGTTGAGGTGCTTATTGCCAATGCTCCTCTGCGAATTTACTCTTGGAATACCTGGTCTGCCTATCGGAATAGCAGGATAGGCGAAGCAATTGTCTTAAATGTGCGACATTCAAAGAAGATGAGGACGTTCCCGTACGGTTTGGCTCCCTATTATGATGTTCATTAATGAAAGTATGGCTTCCCTCTGATAGTATGTCATCCAATTTTTTCCCTGAGCAATAAGCAAGACATTGGCTACAGCGCATTAGGTTCTCGGAAGGTATGGTAAACAGTAGAAAGAATGACTTCATACGAATTGGTAATGTTCTCCGTTGGTTTGACTTCGTACTTTAAAATTCATGCCGTGAATCAGTGTGTTTATTGCCAATACTGTTCGGTAGAATTACTCCTGGAATACCTAGCTTAGCGCTTGGAATCGCAGGATGGATGAAGCTGTTGACCTATCCGTTCGTCTATGAGAGAGGGTGGTGACGTTCTCAAACGGTTTGACTCTCGACCCAGTAATTCATACATGAAAGTAAGGTGCACTACACTAAGATGCATACACATGTGTTTCCCTCGACACGACGTTATACTCTCGATGCGGCGGGATAGCTTCTCGGAAGGGAAAGCTTTCGGTAACTGGTTTGATGCTATCCGAGTAGGTAACGTTATTCATCGGTTTGACGATCTGCTTTAGCATTTATACCGTGAGGTAAGGTATCAATAGAAAATAATTTTCTTGGAATTTACTGCCGGCATACGTGGTTTGACCATTGGAATCACAGCTTAGGTGTAGCTATTGGCTCAGCCGTTCGACTCGCATAGAAGGTGGTAACGTTCATGAACAGCTTGACCACCGATCTTCTAATTCATGAGTGAAATTAAGGTGCTTGCCACCAAAATGTGCACTAATTTGGTTCTCTCAACACGAAGTAATACCCCGGATATAGACGGTTAGCGTCTCGAAACGTGAGACCATCTGTAAAACGTATAACTTTATACAATTAGATTACGCTCTACATTGGTATAACGGTCTGCTTTAATATTCATTCCAAGAATTAAGGTGTTTATTGCCAATACTGGACGGGGCATTTACTCCCGGAGTATCTGGTTTAGCTTTCGGAATCACAGGATAGTTGGAACTATTGACTTATCCGTCAGACTCCCAAAGATGGTGGGTAAGTTATCGACGGGTTTGATTCGCGATTGTTTTATTCATACATGAAATAAGGATGCCCGTCACGAAAATGTATACCAATTTGCCTTCTGAACACGAAGATATAATCTCGATACAGCGGAATAACTTGTCGCAAGGTGAGGCCTCCGCTACATAGTTTGACTCCATATCAATACGTAACGACCTACAAAGGTTTGACTCCGGACTTTAATATTTATACCATGAAATACGGTGCACGATGCCAATATTATGCAGCGGATTTTCACCCGGAATACCTGGTTTGACACTCTCAATCGGAGGATACGTGAAAATATTGACTTACCCGATCGTTTATTTCAAAAAGTGGCAACGATCGCAAGCGGTTCGACCCTCGACCATTAATTACAAGCATGAAATGAAGGTGCTTGTCACTGAAATGATTACAAGTTCCTGCCTCTGAACACGTTGATATACTCCCGATGCAGCGAGTTAGCTCTTCGGAGCTGAAGGCATTCTGTATGTAGTTTGGCTTTACGCCTATAGGTAATGTTCTACTGGTGCTTGAGAGCCTGCTTTAATAGACAAACCATGCATGAGTGGCACTATTACCAATATTCAGCGGAATTTCTTCCGGAAAATCTGGCTTGGCTCTCGGAATCGCAGGATGGGTCAAGCTACTGACTTAGCAGTTCATCTCTCACAGAAGTTCGTAACGTTATCGAGAGGTTAAGCCCACGATCTTCTAATTCAGATATGATGTTAATGTGCACATCACTGAATTGAAAACAACTTTCTTCCTCAGAACACGAAGTTATACTCTAGATGTAGCAGGTATGTTTCTCGGACGGTAAGTCCATCGGCAAAACGCTAGACTTTATACCAATCCGTAACGTTATTCAACAGTTTGACGCTCTACATTAACATTCATACAGTGATTAATATGTCCACCGGCAATACGTTTCTGCGAATTCACTCCCTGACATCCTGGTTTTACTCTCGGAACCACAGGATAGGTGAAGCTGTTAACTTAGCCCTTCGACACTTAAAGAAGGCGGTAACGTTCTCGAAAGTCTTGGCTCTTGGTTTTTCTATCCATATATGTAAATGAGGTGCCGTAACTAAAATGTATACTAACTCGCATCTCTGAATACGAAGTAATACCGTCGATACAGCGGGTTAGCTTCTGGCAAGGTAAGAACTTCAGTAAAAAGTTTGTTTCAATTGCAATATGAAACGTTCTACAACGGTTTCCATCTGTACTTTTATATTTATTCCGTTAAATAGAGTATTTAATGCCAATACTGTACAGCGGATTTGGTTGCAGTATACCTGCTCTGACACACGGAATCACAGGATAGTTGGAGGTATTGACTTAGCCGTTCGATTCTGAACGAAGGTGATATCGTTCTCGAACCGTTTGACCCTAGACCTTCCAATTTATGGACAGAGATACGGTGCCAGTCACTGAAATGTATACTAATTCGTCCCTCTGAACACCATAATATATTCTTGATACTACGAGTTAGATCTTCTGAGGGTAATTTCATCAAAAAACCTTTTTGCTTTATACCAATTCGTATCGCCCACGAACAGTTTGACGCTCTTCTTTAACATGCAATCCGTCAATTAAGGTTATTATTGCCAATACTGTTCAGTGGATTTACTCCAGGAATACCAGGTTTGACTTTCGGACTCACAGGACAGGTGAAGCTACTGAGTTAGCCGTTAGTCTCTCACAGATGGTGGTAACATTCCCGAACGGTTTGACTCTCGATGTTGATACTTATACACAAAATTTTGGAGTTCGTCTGCTAAAGTGTGTACTAATTCGTTTCCTCCAACAATGAGCGTGACACTCGCTACAACGTGTCAGGTTCTAGGAAGGAAATGTATTCGGTAGAAGGAATAGCTTAATGCGAATTGTTAATGTTCGCCGACGGTTTGATTCTCTACCTTAGTATTCATACAGCGAATTAATGTGTCCAATGTCAATGCTGTTCGTGGCTTCACTCCAGGAATACCTGGATTATCTCTAGGAATCAATGGATTGGTAAAGCTATTGAATTCGTCGTTCGATTGTCAGAGAAGGTGGTGTCGTTCTCGAGCGACTTGACACTCGATTATTCGCTTCATAGATAAAAATAAGGTTTCTGCCTGCTAAAATGTCTTCTATTTTATTTCCGTGAGCACTATGCATGACACTCGCTACAGCATGATAGGAACTCGAAAGGTAAGATATTCGATGAAAATAGTGACATTATACGAACTGATAATATTCTCCGACGGTGTGACTACGTACTTCGATATTCAAACCGTGAATTATGGTGTCCAAAACCAGTAGTGTACAGCGGATTGACTCCCAGCATACCAGGCTTGTCTATCGAAATCACAGGATTGATGAAGCTATTGTCTCAGCAGTGCACCCACAAAAGAGGTGATAACTTTGTCGAACGGTTTGGCATTCGATGTTCTAATTCGTGCATTAAATTAAGGTGCCCGGCACTAAGGTGAACTAATTTATACCTCTGAACTCTAAGCTATATTTTCGATACAGCGGGATATGTCCTTGGAAGGTATGGCCTTCGGTAAATGTTTGATTCTATACCAATAAGTGACGATCTCCGACAGTTTTACTCTATACTTTAATCTTTATAACGAGAAATTGGGTATCTACTGCAAATACTGTTAAGCGTACGTACTCCAGGAACACCTCTCTTGACTCTCAGAATCACAGCATAGGTGAATCTATCGACATAGCTGTGCTCCCCTCAGAAATGGTGGATACGACCTCCAACGGTTTGACACTCAATCTTGCTATTCATACATGAAAATAAGGTGTCCGCCTGCTAAATGTCTTCTAATTAGCTTCCGTGAACACTAGGCAAGACACATCGTGAAGCGGATTGTGTCCTCGAAAGGAAACGTATTTAGTAAAGTTCTCCAACGCTTTGACTCCCAACATTAATACTCATGCCGTGAATAGACGCGTCTATTGCCGGTATCATTCAGAGGATTTACACCACGAATAGCACGTTTGGCTCTAGGAATCTCAGAATAGGAGAAGCTATTAACGTAGCCGTTCGAACCTTATATATCTTGGTAACGGTCCCGAACGGTCTGACACCCGACCTTCTGATTCATACAGGAAGTTAATGAGCTCGTCACTAAAGTGTATGCCAATTCGTCCTATGAACACGATGTTATACTCGCGATGAATCGGGCGAGGTTCGCGGAAGGCCAGGACATCAGAAAAACGTTTGACTTTATAGCAATTTGTAACGTTCATTAATGGTGTGACGCTCTATTTTATTTTTCAAACCGTGATATGACGAGTCAATCGCCAATACCCTTCAGCGGATGAACTACTGATATTCCTAGTGTGAATCACGGAACCACAGGATAGGTGAATCTATTGTGATATATGTGCGACTTCACAATGACGGAGGTAACGTTCTGGAACGGTTTGACAATCGATCTTCTAATTTATATTTAAAAATACGGTGTGCTTCTGCTATATTTTCTACTTACTTGTTTCAGTGAGAACTAAGCATGACGCTCGCCACAGCGGGTTAGGTTCTTGGACGGTGGGGTATCCGGTAAAAATTTTGACTTTATACCATTTGGTAACGATCTCCAACGGTCTGACTCACTACATTGATATTCAAACCAGGACTGAAGGAGTCTATTGAAAATACAGTGCAGTGGATTTACTCCAGGATTGACCGTCGACCTCCTAATACATACATGACGTTAAGGTTCCAGTCTGCGAAATTAAGACTAATTTCTTCTAAGAACACGATGCTACGCTCTCGATATAGCGGGTTAGCTTTGCGGTGGGTAAGGTCTTCGGAGAAGTTTCCACTTTACACGAATTTGTAACGATCTAAAACGGTTTGGCACTCTACTTTAATACTCTAACCGTGAATTACGCTGTCTATTGCCAAAACTGTTCAACGGATTTGCACCCGGGATACTTCGTTCGACTTTCGGAATCGCAGGATTCGTGAATATATTGGCATGGACGATCGGCACTCTAGGAAGGTGGTAACATTCTCGATATGTTTAACAGTCAATCTAAGAATTCATACACGAAATTAATGTGCCCGTGTCTAAAGTGTATACTAATATGCTCCTCTAAACACGAAGACGTAATCTCGGTGCAACGGGTTAGCTTCTCCGAAAGAAAGGCCTTCGGTAAAAAGTTTGACTATATAGAAATAGGGAACGTTCAACAACGGTTTGATTTTGTTAATTAATATTCATACCATGAAATTGCGTGTCTAATGCCAATACTGTTCAGCGGGTTCAGACGCGGACTACCTGGTTCGACTAGTATTGTGGTGAGATTATTTTATTGCATACATAGATTGAAAATTTGTTGTATTGAAATTTTCTACTGTTGACAAATTTTATTGTGTAAAATTTGTTCCATTGATATTTTCGACTAGTATTCTGGTGAGTTAATTTTAATATATATATAATATGAAAATTTGTTCTATTGAAATTTTCTACTGCTGACAAATTTTTATGTGTAATGTTTGCTCTATTGATATTTTCGACTAGTATTGTGGTGAGCTAATTTTATTGCATATTTAATAAGAAAATTTGTTCCATTGAAATTTTCTGCTGTTGACAAATTTTATTAAATTTAAAATATAAATAAGCTGCTTACTAAGCATTATATATTCATAATCTATCGATATATTATATAATAATATTTTATATGAAATATATATTCAGTAATTTATTTTACACTACTCTAGTAGTATAAATAATTAATTTTATACTATTTTAATCTAGTAGTATAAATTAATTTATTATATATAATTAAATTTATATTATATAAGTCGAGTAGTATAAATTAATTTTATATATATAATTAATTTTATACTATTTTACTCGAGTAGTATAAATTAATTTATTATAAATAATTAACATTATACTATTTTAGTATCATAAATAATTAATTTTATGTTATTTTAGTTGAGTAGAATATAATTGTAATTAAATTATAATATTAGTTTATTAAATAATTATATTTCAAAATGTGATTTAATTAATATTGATAGGTTTATTAATTATTTAGTAATAATTTATTTAAAATCCATGAATATTAAAGAAATATTTATTTAATGAAGTTTATTAATTATTTAATTTATTTAAGTATTCACAACCTATAAATATTATAAATTGCTTAATATTACTACGTTTATTATTTATTTAATTTATTTAAAAATTCAAAATCTATAAGTATTATAATTTATTTAAATATTTCGTAGGTTTATTAATTTAATATGGATATAAAACCAATAAATATTAAATGAACATGGTTCACTAATATTTATATGTTTATTAATAATTTAACATATTTAAGGATACAAAACCTATAAAATATTAAAAACTATTCATTTTAATATTTTATAGGTTTATTAATTTAATTTATTTATGGATATAAAACCTATATATATTAAATAATTATAATTTATTAATATTTATATGTTTATTAATTATTTAGTTTATTTATGGATACAAAACCTATAAATATTAAAAATCATTTATCTTAATATTTTATTGGTTTATTAATTTCATTTATTTAAGGATATTATTAATATTTATTGGCATATTAATTATTTGATATATTTTAGAATACAAAACCTATAAATATTAAATATTATTTATTTTAATATTTTATAGGTTTATTAATTTAATTTATTTAAGGATATATAACTTATAAATATTGAATGAATAATGCTTTTAATATTTATAGGTCTATTAATTATTTTGAAACAATTTATTTAAAATTGCAAATTTATAAATATTGAAAGTTATAATTTATTTTAACATTTTAAAGGTTTATTAATTATTTATAATAATATATATATATATATATATATTTAACAATTTAATTAATTCTTTGAGATTCGAAATTTTATATGCTTTTACATTACAAAAAATATATATATAATAATGATATTCCTGATAAAAGGAATATTTTGATAAGATATTTATGAAAATTTATTTACTATTATTAGTTACAAAAATTTTAACACAATTTTTGAAAATTATAGTATAATTTAATTTTGGAAAATTGTAGTGTAATTTAATTTTAAATAAATTATATAAATTAATTTTAAGATATAAATATATAAATTTTATATATTTAATATATATTTTATATTTATCTTTTTTATTATTATGAAATATTATTTTAGAGTGACTTATTTTTGAGATTGTAACATTTAATAGAATCAGCATAATTAATTAAAATTCTGGTAATAAATTATCGAGTTTATTGATTTTTTATATATCAATTATTTCTAGAATTTCTTTTATAATTGTACCTTTTTTAATTGGAGGGTTTGGTAATTGATTGATTCCTTTAATATTAAGATAACCTGATATATCATTTCCTCGAATAAATAGTATTAGATTTTGATTGCTACCTCCTTCATTATTATTATTATTTGAAGAATTTTTAATTTTATATCTAGAACTGGTTGAACTGTATGTCCACCTTTATCTAATTATATTTTTCATTCATCTCCTTCTGTAGATTTTACAATTCTTTGTTTACATATATCTGGTATTTCATCGCTTATAGGAGATTCAAATTTAATGACTACAATTATATAAATAAAAATTTTTAGATTAGATTTAGATAAAATACCTTTATTTCCTTGATCTCTTTTTATTACAATAATCTTATTATTATTATGTATCTTTACCTGTAGTAGCAGGAGCTATTACAAAATTATTATTTGATGGCAATTTTAATACATTTTTCTTTGATCCTATAGGAGGAGGAGATCCTGTATTATATCAACATTTATTTTGATTTTATGGTCATCCTGAAGTTTATATTTTAATTTTACCTGGTTTTGAATTAATTTCGCAAATTATTATAAATGAAAGTGGTAAAAAAGAAGTATTTGGTAATTTAGGAATAATTTATGCAATACTAGGGATTGGATTTTTAGGTTTTACTGTTTGATCTCAACATATATTTACTATTGGAATAGATGTAGATACTCGTGCTTATTTTACTTCAGCAACTACAATTATTGCTGTTCCTACTAGAATTATAGTTATTAGATGATTAGCAACTTATTATGGTTCAAAATTTGAAATAAATAATTCTATTATTTCATCTTTAGGCTTTATTTTATTGTTTGCAATTGGAGGATTAACAGGAAATATATTATCTAATTCATCTATTGATATTATTTTACATGATACATATTAGGTTGGGGAAAAAGAAATCCATTATTTTTGCGTGAACTTCAAGACTTTATTTAACATGTTTTGCATTGTCCGATTTAGGTCAAATATGCACCATTTTGTTCTATAATTTGTTGCCATTTTAATGGTAGCTTCATTATGCCTCTCTCATAAAAGTCTTGGTCCTTATTAGCGAAAAACTCCAGCAATTGATTTTCACACTCTTCTATTGATGCCAATTTCTTATCACTAAAAAAGTTTTGCAATGCAAGAAAAAGATGGTAATCGCTTGGTGCGAGGTCCGGACTGTATGGTGGATGCATCAAAACTTCCCAACCAAGCTCCCGGAGTTTCTGACGAGTCACTATAGAAGTGTGTGGTCTGGCGTTGTCCTGATGGAACACGACACCTCTTCTGTTGGCCAATTCTGGCCGTTTCTGGTCAATTGCTCGCTTCAGACGGTCCAGTTGTTGACAATAGATGTCTGAATTTAATGTTTGGCCATATGGAAGCAACTCGTAATAAATGATTCCTTTCCAATCCCACCAAACGCAAAGCAGAACCTTCCTGGCCGTTAGTCCCGGTTTGGCCACCGTCTGAGCTGCTTCACCGCGCTGTGACCACGATCGCTTTCGCATAATGTTGTCGTATGTGACCCATTTCTCATCCCCAGTCACCATCCGTTTAAGAAATGGGTTGATTTCATTACGTTTGGCCAAGGCTTCGCAGATGGAAATTCGATCCATCATGTTTTTTGGTGTTAATTGGTGTGGCACCCAAACATCAAGCTTTTTTTTAAACCCAGCTTTGTGCAAATGGTTTAAAACTGTTTTGTGGTCGATCTTTAACTCCTGGGCGATGCTACGACAACTAACATGCCGGTCCACTTCGATGATTTCAGTGACTTTCTCGACATTTTCGACGACGGGCCTGCCTGTGCGAGGGGCATCCTTAACGTCAAAAATACCCGAACGGAATCGACGAAACCAAAATTGCGCGTAATTAGCTGTTACAGTATCGGGACCATAAACACTATTCACATTTTCAGCCGCCTGACTTGCATTTTCGCCCTTATCAAAGAAAAACTGTAAAATGTACCGAATTTTCTCTTTGTTGACTTCCATCTTTAACGCCGTGTAACTCAGAACTGAATGGACAAAACAAAAAACTGCAAACGAATTCTTTTAGTGCGAACTGTTACCTTGACAAAGAGCATAAATTTGAAATTGTTTGATCGATAATTAACGAGATATCGATCACTACAGCCATCTACCGAAAAAATAATGGATTTCTTTTTCCCCAACCTAATATTATGAAGTTGCTCACTTTCATTATGTTTTATCAATAGGAGCTGTTTTTTTCATTATTTAAAGATTTATTCACTGATATCCTATAACTACTGGTTTAATAATAAACAATTAATGATTAGTATATCAATTTTTAATAATATTTATTGGAGTAAATTTAACATTTCTTCCTCAACATTTTTTAGGTTTAATAGGAATACCTGGACGTTATTCTGATTACCCTGATTCTCATTATTGTTGAAATCAATTATCTTCAATTGGTTCTATTATTCCATTGAATAGAATAATTTTTTAATTATTTTTAATTTTAGAATGTCTAATTTATAAACGTTTATTATTATTTTAATTTTTTCAATCATCTTTAGAATGATTAATAAATTATCCTCCATTAAATCATTCATTTATTGAGTGTAGAATTTTAATAATTAAAAAATTTTTATATGGCAGAAACGTGCAATGAATTTAAAATTCAATTGTATAAAATTTAATTTTATTATTAAAAATAGCAACATGAAATATATATTCTTTTTCAAAATTCAAATTCCTTTTACTATGATAATTTAATTTATGTACATAATTTCATTGTAATATTATATTAATAATTATTGTTCTTAACTCATATTTAATTGCTGATATTTTAAGTAATAAATGTATTAATATATATATATTAAAATATAATTTAATTGCAGTAATTTGAACAATTATTCCAATAATAATTTCATTATTTATTTGTTCTCCATCTTTAAAGATTTTATATTGTATTGCTGAATTATTAAATCCTTTTTTTTTCCAATTATATCAATTGGTCATCAATGATATTGATCTTATTGTTATTCTGATTTTAATAATATTGAACTTGATTCATATATATTAATATATGAATCATTAAATCAATTTCTGTTATTAGATACAGATAATCGAATAGTATTTCCTATAAAATTACCTTTACGTTTATTAGATTCATCAGCCGATGTAATTCATTCTTGAACTGTACCATCATTAGGTGTTAATATTGATGGAATTCCAGGACGAATTAAACAATTTAATTTATTTTGTTAACGAGCTGGATTATATTTTGGACACTGTTCTGAAATTTGTCGTATAAATCATAGATTTATGCCTATTTCTGTTGAAAGAACATCTTTAACTAATTTCATAAAATGAATTAAAAATAAAATTTAATTTAAAAATTAGTTAAAATGTATAACATTAAATTGTCAATTTAATATTAATATCCATTATTATTTTTTAAATATTTAAATGATTAAATATCTTAAATTTAAAAGAATTGATCTTTTAAATCAATAATAGTAAAAATTACTTTTAATGAATTCCACTAATAAGACCAATTTTTTTATGTGAACTATATATTCATATAATTTTTAACTTATTATACTTAATAATTAAATTAAATTATATATTAATTAAATTAAATTATAATAAAAAAAAATTAATTTCAATAAATGAATTTTAATTTTATAAATTTATTTGAAATATTTGATCCAATAATTAGAATAAATAATTACAGAAATTTCATTTCTAATTGAATATTTATTTATTTTCCTATTATATTTTATATGATTTTGTTAAATAATTATTATATTCTTTTAAATTGAATTAATATTTTATTTATTAAATTTAATAAATTATTATGTAAAGAATTCATTATAATTTATAAATATAATTCAAATATTATTATTTTTCTAAATTTATTAACATATATTCTTATTACTAATTTTTCGGATTAATTCCTTATGTACTTACTCCATCAAGACATTTATTATTTAATTGAATATTATCATTAACATTATGAATAGCTTTAATTGTATATATAATAATTAATTCTTATAAATTATTTTTTATTCATTTAGTACCATTAAATTTACCTTTATATTTAATAAAGTTTATAGTAATTATTGAATTAATTAGAAATATTATTCGTCCTTTAACTTTATCAATCCGATTATATGCTAACTTAATTTCTGGTCATTTAATTTTAACACGATTAGGCAATTCTATTTTAAATATTTCAAATTTAATCTTTGTTTCTTTTTTAATTCAAAATATATTAATAGTTTTAGGAATTTTTATATCATTCATTCGAAATTATGTATTTTGAATATTAATAATTCTATATTATTCTGAATATTAAAATTTGATGATAATAAATAATTTTCCTTATCATTTAGTTACATTAAGACCTTGACCTTTATTAATATCATTAGATTTAATAAATTCAATAATTGATTTAATTAATTTAATATAATTCAAATTTAATTATTAATTATTAATAATAATTTTTAATACAATTTTAGTTTTTATTTTATGAATACGAAGTATTATTCGTCAAAGAACTTATCACGGACATCATACAAATTATATAATAAATTCTTAAAAATTTGCATAATTTTATTTATTTTATCAGAATTATTTTTTTTCATTTATTATTTCATATATACATATATATATATATATATATATATATATATATATATATATATATATATATACACACATATATATATATTTCTTACTCAATTGAAATAATAAATATATGATCACCTAAGGGTATTATTTTATTTAATTATTTACTAATTGCATTATTGAAGTCAATTATTTTAATCTATTCGGGATTTACTCTTTCAATGTGTTATAATTATATATTAAAATATAATTTAAAAAATCAATTATATATATAATTTATACATTAATTTTAGGTTTACGATTTATAATAATTCAATTATTTGAATATATTTATTCGTATTTCACAATTATTGGCAGAGTTTTTTGTTCATAATATTTTTTAATAACAGGATTCCATGGATTTCATGTATTAATTGGATTAATTATATTATTTTATACATTTTTACGATCAAAATTTAATCATTTTTCAAAATCTCATCATATTATTTTTGAATTTTCAGTTTGATATTGGAATTTTGAAGAATTAATATGATTAATTTTATATTTTTAATTATATTTATTAGATTTAATTTATTATATATAGTATAAATAAATACATTTAATTTCCAATTAAATAATTATTATAAAATTAATATACATAAAATACTTATTATAATAAATTTTATTTATTTATATTTATTAGTAATATTAGTTTCATTACTTTTATTTTCACTTAGTTTTTTATTTCCTATAATATTTAAAAATAAATTAGAATAAAAGTTATCTTTCGAATGTGGATTCAATATAATTTCTAAAGCTATTTTACCATTTTCTTTTCCTTTCTATATAATATCCATAATATTTTTAATTTCTGATGCCGAAATTATTGTATTAATACCAATTATTTTTATATTAAATAATATAGATGATTATAATATACAATTATTAATTTCCTTTTTTTCCATTTTCTTTATTCATTATTTTATTAATTAAATGAGTTAATGAATATTTCAATTGATTATATTAATAAAATGTAAATAGTTTAAAAAAAATATTGATTTGTGTAATCAGAGATATAAAAAATTATTTTAAATATAAAAAAAAATTTTTTGTAGTTTAAATTTTCTTTAATATTTTCAATATTATACTCTTTCTATAAGCTATTCAAATACTTAGTGAAATAAAAATAAATAAAGCTTCTAACTTTATAACTAAAATTAACAATATTATTGTTTCTAATATACTTATAATAAAGAAATAAATAATTTAATTGGAAATATTAATAAGAAAAATATAAAAATTAATAATATTATAAATTTTAAAATTGAAATAAATATTGATTTTATTTAATAATAATATAACTTTACTTGCAATTGATTTTATAATAATTTTCTCAAATATAATTTCATATAAATAAATATATTTTAATGATTTTAAATAAGATTTTTTATAAATTAAATTTAAATTTATAATGTTATCAAAAAAAGTTCTAATATTTTTTAAAAATATTAATTTATTCAAAATTCTGTTTAAAAAAATCTTAGTACAAATACTTTGAATATTAACATTTTTATAAACAAGTTTAAAATTATAATTTCTAATATAAACATTAAATTAAATATAATTTTACCTTAAAAAATTCTAAAAATGATTATAATTAATATGCAAAAATTTAATAATTATCATCTCTAATGTAAATTAAATTTAAATTAAAATTTTTATTGAATAAATTTATTATAATTCGAAAAGAATATATAATAGTTAATATTGTTCTAATAATTAAGTTTAAATTTCTAAATAAATTTATTTTTGAAATGAAATAATTTTCAATTATTAAATCCTTAGAATAAAATCCAACTAAAAAAAGGAAAACCTATTAAACTAAATAAAGAAAGTAAAAAAATTAATCTTTTTATTGGATAAATATAAAATATTGAAGTAAAAAATTTTAAATTTGGATTATTATTTCAATAATGAATGTAACTTCCTACACCTATAAATATTAAAGATTTAAATATTGAATTAATAAATAAATGTAAAAAAGCTAAATCCTTTATGTTTAAAGATATAATTCTTGTTATAGAACTTAATTGACTTAAAGTTGAGTATGCAACAATTTTTTTAATATCTTATTCAAAATTTTCAGAAATACATGAATATAACATTGTTAATATAGGAATTAATAAATTAAAATTTTAATAATTTAATTCTAATAATTCTAAATATCGAAATAATAAATATACACCTGCCGTTACTAACGTTGAAGAATGAACTAAAGATGAAACTGGTGTTGGAGCTATTATAGCTATTGGTAATCATGTACAAAAAGGAATGTGTGCTCTTTTAGTAAAAATTAATAGAATAAATAAAATTATTATTAAATTATTAAATTTATATAATAATGAATTTCATCTACCAAATATTATTATTATAGAAATAAATATTAATAAAGAACAATCACCTAAACGATTTAAAATAATTGTTAATATTCCGGAATTAAAAGATTTATTTTTTTGATAATAACTAATTAAACCTATAAGAGATTATTCCTAATCCACCTCAAACAATTATAATAGATAATATATTAAATCTAATAATTAAAAAATACATAAAAATTAAGAATAATATTACTCGTCAAAAAAATCGTTTAATTAAAAAATTTTCTAAATTTGTATAACTAATACTATATAATAAAATTATTGATCTAATTAATGATACTAAAAATAAAAATATTATTCTTTTTGAATCTAAATAAATTATAAAATTAAATTTTATAGAATTCAATCTAGAAATATTTCGTTCCACAATAATAATATTATTAATTAATAAATAATATGAATTTAAAATTAAAACAAATAATCTTAAAAAAAATAAATAAATTCTGTAAATATATAATTTAATTATAGTTTAATATTAATATTTTATTAGTAAAACTTATTTTAAAAATTAATATTTTATAATTATTTAAATTGAAATTAAAATTAAATTAAATACAAAAATATTTAAAGGAATTCAATGTATTATTGAAGTAAAATAATTAATTAATTTACCATTCAATAAGTTAAACTTAAAATAATACTTACCATGATTAATGAATGAAAATAAGTAAATTGAATATGTAAATCTTAATAAATAATATCAAAATCATATTAATAATAAAACTTTACATTTATAAATTAAACTTATTAATAAAAAAATTTCTCTAAATAAATTTATTGAAAAAGGAGCAGATCTATTTGAAGAACATGATGTAAATCGCATTAATGGTATTGAAGGTATGAAATTAATTAAACATTTGTTAATTATTAATAAACGCCTATATGTTTGTTTATAAATTATTTCAATTAAATAAACGAAATCCAGATGATCTAAATCCTTGAGAAATTATTATTATACATCTACCATGAATACATAATTTAGAAAAAGTTATTATTCCTATTAATATTATTCCCGTATGACTAATGGAAGAAATAACAACAATTAATTTTATATCTAACTGACGTAAACATATATTCATAAAATTAATATACCTGAAATTCTTATTATTAAAATATAATTATTTATTTTAAAAAACAGTATTTAAAAGTAAATATTAATCGTTATAATCCATAACTTCCCAATTTTAAGATAATTGATGCTAGAATTATTGAACCATAAAAAGGTGCTTCTACATGAGCTTCTAATAACCAACAATGTATCATATATATAGGAATATTAACTAAAAATTATAATAATATATTGTATGATGAAGGCGATCGAAATGGTCAGAGTAAGTGGTTCTTTAAATTTATTTTAAAAAATAGCTCTCTCTAATAAACGTTTCTCCACGCTGTGCCTCTCGCAACAATACAATGTGTAATCTGCTCTCCTCCGCGACTCTCATCGTATTTATATTTTCCCTCTTCCACATTCGCGCTCACACTCATAGTTCATGGTTATTGAACTATGCATTCTTTCTCTTTCATACGTACTTGCCTCTTTCTTTTAGGGTATTAACCTGTTAACCGCCGATACTGTTTTGGGTGACAACCGACTTCGCACGCGACACATATTGTTTCGATCGTCGGTCGTTCACCCATCACGTATTTACGCTTTTTCGGCGGTAACCGTCTTCGCTCGGGTAAACTGTTGTCGTTTTTAGGCAGATTAATAATAATTGTCTTTCTAACGGCCTAACTCCCTACAATATAAATAAATATAAATATTGAAATATAATTACTAGTTAATTCTATTTACTAAAAATTTAAATTATTACTTTTTATATATAAATGTGAAAGAATAAATAATAAAGGCAATGAAAAAATTAACGTATAAAATATCAAATTAAATCTTGCTAAAATTCGATTTATAGAATTACATCAATTTATTAATAATAAGAAAATAATTAATAATCAAGCTACAAATATTAAATAAAAAAATAAGCAATTCAAAGAAATAAAAAAAAAATATTAAATATCATTATTATATAATTAATTAATGAACATAATTTATATTCTTTATTTAAATTTAACAAAATGAAAGAAAAAATTCATAAAGTTAAAATTAATAAATTAAAAGAATAAAACCTTGATCTTAAATTTATAATAATGAACCTTAAATCTAATCAATTTAATTTTATCATTACAAAAAAAGTTACTGAATATAATAAATTAATTTAATTAATACATAAATTAAATTAATTTTAAATTAACAAATAATATTAATAATAAAATTAGTAATTCATTCATTTAAAAATTTTAATTAATTAACATAATTAATTTAATTTTCTGATGACCATATATATAATTTAATCTTTCTATTAAAGATAATCCTAAAATTGCTTCTCTTACTGAATAAATTAAATGTATTAAATATATTCACATATTGTTATTACAAATTAAATATATTAAATTAGTAATAGAAATATATTCAATTAAAATTAAAAATATTAAAAAATAATTATTAATATAAAATAATATAATGAATTTAAACACTAAAATAATAATTATAATTTCAACAATTATTATAGTTTAATAAAAATATTAATTTTGCAAATTAATAATAATAATAAATTATTTGAAGCTAAATTATATTTTTATATTAACAAAGTTCAAAAAAATTTTTAAATAAAATTATTATAGTATCCAAAAATTTGTTTCTAAAAACAATTTTTTGGCAATTAAATTAAATATCATAATATACATATACATATAGATAAATATAATTTATAATAATAATAAATACAATAATAAAAAATTTAACATCATTAATTATATAACTATTAATTATAAATTTAATGTTAGAAATTAATAATTTTTATTCTCGTGTAACATATTTATTATTTTTTTTAAATTATTGTTTTAATTATAATGTATTTCTTATATATAAATTAATTACATCTATAAATATTTACATTTCAGGTATTATAATTATTTTTTCTTATTTTATTACTTTATCAAATTTACCAAATTTTAACTGTAATAAAATTAATATTCTCGGATTATTTATTAACTGATTAATAATTTATATATATATATATTAATATTTATATTATAAATTATTATTTATTTGAAAATTATTTATTTAATAATTTAAATTTAAATATAAATACTCATTTATTAATAATAATTGAAATAAAAAAATTTAATCAAATATTAATATATTATTTTTTTAATTATCATATTATTTATTACTTTATATTTTTCAGTTAAAACAACTTCCATTACTAAAAAAATGAATACGAAAAAAAATATAAATTAATATGAGTAAATATAAAAAATTAAAGAGTAATAGAGCCATAAATAAATAAAACTAAATATAAATTTTAATGTTTTATTACTTTGTAATTTTTTACATAGATATTAATATTTTATATTTTACATACTAATTTATATTATTAATATTCTATATAGATATTAATATTATTATACTTATAAATATTAATATTATATGAAATTTTGGATCAATTCTTGGTTTATTTTTATTAATTCAAATTATTTCAGGTTTTATTTCATCATTAAATTGTTGTACAAATAATAATTTTGCATTTATAGGAATTTCTCGTATTATAAAAGATGTAAATTCTGGATGACTAATTCGATTAATTCATATAAATGGAGTATCTCTTTATTTTATAATAACATATTTACATATTGCACGAAATTTATTTTATTATTCATTTAAATTAAGTATAGTTTGAAATATTGGAACTACAATTTTTTTATTATCAATAATAACAGCATTTATAGGATATGTTTTACCATGAGGACAAATATCGTTTTGAGGAGCTGTAGTAAATACAGATTTTGTATCAGCAATTCCTTATATTGGTCAATTATTAGTAGAATGAATTTCAGGAGTATTTTCAATTAATAATTCAACATTAAATCGATTTTTATATGTACATTTTATTTCACCATTAATTATTATAATAATAGTAATAGTACATTTAATTACTTCATATATTACCGGATCAACAAATCCTGTAGGAACAAATCGAAACATTTATATAATTCCATTTTATCCTTATTTTATAATTAAACATTTAATAGGATTCATTATTATTCAAACTTTGTTTGTATTTATTAACATTCAATTTCCGTATTATTTTGGAGATTCTGATAATTTTGAAATAGCTATTTCAACAATTACACAATTTCAGATTAAACCAGAATGATATTTTTCATTTGCTTATTCAATTATACGATCAATTCCTAATGACTTTGGAGGAGTAATTAGATTAATATTTTCAATTTTAATCTTATTTACATTACGTTTAATAAATAATAATTATTTAAAAAATTTTAAAAATTGTACTATTAGACAATACTATTATTGATATTTTATTAACAATTTTTTAGTATTAACATGATTCGAAGGACAAATTATTGAATATCCTTATATTTATTTAAATATTTTTTTTTACTTCATCATATTTTTTATATTACATTATATCATTTAAATTAAATAAATTTTGAGATTATTTAATTTATTAAAGTTAATAAACTTGAATAAGTATATATTTTGAAAATATATTATAAAAGTTAAATTTTTCATTAACTTAAAAAAAAATTATAATCTTTTTGTTAAATGTATTAATATTAAACAATTTGAAATAATAATTAATATATCAGTCCAACAAAAACTTATTAACTGATCAAATCGAATACGTGATAATAATGCTCGAATTCAAATTAATAAAATAAAATTAAACATACAAGTAATAAAAAATAATAATGATCAATAACTATAATTAAAAATATAATTAACAATAATAATCTTATAAATATAATATTTAAATATTCCGATAAAAAAATTATTGCAAATATTCTTCTATGATATTCATTATTAAAACCTGAAGCCAATTCTGATTCTCCTTCAATTAAATCAAAAGTTGTTCGATTTAGATAAACCAATAAACTAATAAAAAATATATAACATAAAGGATTTAATGAAATAAAAAATATAATATTCAATTGATTTAATTTTAAATTCATTAAAGAAAACCTTTCTATTAAAACAAAAAAAATTAAAATTACCAAAAAATATTCCAATTTCAAATGAAATTATTTGACCAATTGATCGAATGGATCCTAATATAGGATAATTATTATTTGAAAATCAACCAAATAAAAAAACTGGGAAAATTATTAATCTTATAATAAAAAAAGACATAAGTTATTGAATATTTAAATTAATTCAAGGATAAATTAATCATAAAACAAATGATAGAATAAATATAATTATTGGACAAATAATATCTACTGAATTATAATTAAAAATAAATCATTCTTTAGTTAATAATTTTAAAGCATCTCTGAAAGTTTGTAATAAACCTAAAAATCCAATTTTATTTGGTCCTTTTCGATGTTGAATATATGATAATAATTTACGTTCAAATAAAGTTACAAAAGCAACCCTAATTTATAAAAAAATCATTATAACTAAAAAATTTAATATTCAAAAATAGTAATAAATTTTATAAAATAAAATTATTATTTATTTTATACCTAATATAATTTATTTAAACTCTAAATTTTACACACTTTAATTTGTTAAAATAATTATATTAATTTTAATTTTTAAATACTCATATACAATTAAATTATTTCTCAATGAAAGTCCTGTCGTACAACTAATTAATCAAATTATTATAGATAGAAACAGATCTGACTTACGTCGATGTGAACTCAAATCATGTAAGACATCAAAAGTCGAGAAGAATAAACTTTTAAATTTCTACATCTAAAATTTATCGTAATTCAACATCGACGTCGCAATCATCTTTATTTATTTGTTATTTAAATAGATATTCCGCTGTTATCCCTAAGGTAATTTATTCTTCTAATTAGTATTATTATATCAAATTTAAATATTTCCCTAAATCAAAGTTTAATAAATATTATAATATACAGTTTAATAAATTTTCAAATCCTCCCAATTAAATATTAATTTATTAGTATTAATTGAACCTATTATGAATTATTATTAAATTAATATCAAATACTATAGGGTCTTATCGTCCCTTAATCTAATTTTAGCATTTTATCTATGAATATACATTAATCAATTATAATTGAGACAGTATATATTTCATTCAATCTTTCATTCCATCCTTTAATTAAAAGACAAATGATTATGCTACCTTAGCACAGGCAATATGCTGCATCTATTTAAAAATTCATTCAGCAGATATGACTTTAAATTAAATCCTAAAAGACATGTATTTGATAAACAGGTGAATATATATGTATATATATATATATATATATATATATATATATATAATATAAATTTGCCTAACTCCTTAATTATAAACATTAATAATTAATTAAATTTATATTAATAAATAATTACTAATTTAATCATTATAATAAATTTTTAATAATTTAAAATCTTTTTTTTCAAATTATTATATTAAATAATTAAATTTCTATAATTTCAATTTTAAATTATTATATATTTTTTATTAATAATTATTTTTAAATTAATAAACATAAAAAATAATAAATTTAAATTGTGATTTAAAAATTTATAGTTTATTCCATAAATTTTAAATATAAAAATTTTAATTATATATTAATTATATAATTAAAAAGAAATTATATCGAAATTTAATTTAATTTTTTAAAAACTGGATATCAATAAATTCGAATAGCATTTAATTTCTAATTGTAAATTTATAATTTTTATTCTACACAAAAAGTTATTTATATTTTGCTCATTTATTTTCGAGATAATTAAATATAATTAAATTAAATTAATTAACCCTGATATAAAAGGTATAAAATAACTTTCATTTTATATAATGTAAATTAAATTTCAATTCCATTACTTACTATATATTTAAATATAATTAATTCTAAATAAATACTTAAACATTTAATATTAATGATAATTTTAATTGTTATAAATCTATTTATGAATTAAAAAATAATTTATAAATTCAATAATTTTGAATGTATAATATTTATTTTATAAAAATTTAATTCATATAAATTGATATTAATTAAAAATATTAATAACTATTAAGTTTAAAATTTTATGAACTAAAAACACTTCCCAGTACTTTTACTATGTTACGACGTATTGCATTTATAATGAAACTCACGAGCAATTTGTACATCTTTTTTATTATATTCAGTATAAGTAATTATTTATATTCACTGATAAATCCTCCTTCAAATCAATATTAAAATTAAATTATTCAAAATTAAATATTATTATAACTCATTTTATCTTAAATTTCCTCTATTCTGATTAGAATTTATATTATATCAAATTTTGATAAATTTATAATTTATTATTTACAATAAATCTGGGAACAACAATACATAAAGAAAATATTTAAGTATATCTTATCGTGGATTATCAAATTGATAAACTAGTTTTCCTAAATAAGTAAAAAGACTGGAATATTATATAATTCTAATGATTTACATTTAATTAATAAATAATTAATTATTTTCTATAAAAGGGTACCTAATCCTGGCTTTTAATAAAATTTTTAAGATCTATTTAATTAAAAATTAAATTTAAATATAATTTAAAAATTTCCTCTAAAATTTATTTATTTCATTAATTGACGAATATAAAACAAACAATTTCAATTGATTTAATTAATTTATAAAAATAGTTTAACCGCTATTGCTGGCTCTAAATTTATCTTTCTCAAAATTAATTTTCAAATCTAATTTTCATTAATTGTCATAGAAATTAAATACTAAAATAAATATTTATTTTGAATATTAAATTTTTTTATATTATATTAATATTTAATATAAATTAAATATCAAATTTATGAGTTTAACTAATTATTAAAACAATAATAAAATTTTTATATATTTTATTAAAAATTTATTGATATTTCGATTTAAAACTTAATTTTAACTTAAAATTGCAAATTTTATATTATAAATTATAACTAAAAACCTATTTAAAATTATAAATTTAATTTATTCCTTTTTGTGTAAAGAAAATATTTTAATTATAAACTAAAATTTTATGATAATTATTATACTTACAACAAATTTTATTAATATACATATATATATATAATAATTAAAGTACTATAAATAATTTAATAGCCATTAATATTAAAATATTTATAATATTTATATCCTTAAATAAATTATTACAGGAAATAATTAATATACCTATAAATGAATAATATTAATGAAACTATAAAATATTAAAATAAATTATAATTTATTGAATTTATATTCTTAATTAAATTAAATAATTAATGTCCCTATAAATATTAATAAGCTACATTCATTTAATATTTATTGGTTTTCTATCACTAAATGAATTAAATAATTAATAAACCTATTAATGTTAAAAAAAATGTAATAATTATATCCTTAAATAAAATATTATAAAGTAATTAATAAACCTACAAATAATATTAATAAAACTATAAAATATTAAAATAATTTATAATATTTATAGATTTTACATTCGTAAATAAATTAAATAATTAATAAACCTATGAAGCTTTAAAATAAATTATAATATTTATAGATTTTATATTCTAAAATAAGTTAAATAATTAATAATCCTATAAATATTAAAATTATATTAATTTAACATTTATAGGTTTTGTATCCCTAAATAAATTAAGTAATTAGTTAACCTATTAATATTAAAAAAATTTTTTTTACTTATAGATATTGTATCCTTAAATAAATAAAACAATTAATAAACTATATTTAATAAATATTTATTTAATATTCATAGATTTAAATAAATTATTACAACATAATTAATAAACATATAAATAGTAAATAAATTATATTTCAAATTATAATTATTTAATAAACTAATGTTATAATTTAATTATGATTATTTTCTACTCGACTAAAATAGTATAAAATTGATTAGTTATACTACTCGACTAAAATAGTATGATATTATTGATACCATTAAAATAGTGTAAAATAAATTATTTATAATAAATTAATATATACTACTCGACAAAAATAATGTAAAATTAATTGTTTATAATAAATTAATTTATACTACTCTACTAAAATAGTATAAAACTAATTGTTTATACTACTATAATACTATAAAATTATGTATTTATAATAAATTAGTTTATACTACCCGACTAAAATAGTATAAAATTGATTATATATAATAAACTGATTTATACTACTGGACAAAAATAATATAAAGTTAATTGTTTATAATAAATTAATTTATGCTACTCGACTAAAATAGTATAAAACTAATTATTTATGCTACTATAATGCTATAAAATTATGTATTTATAGTAAATTACTTTATACTACCCGACTATAATAGTATAAAATTGATTATTTATAATAAATTGATTTATACTACTAGACTAAAATAGTATAAAATTACTTGTTTATAATAAATTAATTTATACTACTCGACTAAAATAGTATAAAATTAATTATTTGTACTACCTAAATAGTATAAAATTAATTGTTAAACAAATTTCATATAAAATATTATTTTATAATATATCGATAGATTATCAATCTATAAGCTTAATAATTTGCTGATTTATATTTTAAGTTTAATAGAACTTGTCAACAGTAGAAAATTTCAATGAAACAAGTTTTCATATTACATATGCAATAAAATTAACTAACCACTATACTAGTTGAAAATGTCAATAGAGCAAATTATACACATTAAAATTTGACAACAGTAGAAAATTTCAATAGAACAAATTTTCATATTATACATGCAATAAAATTAGCTCACCACAATACTAGTCGAAAATGTCAATGCAGCAAACTTTACACTATAATATTTGTCAACAGTAGATAATATCAATTAGTTCTCGCTGTGTACATTGAAGTAGAAGGTCAATTCGCCGGAGGACATTACCAAATGGTATAAAGTCATTCTTTTACCGAATACATAACCTTCCTAGAACCTAACCTAATCGAGTGTATAACTTCGTGTCAAGAGAAAGGCATTAGTATACGTTTATGCAACGGACACCATAATTTCAAACATGAATTAGATGATCGGGTGTCATACGGGGTCACAGCTATAACACGTTCGCTGCCAGTCGAACGGCTTAGTCAACAGGTCCAACTATCCTGTTACTTCGAGAGGCAAAGCATGTACCGAATGAGTAAACACGCTGAAGGGTTTGACACGAGAAGGTCTACTTCATGGTCTAAATTTTGAAGTACAGAGTCAAATCGTTGTCGATCGTTATCTTTTGCTATAGTGACAAACTTTTTACCGAAGGCCTTACCATCCTAGAATGTATCCCGCTGTATCGAAGGTATAACTCCGTGTTCAGAGAAGTAAATTTGCATACATTTTAGTGACGCGCACCTTAGTTCCATGCATGGATTAGGAGATCGAGGGTCAAACCGTTGAGAATGTTGCCACCTTCTTTGAGATACGGACGGGAAAGTCAATAGATTCATATATCCTGTGACTCCGGAAGCCAAACGCGATATTATAGTAAATGCGCTGTACTCTGTTGGCAATAGATACCTTAATTCGCGGAGGGAATATTGAAGCAGGCCGTCAAGTCGTTGTAGAACATTACCTATTCGTGTAAAGTCCAACTTCATACACTGTGCCTTACCCTACGAAAAACTGACCGGCCCTATCGAGAGTATATCACAGTGCTATGTGGCACGAAATAGCATACATTTTAGTGTCGTGCATCTTAACTTCATGCATGAATTTGAAGATCGATTTTCAGACCGTTCGAGATCGTTACCGCCCTATTTGATGTTCGAACGGCTAAGTCGAAGCTTAGCCTGTTGCGCCGATCCTGTGATTTCGAGTATCAAACCAGGTATCCCGAGAGTATATCCGCTGTAGAGGATTGGCATTAGACACGCTATTTTACGATGTAATATTATGATACTGATTCGATCCGTTAGCGAACGTTGCCTATTGGTATGATGGCAAACGTTTTGATGAATCCCTTACCATCCGAAGCCTAACGCATTATATCGAGAATATAACATCGTGTTCAGAGGAACAGATTAATATACATTTCAGTGACGGTCAGCATAAATACATGTATGGATATGAAGGTCGACCGCCAAACCGTTGGAGAACGTTAGCACCGTTTTAGCGAATCGCAGTGCTAAGTCAACTGCTGCCCCCAACCTGTGATTCCAAGACCCGAACCTACAATTGAGGGAGTAAATACGCTGCTCAGTATTGGTAATAGACACCTTAATTCACCGTTTGAATGTAAAAGTAGAGCGACAAACCGTTCGAGATCGTTAGTAATTGGTATAAGGTCAATCGTTCTACCGAAGGCCTTAAGTTCCGCGAACCTCACCCGTTACATCGAGACTATATCTTCGCGATCAGGGAAAAATGGTAGTCTTCATTTCAGTGACTGGCACCTTAATTTCATGTATGAATTAGAAGATGGAAGGTCAACCCGTTCGAAGAAGGTTCCCACACTCTCTGAGAGACGAACGGAGGTGACAATGGCACCAACTATCCTGGGATTCCGAGAGTAAAACCGGATATTCCTGTTAGTAAATGCCCCGTACAGTATTGGCAATGAACACCTTAATTATTGAATTGAATATTAAAGCAGACCGTCATATCTTTGTAGAGCGTACTCTAATTGTATTAAGTTATACGTTTTACAGATCTATCCTTCCGAGTCGCAAACCCTCTCTATCGCGGGTATTACTTCGTGCTCAGAAAAGCAAATTATTGCATATTTTGGCGACAAGCACCCTAATTTCATTCATGAATTAGAAGATCGATGGTCAAACCGATCTGTAACGTTACCACCTTCTATGAGAGTTGAACGGCTTAGCCAATCGCTTCACCCATCCTTTGACTCGGGGAGTCATACCAGGATTTTCGGGTGTAGATCCGCAGAACCGTATTGGCAATAGACACCGTAATCTACGGATTCAATATTAAAACAGTGCGTCACGCCGTTTGAGAAAATTACCAATTGCCATAATTTCAAACGTTTTACAGGGGAACTAACCTTCGGCGATCATCGACGGCTTCAGCGAGTGTATAAGTTCGTGTTTAGAGAACAAAATTAGTATTCCTGTTAGTAACGGGCACATTAACGTCATGTATGGGTCAGAAAATCGTGGGTCCAACCGATCGAGAACGTTACCACCTTCCGTGTGAGTCTATAGGCCAAGTCTATAGCTACACCCAACCTGAGATTCTAACGGTCAAACCACGTATTCCGGCATTAAATTAGCAGAAATGTATTCTCAATACACACCTGAATTCACCGTATGAATGCTAAAGCAGGTCGTCAAACCGTTCAAGAACGTTAGCTACTCGTATAGCGTCAAACCTGTTACCGAATGCTTTCCCTTCCGAGAAGCTATCCCTCCGTATCGAGAGTATAACATCATGTCGAGGGAAACAAGTATGTATACATTTTAGTGACGGGTACCATAGTCCCATGTATGAATTACGAAATCAAGGGGCAATCCGTTCGGGAAAGTTACAACATTCTGTGGGAGACGAACGGCTAAGTCATTAGCTACACCTATTCTGTGATTCGGAGAGGCGAACCACGTATTGATGGAGTAAATCTGCTAAACGGTATTGACAATAGACACCTTAATTCACGGTGTGGATAGTAAAGTATAGCGTCAAACCGTTTGAGAGCATTGGCAATATGTATAAAGTCAAACACTTTATCGACGCCCTTAACGTCCGAGAAGCTAACCAGCAGTATGGAGAGTATTGATGCGTGTTCAGAGGAACACGTTAATCAAAATATAGTGCCGGCACCTTAATTTCATGTACGAAATAGATGATTGCGGGTCAAACATTTAGAGAACGATACTACCTTCTTTGGGAGTAAAATGGCCAAATCCATAGCTCCACGTATCTAGAGGTACGGAGAATCAAACCGTGTATACCTGGTGGAAATCCGTTTAAGAGTATTGGCATAAGACGCACTCTTTCAGGGTATAAATATTAAAGTGCAGAGTTAGACCGTTCTTGAATCATTCTTATTGATATAGAGTCCAACTTTTTACCAATGACCTTACCTTTCGAGACGATGTCCAGCTGTGTCGAGGGTATAACTTCGTGTTCTGGGAAGACAATTCATATACACTTTACTTACGGGCACCATAATTTATGTATTATTTAGAAGGTCGAGGGTCAATCCGTTCGCGAACATTACCAGCTTTTTGGAGAGTTGAGCGGCTAACTCAATAGCGTCACCTACACTGTGCTTCAGAGAGTCAACCTTGAGATACCGAGAGTAAATCCGCTGATCAGTATTAGCAATACACTTAATTCACGGAATCAATACTAACGTACAGGGTCAAACCATTGTAGGTCGATACATATTGCAATATAGTCATACGTCTTATTGATAGCACAACCTTCGGCGACGGTAACTCGCCGTATCCAGAGCATAACTGCGTGTTCAGTGGCAGAAATTAGTAAACATTTTTCTGACTGGCACCTTAACTTCATTATGAATAAGATGATCGAGGGTCTGGCCGCTCGAGAACATTACCGCAATCCGTGAGAGACGAACGGCTGAGCCAATAGCTTCACCTATCATGTGATCCCAAGAGTCAAACAAGGCAATTCGCGTCTAAACCCGCCGTGCAGTATTGGCATTAGACACGCAATTTTATGGAATAAATATTGAACAACAGAGTCAATGCAATGTAGAACTCTACCTATTGCTATCAAGTCGTGTATTTTACCAAAGGCCTTATTTTCCGTGAAGCTAACCAGCTTCATCGAGAATATAACATCGTATTCAGAGAAAGAAGTTAGTACTCATTTTAGTGACGGCCACTTTATCTTGATGTAGGAATTAGAAGATCGAGCATTTAACTGCTCGAGAACGTTGCCACCTTTTGTGAGACATGAACGGCTAAATGAACAGCTTCACCTATCCTGAGATTCCCAAATTCAAACCACGTATTCCAGGAGCAAATACGCTGTACAATATTTGCATTTAAAACCCTACTTCCAGGAATAAATATTAAAGAACAGGATCCCATAGTTGTGCCACGTTACATATTGGTATAGAGACAAACGTACCACGGAAAGCCTTACCTTCCGTGGAGCAAATCCGCTGTTTCGAGAGTTTGACTGCGTGGTCAGAGTAGTAAAATAGTATAATCTTTAGTGACGGGCAACATAATTTCATCTATGTATCTGAAGATCGAGGGCCGAAACAGTTCGAGAACATTAACACCCTGTATGAGGGCCGAACGGCTACGTCAATAGCTTCACCTATCCCTTGATTCCGAGAGTCATACCTGGTATTCCGGGAGCAAATTCGCAGAACAGTATTAGCAATACATACATTAATTTACGACTCGAATAATAATGTACAGAGTGAAAACGATGTAGAACATTCCCTATTGCTATATATACTCAAACATTTTACCGAAAGCGTTAGTATCCCAGACGCTAACCACCTGCTTCGAGATTATATCATCGTGTTCAGAGAAGCAAATTTGTAAACATTTCAGTGATGGGCGCATTAATTTCATGTATGAATTAGAAGATTGAGGGTCAATTCGTTTGAGAACGTTATCATCATCTTTGGGTGTCGAACTGCTGAGTCAAGTGATTCACCTAAGTTTGTGATTCAAAGAGTCAAGCCCGGTGTATTCCAGGAGTAAATATGCTGAGCAGTATAGGCAATAGAAACATTAATTCACAACACGAATATTAAAGTAGAGACACAAATCGTTTCAGAACGGTACCAATTGGTATAAAGTCATACTTGTTATTACAAACCTGACCTTCCGAGATCATAAGCCGTATTATCGTGGTTATATAATCGTTGTCAGAGTATTAAATTATTAATCATTTTAGTGACGGGACCATCATTTCACTACGAATAAGTAGATCGAGTGTCAAACCGATCGAGAAACTTACCACCTTCTTTGAGATTCGAACAGATAAGTGCATAGCATCATATATCCTGTGATTCCGAAAGTCAAACGAGATATTTCGAATGTTAATGCGCTGTAGAATATTGGTAATACAAACCTTAATTCGCAGTTTAAACTATATAAATCGTGCGTCATGCCGTATTAGAATGTTACCAATTGCTATAAAGTCAAACGTATTACCGTAATCCATAACCACCGATAAACTTAGCCACTGTATCGATAATATAACTTCGTGTTCAGAGAAACACATTAGAATACTTTTTATTCATGGGCACCATAGTTTCGTGCATGAATTACAAGATCGGAGGTGAAATCCCTCGAGAATATTACCAGCTTCTGTGAGAGACGAACGGCTATGTCAAGAGCTTCGCTTATCTAGTGATTCGGAGAGTCAAACCAGGTATTCCTGGAGTAAATCCACTGAACTATATTGCCAATTGCCACTATAATTCACGGTTTGAACAAAAAAGAAAAGGGTCAAACCGTTTGAGAGCAATGCCAATATGTATCAAGTCAAACACTTTACCGATGGTCTTAACGTCCTAGAAGCTAATCGGCCGTTCCGTGAGTATAGGTACTTGTTCAGGGAAACACATTAATATACATTTTAGAGAGGAACACCTTCATTTCATGCATGAATTAAAAGATCTAAGGTCAAATCGTTCGAGATCTTTACCACCTTCTGTGAGAGATGGACTGCTAAATCAATAGCTTGAACCATCCTGCGATTCCTAGAGTCAAACCAGGTATACCGGGTGTAAATGCGCGGAACAGTGATAGCCACAGATACCTTAATTGACGGTTTGAGTATTATAGTGGAACATGAAAACGCTTGCGAAATTTACCAGTTTGTTTGAAGTCAAACCTTGTTACGAAGTCCTTACTTTCCGAGAAACGAACCCGCTGAATCGTGAAAACAACTTCGTGTACAGAGAAGCAAGTTATAGGATATTTTAGTGACTGACACCATAATCTCATGCACTATATAGAGGATCGAGTGTCAGTCCGTTAGAAAATGATACCACCTTCGGTTCGAGTCGACGGGCCAAGTCAATAGCTTCACCAATGCTGTGATTCCGAGAGACGAACCAGGTATACCGGAACTAAATCCGCTATACAGTATTGGCGATATACACCCTACTTCCAAGTATAAGAATAAAAGTGCAGTGCCAATTCTTTGTCGAACGTTACCCGTTGTTATAGAGTCTACCTTTTCACCGAAGGCCGTAACTTCCGAGAAACTATCCCGCTGTATCGAGAGTATAACTTCATGGTCAGAGAAGTATAATAGTTTAAATTTTAGTGTCGGGCAGCTTAATTTCATCCATGAATCAGAAGGTCGAGGGTCAAACCCTGCGATAACGTTATCAACTTCTTTGAAAGGCATACGGCTAAGTCAATAGCTTCAACTATGATTGGATTTCGGGAGTCAAACGAGGTATTCCGGGAGTAAATCCGCAGCACAGTATTGGCAATAGACAACTTAATTCACGGTTTTAATATTTATGTAGAGCGTCAATCCGTTGTAGAACATTACCTATTCGTGTAGGGCTAAACATCTTACAGAATGCCTTACCCTCCGAAAAACTTATCAGCACTAGCGGGAATATGGCACCATGTCCAGTGGTAGGAAGTAGTATACATTTTAGTGACGGCGCCCTTAATTTCATGTGTGAATTCGAAGATCGAGCGTCAAACCATTCGAGACCGTTACCTCTTACTTTGAGATTCCAACGGCTAATTCAATAGCTTCACCTATCCTGTGACTCCGAAAGTCAAACGAGATATTCCGGTAGTAAATGCGCTGTACAGAATCTGCAACATATACCTTAATTCGCGTAGTGAATATTAAAATACAGCGTCACCCCTTGTGAGACCGTTATTAATTGCAACAAAGTCAAACGTTTTACAGAATACCTTACAATCCGAGAAGCTATCCCGCCGCATTTAATGTATAGCTACGTGTTTAGGGTGACACATTCGTACACAAATTAGTGACGGAACCATATATTCATGCATAATTCAGAAGATCGAGTGATAGACAGCTCGAGAAGGTTTCCACCTTCTTTGAGAGTCGAATGACTAATTCAACAGCTTCGCCCATCCTGTCATTCCTGGACTGAAGCCTGGTATTCCTGGAGAAAGTCCGCTGAACAGTATTCGCCGTAGACACCTTCATTCGCGGTATGAATATTACAGTAGACGGTCAATCCGTCGGAGAACATAACCAATTGTTATACCGTCATTCTTCTTACCGAATACCTACCCATCCGAGAACCTATTTCGCAGTAGCCAGTGTCTTGCTTGTTGTTCGCAGATACAAATTAGTAGACACGTGAGCAGCCGGGCATGACATTTCCATGTATTGGGTTGTCCGGAAAGTTCGTGCCGATTTTCGGTAGGTCGCGTGCGAGACCTACCTGAATATATCACAAATATTGAAAACAAATGACACGTGTACATATTATAATAGAGATAACATCAGCCATATTTGGAAAAAAGTTTGGTCACGATTCGTTAATTTTTATCAGTTTTGTACGCCTTAGAGTATGGTGGTAAATAAGGAGCATTATAGGCACCTAATGCTTTTCTTTTTCCGAATGGGCAAAAATGCCACACAAGCGGCAAATAAGATATGCGCTGTTTATAGCGAGGATCCCGTAGCCGAAAGAACTGTGCGTAAGTGGTTTGCACGGTTTAAAGCTGGAAATTTCGTCCTTGAAGATCAAGAACTCCCAGGTAGGCCGTCCACCACAGACGAAGATTAGAACAGAAATCGAGAATAGCCCATGCTCAACATTACGTCAATTAGCTGGAATGCTAAATAAATCAAAATCAGGAATCCTCGATCATACTGTGAATCTTGGCTATGTAAACCGTCTTGATGTATGGGTCCAGCACAATTTAACGAAAAAAATCTGTTGGACCGCGTCTCCATTTGCGACTTGCTTTACAAGCGCAACGAGGAGACGCCATTTCTGAAGCAATTAGTGACGGGGGATGAAATATGGATAATTCATAAAAATGTTCAGCGTAGAAGGTCCTGGAGAAAGCGTGATGAACCACTTTTAGCCACCCCAAAATCCGGTCTTCATTCGAAGAAGGTAATGCTCTGTATCTGGTGGGACTGGAAAGGAATCCTACATTATGAGCCTTTACCAAATAATGAGACGATATATTCGGCAAAGTACTGCTCTCAGTTTGATAAATTGAAGACATCAATTGATTAAAAACGTCCAGAAATTACGAATAGGGAGGGCGTCGTATTTCATCAGGACAATGCGCGAGCCATGTGTTTTTGAGAGCTCGGCAAAAATTGTTGGAGTTTGGTTGGGATGATTTACCCCATACACCGTATTCGGCAGACCTTGCGCCTTCGGTTTTTCACGTTTCCAGATCAATACAAGTTTCCCTTAATGGAGAAACTTTCAACTCATTGGTCGAGATAAAAACCCATTTGGACAATTTTTTTGCCGAAAAACTTGAGAGGTTCTGGAAGAATGGAATTCGTAAGCTGCATGAAAAATGAAGAAAGTTTGCGATACAGAATGGTACCTAAATAACTTAATAAATGTATACCAATACTTAAATATCTGCGTTTTAATTTTCCTAAAAATCGGCACGAACTTTCCGGACAACCCAATATAAATAGCAAAATCGAAAGTCAAACCGTTAAACAAGGATACCATCTTCTTTTGGAGTCGAACGGCTACGTGAATAGCTTCATCTATCCTTGATTCCAAGAGCCAAACCATGTACTCCGGGAGTGAATCCACTGAGAAATAATTAGCATTAGACACGCTATTTCACGGTATAAATATTAATGTACAGAGTCAATCCGTTAGAGAACGTTACTAATTGGAATAATGTCAAACGTTTTACTGAATTCCATACACTCCCAAAGCCTATCGCATTACATCGAGCGTATAGCCTGGTGTTCAGACGTAGAATTCGGTACACATTTTAGTAATGGGCACGTTAACTTCATGTATGGATTACAAGATAGAGAGTTAAACCGATGGAGAACGTTACCACGTTCTTTGATAGACACACAGCTGTGTCATTAGCACCACCTATCCTGTAATTCCGCGAGTCAATCCAGATATTCCGGGAGCAAATGTTCAGAACATTATTGTCGATATACACCTCAATTCGTTGTTTGAATATTTAAGCGGGCCGTCAAGCCGCTGTAGAACATTACCTATTCGTGTAGGGTTAAACATCTTACAGAATGCCTTACCCTCCGAAAAACTTATCAGCTCTAGCGGGAATATGACACCATGTCCAGTGGTAGGAAATAGTATACATTTTTGGGACGCGCACCTTAATTTCATGCATGAATTGAAAGATAGTTGGTCAAACCGCTCGAGAACTTTACCACCATCTGTGAAAGACGATCGGCGAAGCATGTAACATTAACTATCGTGTGATTGGGAGAGCAAAACCTGGTATTCCTCAAGTAATTCCGCAAGAGAGTATTGGCATTAGACACCTTAATTCACGGTCTGCATATTAACGTAGAGTGTCGGACCGCTTTAGATCGTTGCTAATTGGTACAAAGACAAACACTTTGCAGAATGCCTTACCTTCGGAGAAGCAAACCCGCCCGTTTCGAGGGAATAACGACGTGTTCAGAGAAGCTAAGTGGTATCCATTTCAGCGACGGGCACCTTAATTTCTTGTATGAATGAGAAGGTTGAGTGTCAAACGAATCGGGATCCTGACTAACTTCGTTGTGAGTCAACCGGCTAAATCCATAGCTTCACATATCCTGGGATTCCGAGAGTCAAGCCAGTTATTCCGGGAGTCAACCCGCTGTAAAGTAATTGAAACTGACACCATAATTCACGGTATGAATATTAAAGTAGCAGGTCAATCCCTTGGAGGACATAAAAGTTTGGTACACATTCATACCTTCTACCGAATACCTTACCTTCCTAGAACATATCCCGCAGCAGCGAGAGTCGTGCTTAGTGCTCACGGAAGGCAATTAGTATGAGTATTAGTATAAGTATTATAGCAGAAGCAGACCGTATATCCATACATGAATTAGAAGATCGAGTGTCAAATCATTCGAGACAATTCCCACCTTCTTTGGGAGTGGAACGGCTAATTCTGCAGCTTCACCTATCCTGTGATTCTAATAGTCAAGTCAGGTATTCCCCGAGTAAATCCGCTGACAGTATTGGCGATAGACAGTTTAATTCACTATATGAATATTAGTATACAGATCCAAACCGTTCGAGAACGTTACTTATTGCTATAGAGTCACAATTTTACCCGAAGGCCTTACGTTCCGAGAAGCTAACCCGCTGTATAGAAAGTATTACTCCGTATTGAGAGGAGCAAATTAGTATACATTTCAGTGACGGACACCTTAATGTCGCGTATGAATTAGAAGGTCGATGTTTAAGCAGTTCGAGAATGTCACCACGGTCATTGACAGTCGGACGTCTAAGTCAGTAGCTACATCTGTCCTGTGATACCGAGAGTAATGGCAGGTATTCCTGGAATAATCCGTGGAACAGTATTGGCAACAGACAGCTTATTTCACGGCATGAATATTATAGTAGAAGGTCAATCCGTCGGAGATCATTGCCAGTTCATTTAGAGTCGTTCTTTTTACCAAATGTCCTACCTTCCTAGAACCTAACACTCTGTTGCGAGGGTCATGCTGAGTGCTCACGGAAACAAATTAGTAGACGTTGTAGCGGAAGCATACCTTATTTTCATATATGAATGGCAAGATCGAGAGGCAATCCATTTCAGAACATTACAACCTTCTGTGAAATACGAACGGCAGAGTCAAAAGCATCACCTATCCTGTGATTCGGAGAGTCATACCAGGTATACTGGGAACAAATCGACTGATGAGTATTGCCAATACACACCTTAAATCACAGATTGTTTACTAAAATAGAGCGCCAACCGTTTGTGAACGTTATCAATTATTATGAAGTCAAACGTTTTACCGAAAGCCGTAACGTCCGCGAACCTGACCCATCGTATCGAGAGCATAACAACGTGTTCAGAGGTACGAACTAGTATACATTTTAGTGACGAGCACCTAAACTTCACGTATGAATTCCGAGATCGAGTGTCAGAGCGTTCGAGAACGATACAACCGTCTGGGAGAGACAAGCGGAAAAGTCAATAATTTCACGTATCCTGTGATGCCGATACTCAAACCAGGTATTGCGGGATTTAATTCCCTATGCCATATTGGAACTAGGCAGTCTCATTCACGGTATAAACTTTAAAGTACAGTGTCAAACTGTAGTAGACCGTTACATATTGGTATAAAAACATTCTCTTTACTGATGGCCTTACCTACCGAGAAGCTAATCCGCTGTTTCCAAAGTATAACATCGTGTTCAGTGGAACAAATTACACATATTTTAGCGACGGGGAACATTATTTCATGAATGAAATCGAGGATCGAGTGTCAAACCGTTCAAGAACGTTATCATCTTCTTTGAGAATCGAAGGGCTATGCCAATAGCTTCACCTATCCTGTGATTCAAATAATCGAACCGGGTACTTCGAGAGTAAATTACCAGCGTAGTATCGGAAAGAGACACCTTAAGTCACGGTATGAATGTTAAAGTATAGGGTCAAACCGCTGAAGAATATTAACAATTAGTATAACGTCATTTTTATCACCAAATATCTTACTTTCCGAGAATAAAATCCCTTGTAGCGAGTGTCATGCTTAGTTCTCTCGGAAACAAATTATTAGGCATTTTAACAGATGGACGCCTCATCTTCATGTATGAATGGAAATATGGATAGCTTCACTGTCGTACAAAGGTCCCACGTCCATTGAGGGTCGAACGGATAAGTGAATAGCTTCACCTAGCCAGTGGTACGGAATGTCAAACCAGGTATACCTTGAGTAAATCTGCTGATCAGTATTGGCAGTAGATACCTTATTTCGCGGTGTGAATAATAAAATAAGTGTCTCACTTTGTGAGAACGTTACGAATTGCTATAATGTGAAACTATTTACCGAATGCCATACCGTCCGAGGTTGTAACCCGCTGTAACGAGAGTACATCTACGTGTTTAGAGAAACACATTAGTACAGAATATAGTGACGGCACCTTAAATTCAAGCATGAATTAGAAGGTCTACGTTCAAACCTTTCGATAACGTTTCCGCATTCTGTAAGAGGCGATCGGTTACGTCAATAGCTTCACCTATCCTGTGATCGGAGGAGCACACCACGTACTCCGGAGGTAAATCCGCGCAACAGTATGGGCAATAGGCACCTTAATCCAAGGTTTGAGTATTAAAAGCAGGGCGTAAAGCCGTAGCAGAACATTACCTATACGTGTAGTGTTAATATTCACGCAGAATGTCTTACCCTCCGAAAACTGCAGCGCTGAATCGGGAGTATAACACCGTGTTCAGTGGTACGAACTAGTATTCATTTTTAACTTCATGTATGAATTCCGAGATCGAGTGTCAAACCGCGCGAGAACGATACGACCTTCTTTGAGAGTCGCACACCTTAGTGAATATCTACACCTATCCTGCGATTCCGAGAGTCAAACCAGTTATTCCGGGAATACATCACCTGTTCAGCATAGGCATTGAACACCCCAATTCACACAAGAAATATTAAAGTACAGAGTCATACCATTGTAAAACGTTACCTATTAGTATGCAGTTAAACTATTTACCGGACATCTTACACTCCGAGAACCTTCGTAGGTGGCGCCTTGCTTAGTGTTCACGGACACATAATAGTAGATACTTTAGCAGAGGGACACCTTGTTTCCTTGTGTGAGTAACAGAATCGAAAGTCAAATCATTCGAGAACGAAACCATCTTATTTGAGAGTGGCACAGCTACGTCAATTCCTTCAACTATCCAGCGATACCGAGAGTCAAACCAGTTATTCCGAGAGTAAATCCGGTTGTCAGTATTGGCAGGAGACACCTATTGTCACAGTATGAATTTTAATGTAGAGGGTCTATCCGTTGGAGAACATTACCAATTTGTATAATGACATTTTTCTTTCGCAAAACCTTTCCTTACATGAACCTATCCCGTTATAGAGGTTGTCCTTCGTTGGGTTCACAGGAACGAATTAGTGGACATTTTAGCGACGAGCACATTAATTTCATGTATATATTTGAAATTCGATGGTCAAACCGTTCTAGACCGTTACCACCCTCTGTGACATACAAACGGCTAAGTCAATAGCTTCACCTATCCTGTGCATCCGAGAGGCAAATCAGGTATTGCAGGAGTACGTCCGCTGGACAGTATTGGCAATTGGCACCCTAACTCACGGTATGGATACTAATGTACGGAGTCAAACCTTTGGAGATCGTTACCAATTGCTATAACGTCATACTCCTTACCGAAGACCTTACACCCTGAAAAAGTAACCCGCTGTATCGAGAGTATAACTTCGTGTCCATGGGAAAAAATTTGTCTTCTCGTCAGTGACGGGCACGTGGAATTGATCTTTGAATTAGTGGATGGAGTTTTGAACGATTAGGGAACGATACCACCTTCTGTGAGAGACGTACGGCTTAGTCAATAACTTCACGAATCCTGCGATTACAAGCGTCAAACCACGTTATCCTGGAGCAAATCCGCTGACCACTATTGGCAATACACTCGTTAACTCACCGTATGCTGTTAAAGTAGAGGGTCAAGCCGTAGGATAGCAATACCAATTGGTATATAGTCATTGATTCTACCCCATACCAGTCCATCGAGTACCTAGACAGCTGTAGCGATTGTCTTGCGTAATATTCACTGGAACAAATGAGAAGACATTTTAACAGGCGGACACATTAGTTTCAGGTATAAATAGAAAAATCAACCGTCATACCGTTCGAGAACGATCCCACATTGTTTGAGGGTCCAACGGCTGCGTCAATAGCCTCACCTGTATTTGTGAATCCGTGAGTCAAGTCTGATACTCCAGGAGTAAATCAGCTGAACAGTATTAGTGAGAGACACCATAATTCTCGGTTCTAATATTAAATATAGATCGTCAAACCGTTTGTGAACGTTACCCATTCGTATAATGTCAAATGTTTTATCGAAGACCTTACCCTTCGAAAGCTAACCGACTGTATCTAGACAATAACTTACTGTTTAGAGAGTGACATTAGCGTACATTATAGCGATTGCATCTTACTTACATGTAGGAATCAGAAGATCAATGGTGGTCAAACCGTTCGAGGCCTTTACCTCCTTCGTTGTGAGTGGAACGGCTGTGTCAATAGCTTCGCCTACCTTGTGACTCCGAAAGTCAAAGCAAGAATTCCGTGAGTAAATCCGCTGAACAGTATTGGCAATACATACTTCAACGCACGGAATCAGTATTAATGTACAGAGTCATACCGTTTGCAAACGCTACTTACTGGCTGAGAGTAGAGCATTTTCCGATACCCTTACCTTCCGAGGAACAAACTCGCTGTATCGTCAGTACATCTTCGTGTTTAGTAAAACACATTAGTAAATGTTTCAGTGACGGGCACCTTAATTTCACGTATGAAATTGAATATCGAATTTCAAACCGTTGGGGAACGTGCCGACCTCCTGTGAGAAACGAACGGCTACGTCAATAGCATCACCTATACTCTGATTCAGACTTGCAAGCCAGGTATTCCGAGAGTAAATCCGCTGAACAACATTGGCAATAGGTCCCTTAATTCACGATCTGCATGATAAAGTAGATCGTCAGTTCGATTGAGTACGGTACCAATTTCTGTAAAGTCAAACGTTTTACCGGGGACCTTACCTTCATCGATCCTCACCCACTGCATCTAGAGTATAACTTCATATTCATAGGCGGAAATTAGTAAACATTTTTGCGACGGGCACTTAATTTCAATATGAATAAGAAGAACGCGTGTTAAGCCACTCGAGGACGTTGTCACCTTCTTTGATATTCCAAAGGGTATGTCAATAACTTCACCTACCCTGAGGTTCCGAGAGACAAATCTGCTACTTGCAGATAAATCTGCTGATGAGAATTGGCAATAGACACATTCATTCACAGTATGAATTCTAAATCAGACCGCCAACCCGTTGTAGATCGCTACCGACTGGTGGAAATACAAACTTTTAACCGAAGCCTTAACATCCGAGAAGCTGGCACGCCGTATCGAGAGTATAACTTCGTGTCCAGAGAGAGATATTAGTATACATTTTAGTGATGGGCATCACAAATTCATGTACGAATTACATAATCGGGTGCCAAACCAATCCAGAACGTGCCCACCACGTTTAATTGTCGCACTGTTAAGTCAACAGCTTTACCCGTCCTGTGATGCCAAGGTTCAAACAAATTTCTATACATTTTAGTGATGAGCACATTAATTTCATGTATGACTTAGAAGGCTGAGGGTCAGTCCGTACAAAACGCAACCACCGCCTTTGTGATTCGAACTGCTGATTCAATAGCTTCTCCAATCATGTAATTCCGAGAGGCAAGTCTGGTACACGGGAGTTAATCCGCAGAGGAGTATTAGCTATGGACATCCTAATTCACGGTCTGAATATTAAAGCAGACCGCCAACCCATTATAGAACGTTAACAATTTGCTTATAGTCATTGCAATTACCTTCGGCCTTACCTTCCGAGAAGCCTGACCACCTGCATCGCGGGTATATCAATGTGTTCAGAGGAACAAATTACTGTGCATTTTAGTGAAGGGCTCATTAATTTCATGGATGAATAAGAACATCGAGGCTGAAACGTTTGGAGAATGTTACCACCTTTCTTCAGAGTCGCACAAGTAAGTCAATCGCTTCACCTATCCTAAGATAGCGAGAGTCAAAGCTAGGTATTGCATGATCAGATACACTGAACAGAATTGAAAATAGACACATTAATTCACTGAAAGAACATTCAGGATGGGAACCAAACCGGTGGACATAATTACCAAATGGTATAAAGTCATTCCTTTTACCCAATACTCTACCTTCCGAGAACCCATGCCTCTGTATCGAGAGTATAACTTCGAGTACGTAGAAAAAATTGGTATATATTTTAGTGGCGGCCACCTTAATTACATGTATGAATTGGTAGATCGAGGGGCAAACTGTTCCAGAACGTTACCACCATCTCTGAGAGTCGTACAGCTAAGTCACTAGCTTCACTTACGCCATGATTCGGAGAATCAAACCGTGTATTCCCGGATTACGCCCGCTGAGGAGTATAGGCAACAGACACCATAATTAACGGTATCAATATTAAAGCAGACGGGCAAAGAGTTATACAACATTACCTATTGGTACAGAGTCAACCCGTTTACGGATAGACTTACCATCGGAGATGGTAACTTGCTTTCGGGAGTATAACTTCGTGTTCAGAGAACGAAATTGGTATTCTTTTCAGTGAATGGCACCTTAACTTCTTGTATCAATTAGACGATTAGGCGCCGAACCGTGCAGGAACGTTTCACACTCTTTGAGATTCGAACTGATAAGTCAGTAGCTTCACATGTCCGTTGATTCCCAGGGTTAAACCAGTAATCCGGTATTAAATGCGCTGTGCAGTATTTACAACTGATACTTTAATTCACTGATTGAATATTAAAAGGTAACGTCACCCCGTGGGAGATCGGTACCAATTGCTATATAGTCAAACGTGTCGATCTACCGAAGTCCTTATCCACCGAAACATTATCCCGCCGTACCGAGAGTATAACTTCGTGTTCCGAGAATCGCAATAGTATACATTATAGTGATTTCGCATTATTTTCATGTATGAATAGATTAATCTGGATTGAAATCCTTCGAGAACCTTCCCACCACCGTTGGGAGTCGAACGGCCAAGTCAATAGCTACACCTACCCTGTGAATCAGATAGCCAAATTAGCTATTCCGGAAGTAAATCCGCTGTTCATTATTGGCAATAGGCACCTTCATTCAGGGTACGAATATTAAAGTAGAACGTCAATCCGTCGGAGAACATTATCAATTTGAATAGTGTCATTCTTTTTGCTGAAGACGATACCGTCCTAGAACCTAACGCGCCTTAGCGAGTGTCATGCTTAGTGCTAACGGAACCAAATTAGTAGACATTATAGCAGAGGCATACCTTATTTCGATATATGAATTAGAAGATCTAATGTCAAGCCGTTCGAGATCGTTACCACCATCTTTCAGAGTCGAACGGCTGAGTCAATAGCTTCACCAGTAATTACGATTCCGGGTGTCAAACTTTGTATTCCCGGAATAAATCTGCTGAACAGTATGGGCAATAGACACCGCAATTGACGGTTTGAATATTAATGAAGGTCGTCATACCGTTTGAGAGCCGTGCCAATAGATATAAATTCAAACACTTTACCGAGGCCTTACCTTCAGCGAACCTCTCCTGCTTCATTGAGATTATAAGTCCGGGTTCAATGAAAATCATTTAGTATTCATTTCACTGACGGGCACCTTATCTTCATGTACAAATTAGAAGATCTAGAGTCAAACCATTTGAGAACGTTACCACCATATTTCAGTCTTGAACGGCTGAGTCAATATCATCACCTTTTCTTGTGATTCCGATAGTCAAATCAGGTATTTCGGGAGTAAATCTACTGACCAGTATGGGCAAAAGCTACCATAATTAACGGTTTGAATATTAAAGCAGACAGTCAATCCGTTGTAGAACGATACCAATTGCTATAAAGTCCAACGTTTTACAGCGGACCTTACCTTCGCGTTCCTCATTCATTTCATGGAGAATACGTCTTCGTGTTCACAGAAAAGAATTAGTATTCATTTCAGCGACGGGCATCTTATCTTCATGTATGAAATTGAAGATCGATGGTCAAACCGTTTGAAAACGTTAGCACACTCTTTGAGCGTCAAACGGACATGTCAATGGCTCCACCCGTCCTGTGATGCCGAGAGCCACACCACGTATTTCTGGATTAAGTCCGCTGGACAGTTTTCGCAATGGTGGCCTTAATTCAAGGTGTGAATATTATATCAGACAGTCAAACAGTTGTATAGCATTTCACACGTGTTTCTGGATTAAGTCCGTTGGACAGTTTTCGCAATGGTGGCCTTAATTCAAGGTGTGAATATTATATCAGATAGTCAAACAGTTGTATAGCGTTACATATTGGAATACAGTCAAACAATTTACCGGTAGCGCAACCTTCGGTGGCGGATTCCTGCAGAACCGTGGGTATAACTTCGAGTTCAGAGGAGGAAATGAGTAAACAATTTTGTGACGAGGTCCTTAACTTCACTATGTATAAGAAGATCGCGGATCAATCCGCTCAAGAATATTGCAATCTTGTGTGAGACACGAACGGTCAACTCAATAGTTTCATCGATCCATGGATTCGGATATTCAATCCAGGTATTCCTGGAGTAAATCCGCTGAACAGTACTGCCAATAGACACTTTAATTCACAGTTTGAATAGAATAGTAAATCGTCAACCGTCAATCCTATACCGTTCATCGCATTTACTCCTGGAATACCTGAATTGCCTCTCGGAATCAAGGGATAGGTGCAGCTATTGACTTAGAACTGTGACATTCAAGGAAGGTGATAACGTTCGTGAACGGTTTGACCATCGATCATCTCATTCATACACGACAATAAGATGCCCGTCACTAAAATGTCTACGAATTTGATTCGCTAAACAGTATGCCGTTAAGCCAATTGATAACATTCACAAACGGTTTTACGTTCTACTTTAATATTCATACCGTAAGTTATGGTGACTATTGTCAATACCGATCAGCGGATTTCCTCCTGGAATACCATGTTTGCCTCTATGGAATCACAGGGTTGGTGAAGCGATTGACTTAGCCGTTCTATTCTCAACGAAGGTGGTAAGGGTCTCGAACGGTTTGACTCTCGATATTCTAATTCGTAAATGAATTCAAGGTGGCATCACTAAATTGTATTCTAATTTTGTTTCTCTAGACACGAAGTAATACTCCCGATATGGCGGGTTAGATTGTCGCACGGTAAGGATTTCTCGAAAATGTTTAACTTAATAGCAATTGGGAATATTCTAACACGGTGCGACGCTCTATTTTGATTTTCAAAGCGTGAGTTATGGTGTCCATTGCCAATAGTCGTCAGTCGATATACTCTGGATATACCTAGTGTGTCTCTCGGAACCACAGGGTAGAAGAAGCTATTGTGATATATGTGCGAATTCACGAAGAAGGTAGTAACGTTATCGAACGGTTTCACCCTCGATTTTCTAATCCATAAATGAAATTCTGGTGCCCTTCACTGCTGTGTATTCTGATTCGTATCTCTGTATACGAAGTAATACTGTACAAATCTCGGGTTAAGTACTCGGAGGGTAAGGTTTTCTGTAAAACATTTGACACCATCCCGATATGTAACGGTCTACAAATATTTGACTCTGTACTTCAATATGCTAACAGTGAAGTAAGGTGTCCATTGCCAATAGTATACAGAGGATAGGCTACCGATATACCTGGTTTGACACTCCGAATCACAGGATAGGTGAAGCTATTGACTTAACCGTTCGCCTGTCACAGATGGTGGAATCATTCTCGAATGGTTTGTATCTCGATTATTCTATTTACACATGAAAACCTGGTGTCCGTCTCCTTAAATTGTCTACTAATTTGATTCCGTGATCATTAAGCATGGAACTCGCAACAACTGGTTAGGTACTTCGATCGCAAGGTATACGGTAAAAAGTTTGATTTTATACCATTTGGCAATATTCTCCGACGGATTGACCTCCTATTTTAATATTCAAACCGTGACAAAGGTGTCTATTGCCATTACTGTCCAGCGTATTTACTCTAGGAAAACCAGGAATGACTCTCGGAAACACAGGATATGTGAGGCTACTGATATAACAGTGCGAATCTAACAGAGATTTGTAAAGTTCTGAACCAGCATGCATATCGGTCTTATTCATACATGGAAAGATGGCGCCCGCCACTAAAAGGAATGAATGGTTGTTTGCTACATCACGAACTTAGGTAACTGACACAGAAGGTTAGGGTAACGGAGGGTAAGGTCATCGATAAAAAGTTTGACGGTATAACAATATGTAACGTTCGACAAAAATTTATTAATCCATTTTAATATTCGAACCGCTAATTATCGCGACTATTGGTCATACTGTTCTGTGGATTCGCACGCGGAGTACGTGATCTGACTCTTGGAATGGCAGGATATGAGAATCTACTTATTTAGCAGCTGGACTGCAGACGAAGGTGATAACTTTCTCGCACCGTTTGTCCCTCGATCATCCCACTCATACATGCAAATGTTTCCGTTTACCCAAATGTCCACTAATTTGTTCCGGTGAACACTAAGCTAGCCTGTCACTACATCGGGAAGAGATCTCGGAAGGTAAGTCCTGCGGAAAAAATTTTGACTCTATACCAATTTGTTATGTTCTACAACTGCATCAATCTGCACTTTAATATTTATACCTGGAGGTAGGGCGTATAACGCCATTACTGCACAGTGGATTTACTCCCAGAATACCTGGCTTGACTTTCGGAATCACAGAATAGGAGAGGCTAAGGGCACATCCGATCGCTTATCCCTGAAGGTGGCAACGTTCTCGAGCAGTTTGACACTCAATTTTCTCATTCATACATGAAGTTAAGGTGCCTGTCACTGAATTGAATACTAATTTCATTCTTTGAGCACGAACTAATTCTCTCTATACAGCGCGTTAGTTTATCGGATGGTGAGGTCCTAGGTAGAACGTTTGACTTTATACCAACTGGTAACATTCTCAATCCGATTCACGCTCTGCTTTAATATTCAAACCGTGAGTTAAGGTGTCTATTGCCAAAAGAATTCCGCGGATTTCCTTCCGGAATACCTGATTTGACTCTCCGAGTCACGGGATGGCGAAGCTATTGACTAATACGTTTGACTCTGAAAAAAGGTGGAAACGTACTTGAATAGTTTGACATTCGAACATCTTATTCATACGTGAAATTAAGGTGTCCGTCAGTCCAACGTATACTAATTTCTTTCCGTTTACTCGCTGCTGCGGTATAGGCTGTCGGTAGGTAAGGTAATTGGAAAACGATCGACTTTATGGCAATTGGTAACGTTCCCAAACGGTTTGACGCTCTACTTTAATATTCAGTCCGTTAGTTAAGGTGCTCATTACCAATAGTGTTCAGCGGATTGACACCCGGCATACCTAATTAACCAGTCGGAATAGCAGGATAGGTGAAGCTATCAAATTAACCGTTCGATTCAAAATGAAGTTGGGATCATTCTCGAACGGTTTGACTCTCGATAATTCTGTTCATACAAGAAAATATTGTGTGCTTCTACAATAACGTCTACTGACTTGTTTCCATGAACAATACGTAAAACGCTGGCTACAGCGGATTAGGCTCTCTTATGGTAACGTTTTCGGTAAGAAGAATGACTTTATACGTATAGGTAATTTCTCCAACGATTTGAATCTTTACTTTAATATTCATACCGTGAATTAAAGTGTCCATTGCAAAACTGTTCAGCAGATTTACTCTCGAAATACCTAATATGACTCTTGTAATCTTGGAAAGGGTGAAGCTATCTACTTGGCCGTTCGTCTCTCATAGAAGGTGGTATCGCTCAGGAACAGTTCTCCCCTTGATCTTCACATTCATACATGGAATTACGGAACCCTTCACTGTAACGAATGCATATTTGTATCCCTGAATACGACGTAATACTCTTCACTCACCGGGTTAAGTTCTCGGAGGGTAAGGTTTTCGGTAAAACTTTGACATTATACCTATATGTAACGTTGTGCAAATGTTCGACTCTGTACCTTATGATTCAAACAGAGAAGAAAAGTGTCCATTGCCAATAGAGAACGGCAGACTGGCTCTCGGAATATCTGGTTTAACTATCGGAATAATAGGATAGGTGAAGTTATTGACTTAGCCGTTCGACTCGTGAAGAAAGTGGGAACGGTCTCGAACGATTTAACAGTCGGTCTTCTAATTCATTCACGAGAATAAGATTTGCGTCTGCTATAATGTTTACTAATTTGCAATCGAGAGCGCGACACTCGCTACAGCGAGATGTGTTCTAGGAAGTTAATGCACTCGGTAAAAAGAAGGACTTCATAAAAATTAGTAATGGTCTCCAATACTGCGACACCCTACTTTGATATTCATATCTTAAATTAAGGTGTCCATTGCATATACTGAACAACGGATTCACTCGCCGTACACCCAGTTCGAATCTCGAAATCACTGGATAGGTGATGCTAATGACTTAGCTGTGCGAAACTGACAGAAAGTAGTATCGTTCTGGAAACGTATACATACCGATCTTCATATTCATACATGAAATGAACGTGCCCGTCACTAAAAGGAGTAATGGGTTGTTTCCCTCAACAAGAAGTTAGACTATCGATATAGCAGCATAGGATGTCGGAGGGTAAGGTCTTGGGTAAAAAGTTTGTCGCTCTGCCAATAGGTAACGTCTGACAAAGATTTGACGCGTCACTTTAAGATTCGTACCCTGAATTATCGTGTCCATTGGTAATACAGCTCTGTGGATTCACTCCCGGAATACGTGGTCTGATCCTCTGAATCACAGGATAGGTGTATCTATTGGTGGAGCAGTTGGACTCTCGAAGAAGGAGGGAGCGTTCTCTCTCGGTCTGTCCATCGATCGTCATAATTACACTTGAAAATAAGGCGTCCCTCTACTAATTTCTTCCGGTGAACTCTAAGCAGGGCAATCGTTACAGAGCGTTGGGTTCTTGGAAGGTAAGGCCTTCGGTAAGTTGATTGACTCCATGGCAATTCATAAAGTTCTACATCGGCTAGACTCTGCACTTTGTTAATTTTACTGGGAACTATGGTGTACATCGACAATACTGTACAGCGGATATACTCCCGGAATACCTGGTTCGACACTCGGAATCACAGTTTGGGTGAAGCTATTGACTTTGCCCATCGACTCGCTAAGATGGTGGTATAGTTCTCTAACGATATTGTCCCCCGATCTTCTGTATAATACATGTAATTATGGTGCCTGTCACTAAGATTTAGACTAATTTGTTTCCCTGTGCACGAAGTTATACTCTCGATGCAGCAGGTTAGTTTCTCGTATGGCAAGGTCTTCGGAACAACGTTTGACTTTATACCAATCGGCTATGCACTAAAACTGTTCATGACTATACTTTTTTATTCAAACCGTGAATTAAGGTGCCAACTGCCAATACTCATCAGTGGACTTACTGTCGGTTTTCCCGGGTTGCCTCTCGGAATCACGGGATGGGTGTAGCTATTTCCATAGCCGTTCCTACCTCACTGAAGGTCGTAACGTTCTCGAACGGTTTGTCCCTCGATCGTATAATTCGTGCACGAAATTAATGTTCTCGTCAATTAAACGTATACCAGTTCGTACCTGTGAATACGGTGTTATACTCCCTATACAGCGAGTTATTTTTGGATGGAAAGGCATTCTGTATCAAGTTTGACCCTACACTTATAGGTATTTCTCTAGAACGCCTTGGTAGCCTGCTTTATTGTTGAAACCGTGAATTAAGGTGTCTATTGTCCATGCTGTTGAGCGGATTTGCTTTCGGAATTCCTGGTTTGTCTCTCCGAATCAAGGAATAGGTGAAGCTACTGACTTAGCTGTGCGACTCTCGATGAAGCTGATTACGTTATCGATCGGCTTGACACTCGACCTTCTAATTCATACATGAAAAAGATGTTGTCCGTCTGCTATTACTTCTCCTAATTTCCTTCCGTGAACACTAAGCATGACATTCGCTACAGCGGTTTCAGTAGGAATAGGAAGGAAAGCTGTCTGGTAAGGAAAAGGAAGTAGCATAAATTGATAACGTTCACCAGCGGTTTGACGCCGTACTTTAATATTCATATAGTGCGTTGAGTTGTTTATTGCCATTCCCCATCAGCGAGTTTACTCCAGGAATACCTAATTTGCCTCTCAGAATCACATGATAGCTGCAGCTATTGACTCAGTTGTGCGGCATTGAGATAAGTGTATAACGATCTCGAACGGTTTGACACTACATCTAGTTATTCATTCATGAAAATAAGGGGCCAGCCACTAGAATGTTTACTAATTTGTATCTCTGATCACGAAGTTATACTCTCGAAACGGCGGGTTTGCTTCTCGGAACGCACAGCCTTCCGTGAGGAGTTAGACCGTATACCAATAGGTACCGTTGAACAATCGAGTAACTCTGTACTTTAATAATTACAGCTGGATGTAGGGTTTTTAATGCAAATACTGTACAACGGATTTACTCCAGGAATACGTGGTTTGGATCTCGGAGACACAGGATGGGTGTAGCTATTGACTTAGTCGTTAGAATCTCAAAGAAGGTGGTATCGTTCTCGAGCGTCTTGAAACTCGATCTTCTTATTCATAGTGAAATTAATGTGCACGCCACAAAAATGATTCCAATTTCTTCCTCTGAACACGAAGTTATACTCTCGATACTGCGGGTTATCCTTTCGGTGGGTAAGGTCTTCGTTAAAACTTTTGACTTTATAGCTATTGGTAACGTTCTCAATCGGATTCACGATCTACTTCAATATTCAAACCGATAATTAAGGTGGCTATTGTAAACAGTGTACAAGTTATTGACAGCCCGTCAGTAAAATGTATACTAATGTCTTTCTCTGAACACGAAGTTACACTCTCGATTCGGCGTGTTAGCTTCTAGGGAGATAAGGTTTTCCGTAAAAGGTCTGTATGTATACCAGCGGGTGCCGACCTTCAACGGGTTGACGGTCTGCTTTAATATTCATAGCGTGGATTAAGGTGACTATTGCCATTACGCTTCAGCGGATTTACCTCCGGGTACGTGATTTGTCTCTCGCAACTACAGGATTGGTGAAGATATTGACTTACCCGTTCGAATCTCAAAGAAGGTTGCAACATTCGCGAATGAATTAAAAGATCGAGAATCAAACCATTTGAGAACGTTACCAATAGCTATAATGAAAAAAGTTTTACCGAAGACCTTACCCTCTGAAATGATTACCCGCTATATTGGGAGTATAACTTCGTGTTCAAAGGAAGAAATTGGAAAAACATTTTTGTGACGGGCACAATAATTTCATTATGTATAAGAAGATCGAATGTCAAGCCGCTCGCGAACTTTGTCACCTTGTGTGAGAGCCGAACGGCTAAATGTGTAGCTTCGCATATCCTGTGATACGGAGAGGCAAACCAGGTATTTAGCAGTAAATCCGCTGAATAGTGTTAGCAATTGGCACCTCAATTCACGGTTTGAATATTAATACAGACCATCAGTCCGGGGTGGAACGTTGCTAATTGCAATAAATTCCAACGTGTTACCGAAGACCTTACACTCCGAAATGCTATTCCGCTGTACCGGGAGTATAACTTCATGTTCAGAGGTGGAAATTATTAGTCATTTCAGTGACGGACACCTTAATTGCATGTATGAATTAGATCACCTGGTGTCAAACAGTGTGAAAAGATCACCACTTTCTTTGAGTGTCGAACAGCTAATTCAATAGCTTCACCTATCCTGTTATTGTATGAGTCAAACCAGACATTGCGGGAGTAAATCCGCTGAACTGTACTTGTAACAGACACCTCAGTTCACGGTTTGCATGTTATAGTGGAGCGTCAATCCGACTGGAAACGTTACCAATTGCTGGACAGTGAAAGGTTTTACAGAAGACTTTACCCTCTGAAAAATTACCACATTCATTGAGAGACGGACGGCAAAGTCAATAACTTCCCCCAACCTGAGACTCCGAGACTCATACTAACTATTTAGGTAGTAAATTGGCTTAACAGTATTGGTAATAGACACCTTAATTCACGGATTGAATGTTAAAGTAGAGTGACAAACCTTTCGAGACGTTACCAATTGGTATAAGGTCAAACGTTCTACCGTAGGCGTTAACTTCCGCGAACCTCACCCGCCACATCGAGACTACATATTCGCGATCGGTGAAAAATATTAGTATTCATATCTGTGACGGGCACCTTTACTTCAAGTATAAATCTGAAGAGCGTTGGTGAAGCCGATCGAAACCGTTACCACCATCTTTCAGAGTCGAACGTCTGTGTCAATTGTTTCACCAATAGCTGCGATTCCAAGAGACAAAAACCAGATATTCCTGACGTAAATCCGCTGCACAGTATTGCCAATGAACACCTTAATTCGCAGACTGAATATTAAAATAGAACGTCTCATCGTGTTGAGAACGGTACTAATTCCTATAAATTCAAACGTTTTATCGAATTCCTTACCGCACGAGGAGCTAATCCGCTGTATCGTGAGTGTAGCTACGCGATTAGGGAAACGCATTAGTATACAATTACATGACGTCACCTTTAATTCTCGGACGGTAGCTTACAATATCTTCACCTATCCAGAGATTCCGAAAGTGAAGCTATGTATTCCGGGAGCAAATCCACTGAACGGTATTGGCTTTGTATTTATAGCAGAGGGTCAATAATTTTGCGAACGTTACCAATTGATATAAAGTCCAACGTTTTACTCATGACTTCGCCCACCGATAGCCTAACCCATTGAGTCGAGTGTATAACATCCTGTTCAGAGGAACAAATTAATTTACATTTTAGAGGCGGGTGACCTTAATTTCATGTATTAATTAGAAGATCGCGGGTAAAACCGTTCGAGAACGATACTACCTTCTGTGCGTGACGGACGGCTAAGTGTATAGCTTCATCTATACTGTGATTCCGAGAGTCCAGCAAGGTCTTCCGGGCGTACATCCGCTGGAGAGTATTGGCAATTACCCACCGTAATTTACAGTAGTAAAATAGCAATGTGGAAATTCAAACCATCGAAGAATGTTATCTACTGATATAGGCTCAAACATTTTACCGGATACCTTTTCCGTCCGAGAACTTAAGCCGCTGCGGCAAGTGTCTTGCTTAGTGCTCATGGATTCAAATTAGTGGATACTTCAGCAGACGGACTTTATAAATTGCATGTATTAATAGGAAGATGCAGGGTCAAATTGTTCGAAAACGTTACCCCCTATTAGACAATGGCTTGCTACAATGGCAATAGACTACAGCTGATCAGTTAGATGTAAATTCCGTGAGTCAGTTGAGTAATTACCGTTGTAAATTCGGTGAAGAGTATTGGTAATAGACACCTAAATTCAAGGTATGAATATTGGAGAAGAGAGTCAATCCGTCGGAGGACAGTACCAACCCCGTATAATGTCATTCTTCTTACCGAATACCTTACATTCCGAGGACATAACGCGCTGTATCGAGATAATAATTACGTGTGCAAGGGAAACAAATTAGTAGGCCCTTTAGTGCCGTAGACCTTAATTTCATGCACGAATTAGACGGACGACGGACAAAACGATCCACAACGTTGCCACCTTCGCGAAGAGCCGAACTTCTAGATAAATAGCTACACCTATCCTGTATTTCCGAAGGTCAAACAAGGTATTCCTGGAGTCAAACCGGCGTAAACATCTGGCATGGGACATCTTGTAAACATCTGGCATGGGACATCTTAATTCACGGTATGAATATTAAGGTAGAGGGACAAACCTTTGTATAACTTCACCAATGGGTGTAGTGTCAAACTTTATACAGAAGGCCTCACCTACCGCGAAACAAACCCGCCGTACCGAGACTGTGACTTTCAGCTCGGACAAACACATTAGTATACATTTGAGTGACGGGCTCCATAATTTCATGTATGAATTAGGAGATCGAATGTCAAACCGATCGAGAACGTTACGGCCATCTGTGAGAAACAAACAGCTATAACAATAGCAACACCTATCCTGTGATTCGGAGAGTCCAGCCTTGTTAATCCGTTTGTGAACGTTACCAATTGGCATAACTGAATACTATTTGCCTGATCCCTTACCCTCCGAGAATATAATCCGCGGTATCGAGAGTATAACTTCGTGTTGCGATAAATGAACTCGAATACAATTTAGTGACGAGCACCGAAATTTCATGCATGAATTAGGAGATCGATTGTCAGACCGATCGGGAACGTTACCTCTTTCACTGAGAGACGGACGGCTAAGTCAATAGCTACACTTATCCTGTGATTCCGAGAGAAAAACTAGGTATTCCGTGACGAAATAAGATGAACATTGTGGCATTTGTCAACTTAATTCATAGTCTGAGTACGAAAGTAGTGCGTCAATCCGTTTTAGAATTGTTAAACCGTTAGAGAACGTTACCGCCTTTTTTGTGAGTCGATCGGATAAGTCAGCAGTTTTACCTGTCCTGTGTCTCGGAAGGACGAACCAGGCATTCCGAGAGCCACAGAACTGCACATTATTGGCAACGGACATCTTAATTCACGGAATGAATGTTAAGGTACACAGTCTATCCCTTGTAGAACGTTACCTATGGGTGTAATGTCAAAAGTATTAGTGAAGAACTTACCGTCCATGAACCTAACCTGCTGCATCGAGAGTACATCCTCCTGTTCAGAGCTGGAAATCAGTCTTCGTTTCCGTGACGGGCACCTTAACTTCATGTAAAAACTAGAAGATGGATTGACAAACCGTACGGGAACGTTATCATATTCTTTGAGTGTACGAACAGCGAAGTCAAATGCTTCACGTAACCAGCGATTCCGAGAGTGAAACAAGATATTCCGGGATTAAATCCACTGAACAGTTTTTGCAACAGACACCTTAAATCACGTTATGAATACTTAGCTTGAGATTTCAACTGACGGAGAAGATTACCAATTGCTCTGCATCCATTGTTTTTATCCAATTCCTTACCTTCCGAGAACCCATCCCGCTGCAGCGATTGTGTTCCTTAGTTCTCACGTTTTCAAATTAGTGAACATTTTTTTATACGGACACGTTACTCTCATTCATAAATAGGAACATCGAGGGCAAACAAAGCGAGATCGTTGCCCATCCTCTGATTCCGAGAGTCAAATAAGGTAATCCGGGATTAAATCTCCTGTACAGCATAGACAATAGATATCCTAATTCACGGAATTAATATTAACGTACATAGTCAGGCCGTTGATGAAAGTTACCTATTAGTATGCTGTTAAACTTTTTATCGAATACCTTATCCAACGAGAACCTAACCCGCCGTAGGTAGTGTCATGCTCAGCGTTGACGGAAAAATAATAGTAGATACTTCAGCAGTGGGACACCTTGTTTTCGTGTTTGAGTAGCAGAATCAAAAGTCAAATCGTTCGAGAACGTCACCACCTCCTCTGCGAATGGTACAGCTGCGTCAATACCTTCAACTGTCATGCGATACCGAGAGTAAAACCAGTTATTCCGGCATTATATCCGCTGGTCAGTATTGGCAATTGACACCTCAATTCGCGGAATCAATATTAAAATAGAGCGTCACACTGTGTGAGAGCGATACCAATTGCTATAAAGTCAAACTTTTTACCGAATTCCATGCCGTTCGATAAGGTAGCCCTCCGTTTCATGAGAATAGCTACCGACATAGAGAAGCACTTTAGTAATCATCTTAGTGACGGGGACCTTAATTCCATTAGGAATAAGAAGATAGAGGGTCAAGCCGTTCGAGAAACTTGCAACATTCTTTGAGATTCGAACGGATAAGTCAATAGCTCCACATATCCTGTGATACTATCGGTCAATCCCAGCGTTCTTGGAGTAAATTCGCAGTAATGCATCGGCAATAGACGCCATATTTCTCGGTCTGAACGTTAAAGTGAATCGTTATCTCGTTTGAGAACGTTACCAATTGTTGACAAGTCGAACGTTTTACCGAAGACATTACACTCTGAAAAAATATCCCGCTGAATCTGGAGTATAATATCCTGTGCAGAGGGTGGAATAAGTACATATTTCAGGGACGGGCACCTTAACATCATGCACGAGTCAAAAGGCTCTTGGCCAAACCGCTCGAGAACGTTGCTGCTTCCGTGAGAGACGAACGTCTAAGTCAATGGCTATACGTATCCGGCGATTCCGAGTGTCAAACCAGGTATTCCGTGAGTAAATCCGCTGAACAGTGTTGGGAATAGACACCTTATTTCTCGGTTTTAATGTTAAAGTAGAGCGTCATGCTGCTTGAGAAGGTAACCAATTGCGATAAATGCAATCGTTCCACAGTATGACGTACCATCAGAGAACCTCACCCGCCTCATAGAGAGTGTAACTTCGCGGTCAGAGAATGAAATCAGTGAACATTTTAGTGACGGGGCAATAATTTCATCATGAATAAGAAAATCTGGGGTCAAGCCGTTCGCGAATGTTATCACCTTCTTTGAGAGACAAACGGCTAAGTCAATATCTTCACCTATCCAGTGATTCGGATAGTCAGACCATGTGTCCCTGCAGTAAATACGCTGACCAGTATTGCCAATAGAAACATTCATTCACGGAGTGAATATTAATGTATTGCGTCTAACCGATTGAGGTCATTGCCCGTTAGTACAAAGTCAAACAATTTACCGCTGGCCATACACTCGGAGAAGGAAACTAGCCGCTTCGAGTGTATAACTTCGAGTTCAGACTATATATTTTATTGCCGGGCACCTTTATTTCATGATTGAAGTAGACGATCGATAGTCAGGCCGATCAATATCGTTAACACCTTCTGTGAGAGATGAACGGCTATGACAGACTTCGCCTATCCTGTCATTCCATGAGTAAAACCAGGTATGCCGGGAGTAAATCCGCTGAAGAGTTTGCAATAGACACCATAATTCACGGTATGTATAATAATGTAGAGCGTAAATCGGTTTGCCAAAGCTACCAATTGATATAAAGTCAAACGCTTTACTGAAGGGCTTACCCACCGAAAGTCTATCGCGCTGTACCGAGAGAGTATCTTTATGATCACTGAAGCAAATGAGTATATAATTGGAATTGAGGGTCGGGTTACTTAATTATATACTAATTTGCTTCAGTGATCATTAAGTAACCCGACCCTCAATTCCACGTGTGAATTATAAGATTAAGTGTCGAACCCTTTGATAACGTGACCAACATCCTTGAGAATATAACTGCTAAGTCAATAGCATCACCTACCATGTGATAACGAGAGTCCAACCAAGCATTCCGGTAGTAATTGCGCAGTTCAGGATTGACAATCGACATCTTAATTCACCGTATTAATATAAAAGTACTTAGACAAACCGTTGTAGAACGCTACCTACTTGTATAGGATTAAACTATCAACCGATGGCCCTACCATTCGAGAAACTAACCCGCTGTGTCGAGAGTATAACTGCGTGTTCAGAGAAGCAAATTTGTAACGAATTTTGTCAGGTACACCTTAATTTCATGAATCAATAAGAAGCTCGAGGGTGACACTGTTCGACAACGTTACCAACTTTATTGAGCGTCGCATATGTAAGGAAATACCTTCACCTATCCTGTGATTCCGAAAGACAAACCAGATATGCCGGGTTTAAATCCGCGGAACAGTTTTGGCCCTAGACACCATAATTGACGGATTGAATATTAAAGTATAGCGTGAAACCGCTTGCGAACGTTACCATCTTGTATAACGTCAATCGTTGTTCCGAAGACCTTGCCACACGAGAAACTAACACGCTGCATCGAGAGCATAACAGCGTATACTGGGAAACAAATTATTCTAAATCTTAGTGACAGGCACCATAATTTCATGTATTGTATAGAAGGTCGAGGGTCAATATCGTTAGAGACCGATACCTCCTTCATAGCGAGTCGATGGGCAAAGTCAACAGCTTCACTCAAACTGTGATTCTATGAGACGAGCAAGGTATTCCGGGAGTAAATCCGCTGGACAGTATTGGCGATATACACCATAGTTCCATGTATAAGTATTAAAGAGCAGAGTCAACCCGTTGTAGAACGTTACGAATTGGCATTAAGTGAAACCTTTTACCCATGGACTTACCTTCCAAGAACCCAGTCCGCTGCAGAGATTGGCTTGCTTAGTGTTCACTGGAAGAAATTAGTATAGGGACACCTTATTTTTAAGTATAATTATGGCGATCGATGGACAAACCGAGGGAGAACTCTACCTTCAACGTCGAGGGTCCAACTGCTAAATCAATAGATACACCTATCTTGTGATTCCGAGGCACAGACCACTTATTCTGGGAGTGAATCCACAGAGCTGCATTACCAATGGACACGTTATTTCGCGGTACGAATGTTAATGTGAAGTGTAAAATCTTTGTCGAACGTTACATGTTGGTATGGGGTCAAACTTTTTATCGAAGACCTTACCCACCGACATCCTATGCTGCTGTATCGATAGTCTAAATTCGTGTTGAGTGTAACAACCTATTATTCATTTTAGTTACGGGCACGTCCATTTCATGTATGAATGAGAAGGTCGATAGGCATACCGCTCCTGTACGATAATACTTTCTGACAGATTCGTACAGCTAAGTCATTAGCATCACCTATCCAGTGATTCCGAGATTCGAACCAGGTGTACAGGGAGTGAATCCGTTGTTCAGTATAGGCAATGGACCCCTTTATTCATGTTATGAATATCCACGTAGGGAGTAGAACTGTTGGGGACCATTACAAATTGGAATAAAGTCCTTCTTTTTACCAAATACATCATCTTCCAAGAACAAATCACGCAGTAGCAGGTGTCGCGCTTAGAGCTCACGGAAACAAATTGGTAGTCATTATAGCAGAAGCAAACCTTCTTTCCATATATGAATGAGTGGATCAAGTGTCAAATCGATCGAGACCGTTCCCACCAAATTTGGGAGTGGAACGGTTGAGTCAATAGCTTCTCCCACCATGCAATTCCGAGTGTCAGACCCGGTATTCCGGGAGTAAATCTGCTGAACAGTATTGACAATGGACACCTTAATTCGCGGTTTGAATATTAAAGTAGGGCGTCAGACCGTTCGAGTGCGGGACCAACTATTATAGACTCAAAAGTTTATAGAAGGCCTTAACTTCAGCGAACCACACCGGCAGCATCGAGAGCATAAGTTCGTATTAACAGAATGAAAGTAGTATTTATTGCAGTGACGGACACCTAAGATTCATGTATGCAATAGTAGATAGATGGTCAAACCGTTCGGGAAAGTTACCACCCTCGTTGGGAGTCGAACTGCTAACTCTATTCCTTCAACTGTCCTGTGATTCCTAGAGTCAAATAAGGTAATCCGGGAGTAAGTCCGCTGATGTTTATTGACAATTGAAATCTTACTTCACGGTATGAATATTAATGTTGAGAGACAAACCGGTGGTGAACATTACCAATAAGCATAAAGTCATACATTTTATCGAATATCATACCTTCCGAGAACCTAATACGCTGTAGCGAGTGCCCTGCTAAATGTGCACGAACATAAATTAGTAGATACTTTAATGGACGAGAACCTCATGTTTGTTTGCAAATATCAATATCGAGGGCCAAAGCGTACGTGAACGTTACCACAGTCCTTGAGTTATCGTACAGCTATGTCAGCAGCATTACCTATCCTGTGATTCCGATAGACAAACCAGCTATTCCGGGAGTCAATCCGCTGTGCAGTGGTGGCATCATACACCCTATTTAACGGTATAAATATTAATGCCTCGAGATAGACAGTCGCAGAACGTTACGAATTGGAATGCAATCGTACTTATAACCGAAGTCCTCACCTTCACACAAGATAATACGCCGTACAGAGAGTATTACTTCGTGTCCACAGAAGCCAAGTAGTATCCATTTTAGCGACGGGCATCTTAATTTCCTGCATGTATTAGAAGGTTGTGTGACAAACAGATCGGGAACCTGACCACCTTCGTTGAGTGTCAAACGGTTAAACCAATTGCTTCACCTATGCTGTGGACCGGAGAGTCAAACTAGGTACTTTGGGAGTAAATCCGCTGTGAAGCATCGGCATTAAAAACCCTACTTCCCGGTATAAATATTACAGATCAGTGTCACACAGATGTGCAACGTAAGTTATTGGTATTGCGTCTTAATTTTCACCGAATGCCGTACCTTCCGAGAAACTAACCCGCAGTATAGAGGGTATAACTTCGTGTCCAGAGTAGCAGAATGGTATAAATTTTAGTGACGGGGATCACAATTTCTTCTACGCATCAGAAGATCGCGAACCAAACTCTTCCGGAACGTTACCACCTTCTTTGAGAATCGCACAACTAAGACAATAGCTTCAACTATAATGTGACTCTAAGAGTCAAACCATGTATTCCCGGTGTAAATACACTGAACGCATTTGGCAATAGACACCATAATTCACGCAATGGATAAACGCGGTAAAAAATTTGACTGGATACAAAGTGGTAAAGCGCTTCAACGGTTCGACTGAGTACATTAACTTTCATACAGTGCAACAATGTGTATAAGGCCAATACTGTTCAGCGGATTTTATCCTGGAGTATATGGTTCGTCAATCGAAATCACAGGAAAGGTGTAGCTATTGACTTAGCCGTCCGCCTCCCGCAGAAGGTGATAACGTTCTCCACCGGTTTGACACTCGAGCTTCTACTGCATACTTGGTGTTAGGGTACTCGGCACTGAAATGAAAACTAATTTCTTCCTCTGATAACGGAGTTATACTCTCGAAGCAGCGAGCTTGCTTCTCCGTAGGTATGGCCATCTGTAAAGTGTTTGACTTTATTCCAATTAGCTATGCTCTCAGACGGTTTGACGCTCTTCTTTACGATTCAATCCGTGAATTGAAGTGTCTATTGACAATACAGTTAGCGGATTTACTCCATCAATACCTAGTTTGACTCTCCGAATCATGGGATAGGTGAAGAGATTGGGTTAGCCGTTCGAATCACACAGAAGGCGGCAACGTTATCCAGCGGTTTCGCCAAGATTCCTCAAATTCGTACATGAAGTTAGGGTGCCCCTCACTAAAGTTTATAATAATTCGACCCTCTGAACAAGATGTTATACTCTAGATCCAGCGGGTTAACTTTTCAGAGGGTAAGGTCTTCGGTAAAACTTTTGACTTTATAGATATTGGTAACGTTCTCAAACGGTTTGACGCTCTATATTTAATATTCAAGCTGTGAATTAAGTTGTCTATTACTAATACTGTTCACCGTATTTACTCCGCGAAAACATGGACTGACTCACGGAACCGCAGGATAGGTGAAGCTATTGTGTTAAATATGCGATTTCACGACGAAGGTGGTAACGTTCTAGAACGGTTTCACCCTCGATCTCCTCATTCATACATGAAATTGAGGTACCCTTCTCTGCAATGTATACTAATTTGTACTTCTGAGTACGAATGAATACTCTAAATACATCGGGTTAAGGTCCGGGAGGGTATGGTTTTTTGTGAGACTTTTGACACTATCCCAATATGTATCTGTATACAAATATTTGACTGTGTATTTTAATATTCTAACCGTGAACTAAGGTGTCCATTGCCAATCGCGTACTGAAGATTGACACCCGGTATACCCAATTTGACTCTCCGAATCAAAGGACAGGTGAAACTGTAAACATAGCCGATCAACTCCTAGCGAGGGTGGTAACGTTCATGAACGGTTTGATACCCGATATTCCTAATGATACATGAAATTAAGCTGTCCGTCTGTGAAATTGTCTGCTAGTTCGTTCCAGTGAACTCAAAGCAAGACAATCGCTACGGCGGCTTGCGTTCGCGCAATGTAAGGTATACGTTAAAAAGAATGACTTTATACCAGCTGGTAATATTCTCGGACTGTTTGACTCCTAACCTTAATATTCATGCCGTGAATTACGGTGTCTATTGCCAATAATCCTCAGCGGATTTATTCCAGGAACTCTCCGTTTGACTCTCCGAATCACTGGGTAGGTGAAGCTATTGACTTTGGCGATCGTCTCACACAGACGGTGGCAACGTTCTCGAACGGTTTGACCTTCGATCTTTTAATTCTATCATGAAGTTAAGGTGCTCGACACTAAAATGTAGAGTAATGTGTTTCCCTAAACACGTAACAATACTCTCGAAACGGCGGGTCAGATTCCTGGACGTTGAAGCCATCGGTAGAGAGTTTGACTTGCTTCCGAACGGTATCATTGAATCTTAACCCACGGTATGAATATTAAAGAACAGAGTCAAATCGCTCGGGAACGTTGGCACCTTCTGCGAGGAATGAGCAGCGACGTCAATACCTTATCACGATCCTGCGATTCCGAGAGTCAAACCAGGCATTCCGAAAGTAAATCCGCTCAACAGTATTGGCAATAGAAACCTTATTTCTCGATTTAAATATTAATGCAGACCGTCAAACCATTGTTGAAAGTTGCATACTGGTATACAGTTAAACATTTTACCGATAGCCTAACCATCGGCGAAACTAACCCCCCGCATCGAAAGCATATTTTCGTGTTCATAGAAGCAAATTATTAAACATTTTAGTGACCGGATCCTTTATTTCAATATGAATATGAAGGACGAGGTTGATACCGTGCGAGAAAGTTGCCCTCTTCTTTGAAATTCGAACGGGTAAGTCAATAGCTTCATATATCCTGTGATTCCGAAAGTCAAACGTGATATTACGGGAGCAAATGCGCCGTACAGTATTCGCATTGGATACCTTAACTCACGGTTCAAATAACAAAGTACCTAGTCAATCCGTTGTAGGACACCACATATTGGTACGGACTCAAATCTTTTACCGAAGGCCTTACCCGCGAAAAACCTAAACCGCTGTCTCCAGTGCCTTGCTTAGTATTCTCGGAATCAAATTAGTAGTCACATTAGCAGAAGCACACCTTATTTCCATATATGAATTGCATAATCGGGAGTCAGACCGTTCGTGAACGGTACCATCTTCCTTGAGAGTCGGTGGTCCAAGTCAATAGCCTCACTAATCATGTGATACCGAAAGACAAACCAGGTATGCCGGGTTTAATTCCGAGGAACAGTCTTGGCCCTGGATACCTTAACTGACGGATCGAATATTGAAGTTGAGCGTGAAACCACTTGCGAACTTTACCTGGAGGTATAAAGTCAATAGCGCTGTACATTATTGGCAATACACTCCTGAATTCGCAGTTTGAAATTTAACGCAGGCCATCAAGCCGGTGTGGAACATTACCCACTCCTGTAGGGTCAAACTGTTTACTGAATGCCGGACCCTCCGAAAAACTGACGCGCAGTATCCTGAGTGTAACACCGTGTTCAGAGGTACAAGCTAGTACACATGTTCGAGTCGCGAACCAGAATTTCATGTGTGAATTAGAATGTCGATAGTCACAGCGTTGGGGATCGGTACGACGTTCTGTGAGAGGCAAACGGCTTAGCTAACATTATCACCTATCCTGAGATTCCGAAAGTCAAACCAGATATCCCGGCAGTAAATGCGCAGTACAGCATTGGCAATACATACCTTAATTCACGGATTGTTTATTAAAGTAGAGTGTCACACCGTGTGAGAACATTAAATTCGCTATGAAGTCAAACGTTTTACCGAATCCCTTACCTAACCCGCCGTATCGAGAGTATAGGTTCATGTTTATGGAAAAAAATTAGTGTTCAATTTAGTGACGGGCTACATACATGAATTAGAATTTCGAGGGTGCAAACAATTCGAGAGCGTTACCTTCCTCTTTGATATACGAAAGGCTATGTCAATAGCTTCACCTGTCCTGTGATTCCGAAAGTCATACCTGGTATAACGGGAGTAAATCCGAAGAACAGTATTAGCAATAGATGCCTTACTCCACTGTTCGCTTATTTAATCAGAGCGTTGCACAGTTTAAGAACGTTCCCAGTTGCTATAAAGGCAATCGATTTATCGAAAACCTTACCGTCCGAGAAGCTAACACGCCGTATCGAGAGCAGATCATCGTGTTTACTGAAACACATTGGTATAATATACATTTTAGTGACGGCACCTTAAATTCATGTATGAATTATAAAATCGATCGACAGGCAGATCGAGAACGTTACCACCCTCTTTGGCGGCCGATCAGCTATGTCTGTATATTCACTGTCCTGTGATTCTGCGAGAAGGAGAAGGTATGCCGAGATTAAATCCACTGAACTGTATTAGCAACGGACAACATACACCAAGGTATGAATATTAATGTAGGGAGTCGAACTGTTGGAGAGCATTACCAATTGGAATAAAATCATTCCTTTCACCCAGTTCCAAACCTTCCGAGATCCCAACACGCTGCAGCGATTGTGTTCCTTAGCTTTCACGCTATCAATTTGTTACACATTTTAGCAGGCGGTTCCATTATTTTCATGAATATATAGGAATATCGAGGGCAAACCTTTCGAGAACGTTATCACCATCTTTGAGAGTGGCACAGCTACGTCAATACCTTCAACTATCCCGCGATGCAGATAGTCAATTCAGGCATTCCAGGAATACATCCTCTGTACAGCATTGGCAATAGACACCTAAATTCACGGTTTGAATATTAATCTAGAGAGTCAATTCATTGAAGAACATAACCAATTTTTATATACACATACTATTTACCGAATACTTTACACTTCTAGACCGAAACCCGTTGTATAGTGTATCAGGCATAGTGCCGGCGGAAACCAATAAGTAGAATTTTCAGCAGACGAGCAGCTTTGTTTCTTGTATGGACAGCAAAGTCGACAGTCATACCATTATAGAACGATTCCACCTTCCCTTAAAGCCCAGATCAAAGACTGCAGCTTCTCCTATCCTGTGATTGCGAGAGTCACACCACGTATTTTCGGCGTAAATGAGCTGAACAATATTGGTAATAGATACAATAATTGTCGGCATAAATATTAAGGTTGGGAGTCAAACCGTCGGAGAACATTTCCAATTGGTATGAAGTCTTTCTTTTTAACCTATACCTTACATTCCGAGAACGCAAACCGCCGTAATCTTTTATCTAGTTTTGGGTTCATAGGAACGAATTAGTAGACATTTTGTCAGACGTACACGTTAATTTCATGTATCAATAAGAATCTCTAGCGTCAAGCCGTTCGAGAAGGGATACCAGCTTCAACGAGAGTCCACCTGCTAAGTCAATAGCTGCACATATACTTCTGATTCCGAGAGTCAAGCCTGGCATTCCAGGAGTAAATCCGCTGTATAGTATTGGCAATAGACAGCTTACTTCATGGCAGTAATATTAGTGTATGGAGTCAAACCGACGGAGAACATTACCAATTCGTATAGAATTATTCCTTCTTTGCATATCTTACCTTCCGTAGTCCAATGCAGCTGGATCGAGTGTGATGCTTAATGTTACCATAAATAAATTAGTAGACATTATAGGGGAACGACACCACATGTTTAGGTATGAATATCAAAATCGAGAGTCAAACCGTTCGAGAACGTTACTACCGTATTTGAGAGTCGAACGGATAAGTTAATAGCGTCACCTATCCTATGATTCCTAGAGTCATACCATGTACTCCGAGAGTAAATGCTCTGGACATTATTGGCAATAGACACCTTAATGCACGGTATGAATATTGAAGCAGACCGTTGTACTGTTGTAGACCGTTACCTATTGCTATAGAGACAAACTTTCTACCGAAGGCATTACCTTCCGAGGACCTGACCCTCTGTATAGAGATCATAACTGCGTGTCGAGAAAAGAAAATTTGTACACATTTTAGGGACGGGCACGCTAACTGTACGTATGAATTAGAAGGTCGAGTGTCAAGCCGTTCTAGAACATTACCACCTTCCTTGAGAGTCCAAGGGCTAAGTCAATAGCTTCTCATATTCTGTAATTCTGAAAGTCAGACCAGATGTTCCGGGAGAAAATGCGCTGTACACTATTGGCCATAGAGACCTCAAATCACGGTTAGAATACTAAAGCAGGCCGTCTAACCGTTGCAGCACATTCCATATTCGTGTAGGGTTAAATTGGTCACAGATCGCCTTACCCTCCGCAAACCTCATCAGCTTCATCGAGAGTATACCTTCGTGATCAGAGAAAGACGTTAGTCTTAATTTCAGTGACGGCACCTAACTTCATGCATAAATTAGATGATCAAAAGTGAACCCGGTCGAGAACGGTACCACCTTCTGTGAGATACGAGCAGCTAAGTCAATAGCTTCATATATCCTACGTATGCGAAAGATAAACCAGATATTCCGGGAGTAAATCCTCTTTACGGTATTGACAATATACATCTCAATTCAGGGATTAAATATTGAAGCAGGCCGACAAGCCGTAGTAGATCATTACATATTCGTGTAGGGTTTTACTTCTTACAGAATATCTTACCCGCCGAAAGAGGTATCAGCTCTATGGAGAGTATAACAGCATGTTCAGAGGAAGGAACTTCTGAACATTTTAGTGACGAGTACCTTAACTTCATGCATGAACTAAAATATCGAGAGTCGAACCACTCGTGAAGGTTGCCACCTTCTGAAAGAGACGATCACGTATCCTCCGATTGAGATAGTGAAGCCAAGTATTCTGGGAGTAAATCCGCTGTACTTTTTTGGCGATATACGCCCTACCTCCAGTATAAAATATTAAATTGCGGAGTGAAACCATTGTCGAACATAACTAATTGGCAGAGATTCAAACTTTCTTCCGCATTCCTTACCTTCCGATACCTTAACCTGCTGTATCGATTGTCAAAATTCGTGTTCAAGAAACAACCTGTTAAGCTGTTTTGAAACGGTTGCCTTCTTTTCATGTATGAATAAGGAGATCGATATGCATGCTGTTCCAGAAAGATACAACTATCCGTTATATTCGCACAGCTAAGTCAATAGCGGCACCTAGTCTGTGATTCCGAGTTTCGAACCAGGTATTCCGGGAGTGAATCCGCTGAACAGTATTCGCAAAGGACACCTTAATTTTCGGTATGAATAATGAAGTAGAGAGTCAATCCGTTGGAGATCGTAACCAATTACTATAAAGTCATACTATTTACAGAATACCTTACCTTCCTAGAACCGAAACCGCTCTATCGAGTACCATGCTTAGTGCCAGCGGAAACCAGTTAGTAGGCTTTTTGGCAGACGCACAGCTTTTCTTCCTATATGAATAGCAAGATAGATAGTCAAGCCATTGCAGAACGATTTCAGTTTCGTTGAAAGCCCCACGTCTATGTCAATAGCTTCTCCTTTCCTGTGATTACGAGAGTCAGACCACGTATCCAAGGCCTAAATGCGCTGAACAATGTTGGCAATATATACCGTAATTTTCGGCATGAATATTAAGGTTGAAAGTCAAACTGACGAGAACATTACCAATTGGTATAAAGTCATTCTTTCTAACCTATACCTTACATTCCTAGAACGCAAGCCGCCGTAGCGATTGTCATAATTTGAGTTCACAGGAACGACCTAGCAGACAATTTCACCGACGGACATCTTAATTTCGTGTAGCAATAGGAATATCTTGTATCAAACCGTTCGAGAATGTTACCAACTACTTTGAGAGACGAACGGCGGAATGAATAGCTTCAAGCATCCTGTGATTCGGAGAGAAAAATTAGGTACTCTGGGTGTACGTCCGCTGAATAGTTTTGGCATGAGACACGTTAATTCACGGTTTTATTATTACGGTATAGCGTCAAACCGTTTGAGAGTGTTACCAAGTGGTATAAAGTCAATCTTTTTCCCGAAGACCTAACCTACCGTAAAAATTAACCCGGTGTATCGATAGCATAAGTTCGTGTTCAGAGAAGGGAATTAGTATTCATTTCAGTGACGGGCTCCTTATCTTCACGTATGAATTAGAATATTGAGGCTTAAGCCGCTCGAGAACATTGCCACCTTCTGTCAGAGACGAACGCCTAAGACAATAGCTACACCTACGCAGTGATTGTGAGAGTCAATAGAGATATATCGGTAGTAAATTCGCTGTACAGTATTGGCAACAGACACCATACTACACAGTTTGAACACAAAAGTAGAGAGACAAACAGAGAACATAAGCAATTGGTATGAGACCATTCGTATTGCCGAAGTCCTTACCATACGGGATGCTAACCCGCTGTATCGGTAGCATACCTTCCTCTTTAGAGGCACATAATGTTATACATTTCAGTGGCGGCACGTTAATTTTATGTGTGAATTATATGATAGAAGGCCAATCATTTCGAGAACGTTACTACCCACTTCGAGATTTGAACGGCTAAACCAATAGCATCACCTGTCCTGTGATTGCAAGGCGTAAACCCGGCAATCCGGGAGTAAATCCGCTGGACATGATTGGCAATAATCACGTTAATTCACTGTTCGAATATTAAACAAGAGCATCAAACCGCTGTAGAACTTTACCTATTAGTATACAGACGAACTCTTTACCGAAGGCGTTACCTTCCGTGCAGATATTCTGCCGTATCGAGAGTATTACTTCGTGATCATGGAAGCAAATTATTATACACGTTAGTGACGGGCACCTTAATTTCATGTATGTATTAGAAGTTCGAGGATCGAACCGTTCGAGAACGTGCCACCCTCTATGTGGGTCTAAAGGCTCAGTCAATAGCTCAACCTATCCGAGAGTACAACCAGACATTCCAGGGGTACACCCGATGAAAGGTATTGGCAATAGGCACATTAATTCGCGGCTTTAATATTAGTGTAGAGCCTCAAATCGTGTGAGAGCGTTACCAATTGGTATAACACCATACTCCTTGCCGATTACCTTACCATCCGAGAACACAATCCGCTGTATCGTGGATAGTACTTCGTGTTCAGGGAAACAAATTAGTATATATTTTAACAGACGCGAACCTCAATTTCAAGATGAGTAAGAAGACCGCGTGTCAAACCGCTTGCGAACGTTTCCTCCATCTTTGATGGTCGAAACGCTAAGTCAATATTTTCACTTATCCTGTTATTCCGATAACCAAACCAGTTACTACGGGACACAATAAGCTGTACACTATTGGTAATGAACACCTTAATTCACGGTTTGCATATTGAATTTCAGAGTCTAAACATTATAGAACGTTACCTATTGGTATAATGTCAAAAGTTTCACTTAAAAACCTACCCTCCGAGAACCTGCTGTATCCAGAGTATATCTGCGTGATCAAAGATAAAAATTAGTAGACTCTTTAGCAGGCGGAAACTTTAATTGCATGTATCAATAGGAAGATGGATGGTCAAGTCGTCCGAGAATGTTACCACCACGTTTGACAGGTCGCATGGCCAAGGCAACAGCTTCAACTTACCTGTGATTTCGAGTGATTAACCATGTATTCCGGGAGTATATCCGCTGAACAGTATTGGCAATAGACAGCTATATTGAAGGTAAGAATATAAAGGTAGATAGTCAATCCGTTGCAGGACAGTACCATTTCGTATTAAGTCATTCTTTGTACCGAATACCATACCTTCCGAGGACGTAACACGCGGTATCGAGATAATAATTACGTGTTCAGGGAAACAAATTAGTACGCATTTTAGTGACGTACACCTTAATTTCATGCACGATTTAGAAAGGCGACGGACAAATCGATCCACAACGTTTCGACCTTCTTTTATAGCCGAATCAATAGCTACACCGACCATGTTGTTCCAAAGGTCAAACATGGTATTCTGGGAGTCAAACCGGCGTAAATATTTGACATCGGACATCTTTATTCACGGTATGAATATTAAGGTATAGCGGCAAACCTTTGTAAAACTTCACCTATAGGCGTAGAGGAAAACTTTATGCAGAAAGCCTTACCAACCGCGAAACATACGCGATGTATCGAGAGTATGACTTTATGCTCGGGGAAACATAACAGTTTACATTTTGGCGACGGGAATCTTAACTCCTTGCATAGATTAGATCGAGGGTCAAACCGCTCGAGAAAGTTACCTCCTTCTTTGTAAAATCGCAAATATGACACAATTGCTTCACCTACCCTGTGCTTACGAGAGTCTCACTAGATATACCAGAAGTATATCCGCTGAATAGTATTTGCAATGGACACCTGAATTCACGGATTCAAAATTAATGTAGTGCGTGAAACTGTATGAGAGCGTTACCAATTGCTATAAAGTCAAACGTTCTACCGTAGGCCGTACCTATAGCGAAACTCATCCGCTTCATCGAGAATATAATTTCGTATTCCGAGAAAGAAGTTAGTATTCATTTGAGTGGCGGACACTTTATCTTGATGTGCGAATTAGAAGAACGAGGTTTTAACCGTTCAGGAACTTTGCCACCTTCTGAGAGAGATGAACGGCTAAGTGAATAGCTTCGCGTATAGTTCTGATTCCGAGAGTCAGGACAGGAATTCCACGATTAAATACGCTGATCAATATTGGCAATAGACTCCTTAATTCGCGGTATGAATATTAATGTGGAGCGTTACACAGTTTGAGAACGATTCCAGTTGCTATAAAGACAAACGATTTATCGAAACCATCGCCGTCCGAGAAGCTAACCCGCAGGATCGAGGGTATAACTTTGGGTCCAGGGTATCAAACTAGCAGAACATTTTAGTGAGTGGGACATTAATTTCTTAATGAATAAGAAGATTGAGGAACAGATCCTTCGAGAAGGTTACCACTATCTGTGTGAGACGAATGGCAAAGTCAATAGCTTCACCTATCCTGCAATTCCGATATTAAAACCAGGCATTCCGAGAGTCAAAAAACTGTACAACATTAGCAATGGACATCTTATTATACGGTATGAATGTTAAGATAGAGCGCCAAACGTGAGTAGAACTTTACCCAGTGGTATAAAGTCAAACTTCATGCGAAAAGATATACCTACCGTCATAAAACCCGCCGCATCGAAAGTATAACTTTCTGCTCAGAAACAAAATTACTTTACATTTTCGAGACATGTACGTTAACTTCAGGTACGAATAAGGAGATCAAGGGAAAGGCCATTCAACATCGATACCACCATTTATGCGAGTCGCGTAGATAAGCCAATATCTTCACGTATCCTGAGATTCGGAAAGCCGCACAAGTCACTCCAGGAGTAAATTCGGAGAACAGTATTGGCAATATTCGCCTTAAGTCACGGTATGAATATTAAACAAGAGACAATCCGTTCGACTACGCTTCCTGTTGGTATACGGTAATCCGTATTACCGAAAACCTTACTTTCCTCGAACGTAGCTCGCTATATCGCGGGTAAGCATTGTGTTCAGAGATTCAATTTAGCGCATATTTTATAGCGGGGTACCTGAATTTCATGTATGAATATGATGATCCAGTGTCAAACCGATGGAGATGGTTACCACCTTTCCTGAATGTCGCACAGAACAAAGTCAATAGGTTCACCTATCCTGTGATACCGAGAGTCACACAAAGTATTTCTGAAGAAAAGAAACAGAACAGTTTTGCAATGGACACCATAATTCTCGGTATGAATATTGAAGTAGTGTGTCAAGCCGACTGGAGAACGATACCAATTCGTATAAAGTCAGTCTCTCTATCCACCGAATAACGTAATGTACGAGAATATATCACGCTTTTAAGATTGCCGTGCTTAATGTTCACGGAAACAGATTAGGACACATTTTAGCTGGCGGACTTGTAATTTTCTTGTATGAATAGCAAAATCGTCAGCCAAACCGTTCGAGAACGTTACCCCCTTTTTTGGGAGTCGATCGTCTATGTTAGTAGCTCCACCTGCCCTATGATTACGAGAGTCTAGCCAGGTAATCCGAGGGTAAATGCGCTGAAGAGCGTTGGCAAAAGATACCTAAATTCGCGGAATGAATATTAAAATATAGCGTCACACCGTGTGGGAACGTAACTAATTGCAATGAAGTCAAACGTATTACCGCATGCCTTACCTTCCGAGACGGTAACCCGCCGTGTCGAGGGTATAGCTACGTATTTAGGCAAACATATTGTTTTACAATTTAGTGACGCCACCTTAATTTCATATATGTATTACAAGATCGAGGGTCAATCACTTCAAGGACGATGCCACCTTACGTGACAGACGAACAGCTAAGTCAATAGATTTACCTGTCCAGCAATTGCATGAGTCAAAGCAGACATTCCGTGGGTAAAGCCATTGAACGGTATTGATAAGAGACACCTTAATTATCGGTTTGAATATTAAAATTGAGCGTCAAACCGTTTCTGAACGTTATCAATTGTTATAACGTCAAATGCTTCACCCATGCGGTACGCTCGGCGAAGCTCACCCGCTTCAGCCAGAGAATAACTTCATGTTCGGAGGATCATATTCGTAAACATTTTAGTGACGTGGACTTAATTTCATTATGAATAGGCAGATCGAAGGTCAAACCGGTCAAGAAGTTTACCACCATCTTTGAGATTCGAGCGGCTAGTTCAGTAGCATCACCTACCCAGGGATTCGGAGAGTCAAGCCAGGTATTCCGTGAGTCAATCCCCTGAAAATTATTGGCAGCTGACATCTTTGTTTACGGTCGAATATTAAAATAATCGTGAAACTGTTTCAGAACGATACCAATAGCTATAAAGTCGAACGCATCACCGAAGGCAATAACCCCCGGGAAAATAACCCGCTGTATTCACAAGAGAATAACTTCGTCTTCAGAGCAAGTAATTTGTTTGCATTTCAGTCACGACACGGTAACATCATGTACGCATTAGAAAATCGTGAGTCATACCGATAGAGAACGTTACCAACTTCTTTGAGAGTCCAACGGCTGGATCAGTAGCTTCACATACTCTGTGATTCCGAGGGATAAACCTGGTATACCTGGATTAAATCCGCAGTAAAGTATTGGCAATGAAAAAAATAATTTGCGGTATGAATAGTAATATAGTGATTCGAACCATCGTTGAACGCTACCTACTGGTAAAAGATCAAGCCTTGAACCGAATACCTTACTCTCCGAGAACATAACCTGCTGAAGCAAGTGTCTTGCTTAGTGTTCAAGAAAAATCGTAGACCATTTAGCGGACGGACACTTTAATTGCATGTATCAATAGGAAGCTGCAGTGTCAAATCGTCCGAGAATGTTTCCACCTCCTTTGAGGGTCGCATGTCTATGGCAATAGCTTCACATTTCCCATGATTTCGAGAGATAAACCATGTATTCCGGGAGAAAATCCGCTGAACAGTATTGGCAATAGACAACCTTAATCCGCGGTGTGAATATTAAAATAGAGCGGCAAGCCGTCGGAGAACTTTACCAATACGTATGACGACAAACGTTTAAGCGGAAACCTCACTTTCCGCGAACAAAACCTCATGTATCGATGGTGTAACTATGTGTTTGTAGAAGAATATTCGTATCCATCTTAGTGACGGGCACTATAATCCCATGGATGAATAAGGAGATCGCGAGTCAATGCGTTCTAGAGTGATATCGCCATTTTTGAGAGTCGCTCAGCTAAATCATTACCATCACCGATGCTGTTATTCCGAAAGTCAAACAAGGTATTCCAGGAGTAAATCCGCTGCACAGTATTGGCAATAGACTCATTAATTAGCGGTTTGGAATATTACAGTAGGGCATATAACCGTTGTAGAAAGTTACTTATTGGTAAAGAGTCACACGTTTACCGATAGTAGAACACATCGGAGAAGAAAATCCGCCATATCGATAGTATGAAATCGCGAAAAGGGAAATAGATTATTAATTATTACAGTGACGGGCACCACACGATCATGTATGAATTAGAAGATCGTTGGTGAACTCGATCGAGAACGTTACCACCAGATTTGAGTGCCGAACGGATAAGTCAATAGCCCCACCTATCGTGTAATTCTGAGAGTCCAACCAGGTAAGTCAAGAGTAAATCTGCTGGAGAGTATTGGCAGTTGACACCTTAATTCACGGTTTGAATATAAGAGTAGATTGTCAAACCGTATGAGAAAGTTACTAATTCCAATAAAGTTAAACATTTTACCAAATTCCTTACCGTTCGAGAAGCCAACCCGCCGAATCGAGAGTATAGCTACGCGATTAGGGAAATGCATTAGTGCATAATTTAGGGACGTCACCTTTAATTTATGTATGAATTAGAAGGTCGAGGGACAAACCGTTCGAGAATATTGCCACCTTCTGTGCGAGACGAAAGGCTAAGTCAATAGCGTCATACATCCAGTGATTCTGAGAGTCAAACCAAGTATTCCGCGTGTTAGTCCGCTGAAGTATATTGGCAATAGACATCTTAGATAATGGTTTGAATATTGAAGCAGACCGTCAAACAGTTATAGGACGTTACCTATTGGTATAGAGTCAAACACTTCACCAATAGACATACCTTCGGAGAAGCTAACGCGCCGTCTCGAGAGTATAACTTCGTGTTGAGAAAGAGAAATTAGTCTTCTATTCTGTGTCGGACTCCTAAATTTCATATATGAGTTAGATGATCGAGGGCCAAACCGTTCGAGATCGTTGCCACTCTCTTTGATATTCGAACAGCTAAGTGAATAGCTTCATGTATCCTGTGTTTGCCAGAGTCATACCAGGTAACCCGTGAGTAAATCCGCTGAATAGTATTATCAATGGGCACAATAATTCACGGTTAGAATATTAAAATCGAGCGTCACACCGTGTGAGAACGTTACCTATTGCTATAAAGTCAATCGATTTATCGAAGACCTTACCGTCCGCGAACCTCACCCGCTTCAACGCGGGATTAACTTTGTGTTGAGAGAATAATGTTAGTAATCATTTCAGTGTCGGATACCATAACTTCATACACGAATTAGAAGATCGTGTGTGAACAGTGAGAACGTAATCACCACCTATCAGGGTCGAGCGGCTAAGGCTATGGCTTCTCCCTTCCTGTGATTCAGATAACGAAAGCAGGTATTCCGGATGTACATCCCCAGAATGCTATTGACAATGGACGACTTAATTCACGGTTTGAATAGTTCAGCCGAGCGATAAACCGTTAGAGAACGCTTTCAATTGGTATAAAGTCGAACGACTTACTGATGACCTCACCCTCCGAAAGCCTAATCCGCTGTATCGGGAGTATAAGTTCGCGTTCAGAGAACGAATTAGTAATCATTTCAATGACGGGCACCTTAACTTCACGTTTAAATTATGTTGTCGGGCATCAAACCGTTCGCGTACGTTGCCACCATCTATGTGAGACGATCTCCTAAGTCAATAGATTCACCTATCCAGTTGTTCATAGCGTCACACCAGGTATACCTGGAGTAAATCCGCTGAGGAGTCTTGGCAACAGGCACTTCAATTCACGGTTTCAATGTCAAGCCGTTTTAGAACGTTACAATTTGTTATAAAATCAAACGACTTACAGAAGACCGTACCTCCAGCGAACCGCACCCCCTTCATCGAAAGTGAAACTTCGTGTTCAGAGGATCAAATTCCTAAACATTTTAGTCACAAGGGTCTTTATTTCATTATGAATACGAAGATCCAGGGTCAAATCTTTCGGGAAAATTTACACCTACTGTTATAAACGAACGACGGAGTCAATAGCTTCATCTATCCTCCTACCCCGTTAGTCAAGGCAGGTATTCCGGGAGTCAATACGGTGTACACTATAGGCAATTGACACCATAATTCACGAAATGATCTTTAAAGTCGAGATTCAATCTGTCGGAGACCATTCTTAATTGGTACGGAGTCACTCTTTTTACAGAAGGCCTTACCTTCCGATACCATAACTCGCTGTATCGAGATATTAATTATGTGTCCAAGGAAAGAAATTAGTACGCATTTTAATGACGTACAGCTTAATTTCATGGGCGAATACGAAGAGCGACCGTCAAATCGTTAAAGTTACCACATTATTCGGGAGCAGAACCTCTAGATCAACAGCTGCACCTATGCTGTCATTCCGAAGGTCAGACAAGGTATTCCTAGTGCCAATCAGCTGTATACCACTGGCATGGGGCATCTTAATTCACGATATGAAAATTAAGGTGGAGCGTCAAACCTATGTAGTAGATTACATATTGGCTTAGAGTCAAACTTTATACAGGAAGCCTTACCTACATCGAAGCAAACACGCCGTGTCGAGAGTAACACGTTGTGCTCAGAGAAACACAATACATTACATTTTCGAGAAATGCACCGTAATTTCGGGTATGAATAAGAAAAACGAGAGTAATGCCATTCATCAACGATCCCACCTTCTATGCGAGTCGCATAGCTTAGTCAATATCTTCACGTATTCTGTGATTCCGAAAGCCACACCAGTTATTTTGGTAGCAAATTCGCTGGGGAGTATTGACTATAGTCGCCGTAGGTCACTGTATGAATATCAAGGTAGAGACAATCCGTTCGAGTATGATTCCAGTTGGAATACAGTAAACCGTTTTACCGAAGACCTTACTTCCCGCGAACGAAGCTCGCAGTATCGCGAGTGTAACTTCGTGTTCAAAGATACAAATTAATACAAATTTTAGTGCGGCAAACCTGAATTCTATGTATGAACATGCTGATCCAGATTCAAACCGATGAGGAACGTTACCATCTTTCTTGTGTGTCGCACAGAGGTAAGTCAATTGCTCCACCTATCCTGTGTTTCTGAGAGTCAAATCAGGTAGTCCGGGAGAAAATCCGCTAAAGGGTATTGGCAATTGACACCATAATTTACGGCATGAATATGAAAATATTGAGTTCAACCGTCGTAGAACATTACCAATTGGTATAAAGTCATCCTTTTGAACCAATACCTTACCTTACGAGATCCCAAACCGCAGCAGCGACTGTGTTCCTTAGTTTTCACGTTTTCAAATTATTAGACATTTTAGCAGGTGGACACGTTATTTTCATGCATGTACGGGAATATCGAGGGCAAACCGTGCAAGAACGTTACTACCTTCTTTGAGAGTCGCATATCTTAGCCAGTAGCTTCACCTATACTTTGATTCCGACGGTCAAACCAGACATTCCGGGAATAAAGAGCATTAGAGATCATTAGACACCCTAATTCACGAAACAAATATTAAAGTACAGTTTCAAACTGTTGTAGAACGTTACCTATTAGTATGCAGTTAACCTTTTTACCGGATACCCTTCCCTCCGAGAACCTAACACGCATTAGGTTGTGCCTTGCTTAGTATTCATGGAAACATTATAGTAGATATTCTGTTACAGGGACACATTGTTTTCCTGTATGAGTAGCAGGATGGAAAGTCAAACATCTCGAGAACGTAACCACCTCCTGTGAATTGCACAGCTACGTCAATAGCTTATCCTGTGTTACGAAGAGCAAAACCAGGTATTCCGGGATTAAATCCGCACAAGAGTATTGGCAATTGACATCCTAGTTCACGATATAAATATTAACGTAACCAGTCAAACCGCTGTAGAAAGCTAGTTATGGGAATAGTTTCAAACATTTTACCGAAGGCCTGACATTCAGGGACACAAGAACGCTGTATCCAGTGCATAACTTCGTATGCTGAGAAACAAATTAGTACTCATTTTAGAGACGGGCACCCTAATTTCATGTACGGATGAGGAGGTTGTGAGACAAACTCCTCGCTGATCGATATTTGGAATAGGCACCACAATTCACGCTTTGAGTATCAAAATAGAGCGTCACACCGTGTGGGAACGTTAGGAATTGCTGTAAAGTCAAACGCTTCCCAGAAAGCCACAACGAGCGAGAAGCTAACCAGCCCTATCGAAAATATATCTTCGTGATTACAGAAAGACATTAGAATACATTTTAGTGATGCCACCTTAAAATCATGTAAGAACTAGAATATGGACTGTCAAACCATTCGTGAAAGTTACCACCTTCTTTTTGAATCGCACATGTATGACAATAGCCTCACCTATCCTGCGATTCCGAAAGGAATAACAGGTATTTCAAAAGTACATCCGCTGAACACTGTTGGCATTGGATACCATATTGCACAGTTTGAATATCAAAGTAGAGCGTCAAGGTGTTTGAGATCGTTACCAATTGGTACAACATCATACACCGTACCGGATACTTTCTCTTCCGAGAACATAACCTGCTGTATCGTATGTATAACTTCGGGCTCTGCGAAACAAATTAGTCGAGATCGCAACCACCTCCGTTGAGTGTCGTACAGCTACATCAATGACATGACCTATCCTGTGATTCCGAAAGTCAAACCGGGTCATCTGTGAGTAAATCCGCTGAAGCGTATTGTGAATAGACACCTCAATACACGGTATGAACATTAAAGCTGGCCGACGAGCCGTTGTTGAACATTACCTATTCGTGTAGGGTTAAATTTCTTACAGAGTGCCATACCACCGAAAAGCTGACAAGCTGTATCCACAGTATAACACCGTGTTCAGAAGTACGAACTGCTACACATGTAGCTACGAGCACCTTAATCTCATGGATGAATTAGACGATCGAGTGTCAACCCGTTCCAGAACGTTCCCACCTTCTGTGAGAGATGAACAGCTGAGTCAATAGCTTCACCTATCCCGAGATTCCGAGAGTCAACACGGCAAAACCGAGAGAAAGTCCGCTGAAGAGTTTTCGCCATAGACGCCGTAATTCGCGGTTTGAATATTACAGTGCAGCGACAAACACTTTGAGAGCGTTACAAATTCGTATAAGGTCGAACGTTTAACAGAAGGCCTTACCTTGCGTGAGCCTCACCGGCTTCATCGAGAGTATAAGTTCCTGTACAAAGGCAGATATTAGTGTTCATTTCTATGTCGGGAACGTTGACTTCATATTCGAATTGATTTTGACTTTATACAAATACGGTACGTTCTTCCGCGGTTTGACACGCTACTTTAATATTCATACCGTGAATTAGGGCGTCTATTTCCATAACTGTTGATCGTACTTTCTGCTGGAATACACGGTGTCACTCTCGGAGTCATAAGATAGCTGAAGCTACTGACTTGTCCGTTCGACTCTCAAAGAAGCTATTCTGTTAGCTGTTCCAATCTCAAGGAAGGTGGTCACATTCTGGAACCGCTTTTCCCTGGATCATCGAATCCACACATCATAATAATGTAGCCGTAACGAAAATGTATACGAACTTGCTTCTCTGAACACGAAGTTATACGCTCGATGCAGAGGGTTAGCTTCACGGACGTTTAGCTCTTCGGTAAAGTGTTTGACTCTACACGAATATGTAATTCTCTACAACGGTTTGATGCACTGCATTAATGTTCGTATCGTGAAATAAGCTGTCTATTGCCAATACTGTTCAGCGGATTATTCCAGGAATACCAGGTTTGACTCCACCGAATCACAGGGTAGCTGAATCTATTGTCTCAGCCGTTCGACTCTCAAACAAGGTGATAACGTACTCGAATGTTTTGACACTAGTTCTTCAATTCGTAAATGAAATTAAGGTGCCCGTCACTAAAATTTTTACTAATTTATATCTCTGATCTCGAATATACCGCCGGATTAGGTTCTCGGTAGGTAAGACCATCGGTAAAATTTTTTGACTTTATACCAATTGGACACGTTCTCAAACGGTTTGACACTCTACTTTAGAATTCAAAACGAGAATTAAGGTGTCAATTGCCAATACTCATCAGCGGATTTATTCCAGGAATACTCGGTTTGCCTCTCCGAATCACAGAATAGGTGAAGCTACTCACGATGCTGTGCGACTCTCGACGGATCTGATATCGTTATCGCACGGTTTGACAATCGATCTAGTTATTCATTCATGTAATTAAGGATTACGCCATTCAAATGTATACTAATTTGTTTCTCTGAACACGAAGCAACATACACCCTTCTGCCAGTTTTGTTCTCGGAACGTAAGGTAATCTGTGAATAGAATGACTTTATACCTATCTGTAATGTTCATCGACGGTTTGGCTCTCTACTTTAATATTCATGCGGTGAATTAATGTTTCAATCGCCAATACTGTTCAGCGGTTTTACTCGTCGCATACCGGGCTTGATGATTGGAATCACAACTACGTCAGAAGCTGTGGACTCAGCGGTTCGACTCTAAAAGGAGGTTGTATCGATCTCGAATGATTTGACACACGATCTGCTAATTGGTACATGAAAATTAGGTGCCCGTCACTGAGATGGTTAGAAATTTCTATCTCTGAACACGAAATAACACTCTCTTCGTCGCGGAAACTGCTCGCGGAAGGTAAAATCCTCTGTGAGACTTTTGACCTCTGTACTAAATGGTTGCATTCTCAATCGGTGCGACGGTGTACTTTAATATTTAAACCGAGAATTAAGGTTTCTGTTGCTAATACTGTACTGCTCATTTACTCCCGCAATACCTGGTTTGACTCTCTGAATCACAGGATATGTGAAACGATTGACTTAGCCGTGCGTCTCTCACAGAAGGTGCCAACGTTCTCGAGAGGTTTGACTACCGAAAATTTAATTCATACATGAAGTTAACATGCCCGTAACTGAAATGAATACTAATTGTCTACTCTGATCACGGACTTATTCTCTGAATGCGGCAGGTAGGGTTCGCGGAAGCTATGGCCTACGGTGCATCGTTTGACTTTACGCCATCTGGTATGCTCTCAACCCTATTCACGCTCTTCTGTAATATTCAAACCGCGAATTAAAGTGTCTATTGCCAGAACTCTTCAGCAGACTTTCCCAGAATATCTACATTTACTCTCGGAATCGCAGGATATGTGAAGGTATTGTGTTATGTTCGTGATTTCACGATGAAGGTGGTAAAGTTCTCGAACGTTTTCACCCCCGACCTTCTCATTCATACATGGTATTAACGTGCCCTTCTCTGCAATTTATACCAATTTGTATCTCGTAGTAGGAAGTAATAGTCTACATACATTGGGTTACGTTCTCGGAGGGTATGGTTTTCTGTAAATCTTTTGACATTATCCAAATATGTAACGTTCTACAAATGTTTGGCTTGTACTGTAATATTCTAGCCGTGATCTAGAGTGTCCATTGCCAGCAGTGCATAAAGTATGGACTCCCGGAATGCCTGGTATGACGCACAGAATCACTTGACAGTTGAAGTTGTTAGTTTAGCCGTTCGACTCTTGAAGGTGGTGGTAACGACATCGAACGGTTAGACATTCAATTATCTAGTTCATACATGAACTTAAGGTGTCCGCCACTAAAATGTGTATTAATTTGTATATCTGAAAAAAAGTTATACTCTCGATGCTTTGGGTGTGGTTCGGGGCAGTTTGCGCCTTCGTCAAAACGTTTGACTTTATACCGATTGGTAACGCGCTCAAATGGTTTGACGCGCTATTTTCATATGCAAACTGCAAATTAAGGTGTCTATTGCCAATGCTGTGCAGCGGATTTACTCCGGTAATACCTGGTTCGTCTCTCGGAATCGCAGGATAGTTGTTGCAATTGACATAGCCGTTCGTCTTAGAATGAATGTGCTAACGTTCCCGAAGCGTTTGACCCTCAATCTTCTATTTCAAGCATGTAACCAAGGTGCTTGTCACTTGAAGTCATACTACTTCGTCCCTCTGAACACGATGCTAAATTCCAGATGCAGCGGGTTAGTCTTTCAGAGGGTAAGGTCTTTGGTAGAACGTTTGACTTTACAGAAATTCGTTACGTTCTCAATCGAATTGACTCTCTAATTTAAGATGCAAGCCGGGAATCAAGGTGTCCACTGTCAATGCTGTTCAGCGGATTTACTCCTGGAATACAAGATTTGACTCTCGGAATCACATCTATGAGTGAAAATATTGACAGAACCCTTTGACTACCAAAGAAGCTGGTAACTGTCTCGATCGGTTGGTCACCTGATATTCATCTTCATACTTGAAATTAAGGTGCCCGTCACTGAAATGAATACTCATTTGTTTCACTGAAGGGGATATTATACCCACGATACTGCGCCTTATGTTCTCGGGAGGTAAAGTATGTGAAGAAGATTACGACGTTATACCAGTTGGTAAAGGCCTCAAACGGTTTTACTTTCTACTTTCATTTCTATACCGTAAAGTGAGCTGTCTATTGCCAAAACTCTTCAGCGCATTTAATCTCGGTATCCAGGGTTTGACTCACTAAATCACAGGATTGGTAACGTTATTGACTTTTCCGTTCGTCTCACACAGACGGTTGTAAAGTTCTAGAGCGGTTGGACTCTCGATCTTCTAATGCGTATATGAGTTTAAGGTGCTGTCACTATCACTTGTACTGATGTGTTTCACTATGCACGAAGTTGTACTATCGATACGTCGTGTTATCTGCTCCCACATTGAGGCTTTCGGTAAAACGTTTGACATTATACGAACTGGTAACATTCTAAAAAGGTTTGACTGTCTGCTTTAATACTTAATTCGTCAATTATGGAGTCCATTGTCAATTGTGTACGGCGGATTTACTTCTGTAATACGTGGCATGACTCTCGGAATCGCAAGGTAGGTGAAGCTACTGACGTAGCCGTTCGTCTCTTACAGATAGTAGCAACGGTCTCGATCGTCTTGACACTCTCTCGTCTAATTCAGATTTGAAAATATAGTGTGCTTCAGCTATAATGTCTACTCATTTTCCGTGAGCACTAAGCAGGACACTGGCTACAGCTTGTTGGATTCTAGGGAGGGTATGTTTTCTGCAATAAGAATGACTCTATACCAATTGGCAATATTCTCCGACGATTTGACCCTCTACTTTCATATTCATAGCGAGAATTAAGTGGCCCACTGTCAATACTGTACAGCGGATTGACGGTCGGAATGTATGGTTTGACCTACGGAATGACACGGTAGGTGTGTCGACTGATTTAGCAATTTGAGTCTCGAAGAATGTGGCAACGTTCTCGCACCGTTTGTCTCTTGATCGTCCTAATGATACATGAAATTAAGGTGTCCGTGTGCCAAAATGACTACTAATTTTTTCAGATGAACACTAAACTAGCCAATCACTACAGGGCTTCTCGGAAGGTAAGGTCGTCTGTTAACAGTTTGACTCTATGCCAATTCGTAATGTACTACAACAGTTTGACTCTGCACTTTATTTATACCCGCAGTTATGGTGTAAAAATCCAATACTATAAAACGGATTGACATATGGAGTACCTGGTATGACTTGCAGAATCATAGTACGGGGGTAAACGTGCTGTACAGTATTCGCAATAGACACCTTAGTTCCCGGCTTCAATATTAATGCAGGCCGTCAAACCGTCGGAGAACGTTATCAATGGTAAAAAGTCATTCTACTTATCGATTACCTATCTCTCCGAGAAGCTACCCCGCTGGATCGAGAGCAAAATTTCGTGTTCAGAGCAGCAAATTAGTATGCCCTTTAGTGACGAGCAGCTTCGTTTCAAGTTTGAATTGAATGATCCTGTATCAGACCGTCCCAGAATGTTACGACCTTCATGATGAATCGCACACCTAAGTCAATAGATTCATCAACCTTATGAATCCGAGAGCCTAGGCAGACGTTCCGGGAGTAAGGCCGCTAAGGACTATGGGCAATAGACACATCATTCCGCGGTATGTATGGTAAAGTAGAGAGTCAATCCCACGGAAATCAATACCAATTTGTTTAAAGCCCTTTTTCCGAATACTTCTCCTCCTGTGAACATTACCCGCTGTATCGGGTGTATATCTTCGTATTCAGAGAAGCAAATTAGTATACATTTTAATGACGAGAACCTTATTTACATATATATGAATAAAGAAATCATGAGTAATGCCTTTCGAGAACGCTACCACCTCCTATATGTGTCGAACGGCTTAGTTAACAGCTCCACTTAACCTGTGACTCTAAGAGCCAAGCCAGTTTGTCCGCGTCAGAACCCGCTGCACAGTATTGTCAATATACACCTTAATTCACGGTTTGTACATTATTGTAAAGTATCGAATGGCTACAAAACAATACCTGTTCGTATAAAGTCAAATTTTTGCCGAAGGCCTTAGCTTCCGACAAGTTAACCGGCGGTAAAGAGGGTGAAACTTCGTGTTCACAGAAGCAAGTTAGTATAAATTGTTTAGACAGGCTCCATAATTTCACGTAGCATTCAGAAGATAGATGGTCAGTCAGTTGCAGAATGATACCACCTTCTTTGTCAGTCGATCGGATATGTCAATAGCTTCACCTATTCCGTGGTTCCGTGAGACAAATCTGGTACCCGGGGGTAAATCCGCTGTAGAGTATTGACAATATACACCCGAATTCATGATTTGATTATTGATACAGATCATCATACCGTTGCAGAACGCGTCCAATTGCTATAAAGTCAAACGTTTAACCGAAGGCCATACCTTCCGCGAACGTCACCAGCTCCATTGGGAGTATAACGTCCTGTTTAGGGAAAGTAATTATTTTACATTTAAGTGAGGGGCACCTTAATTTCAGGTATGAATTCGAAGATCGTGGGTCAAAACCGATCGAGATCGTTAACAACATCTAGAAGAATCGAATTGCTCTGTCAATAGCTTCACCTACGCTTGTGATTCCAAGAGACAAGCCTGGTATTCCAGGAGTTAATCTGCTGCACAGTACTGGCATTAGGCACCATACCTCACGGCATGAACATTAAACTAGAGCGCCCAACCGTTTGAGAACGTTACCAATTTCAATGGAGCCAAACATTTTACCGACGGCCTGACCTGCCGTGAATCTAACCCGCTGTATCGATAGCATAACGTCGTGTTCAATGGAACAAATTACTATAAATCTTAGCGATGGGCACATTACCATCTCAACATTATCATCCTCTTTGATGTTCGAACGGCTATGTCAATAGCTCCACCTGGCCTGTTACTCCGAGAATAATGATATTACCTGATGGTAATATGGGAGTAAGTCCGCTAATGTGAATTGGCTATTAACAACTTAATTCACGGTATGTACATTATTGTAGGTAGTCAAACCTGCGGAAATAATTACCAATTCGAATGAAGATCATTCTTTTACGGAATACGTAACGTTAGGAGTACCTAACCCGCTCTAGCATGTGCCTTGCTTAATGTTCACAGACACAAGTTAGTTGCAATTTTAGCAGACGGGCACGTTATTTTCATGTAGGAGTAGCAAAATGGGTAGTCAAAACGTTCAAGAATGTTACCACCTTCGTTGAGAATCGAACGGCTAAGTCAATTGCTACACCTGTCCTGTGATTCCGAGAGTAAAAGTATATATTCCGGGAGTAAATGCCCTGTGCAGTGATGACAATGAAGTCAGGGTTTGAATATTGAAGTTGAGCGTCAGACTGTTTGTGGGCGTTACCAATTATTCTAAAGTCAAACGTTTTACTGAAGGCATTGCCCACCGAGGATCTAACCCGCTGTATTGTGAGTACAACATGGTGTTCAGAGGGACGAATTAGTATACATTTCAGTGACGGGCATCTGAATTTCAGGAGCTAATTCTGAGATCGACTGTCGAACCGTTCGAGAACGTGACAAGCTTCTATGGAATTCGAAAAGCGAAGGCAATAGCTTCTCATATTTTATGATTCTGTGAGACACACGACGTGTTCCAATAGTAAATCGACTGTAGAATGATGGCAATACAGACCCTGCTCCAGGGTATAAATATTAAGCTAGAGAGAGAAGCCGTTGTACAACATTCTCCATTTGTATAGCGACAAACCTTTTACAGAAGACCATACCCTCCAAAAAACTAACTCGCAGGATCGAGAGTATAACTTCATGTTCTGAGAACAGCATTAGAATTTTTTTCAGTATCGGCACCGCAACTTCGTGTACGAATTAGATGCTCGATGGTCAAACCGTTCGAGAACGTTACCACCGCTTCTGAGAATCGCATGGCAAAGGCCATAGATTCACCGAACCTGATATTCCGATAGACAAACCTGGGATTCCCTCAGTTAATGCGCTGTTCAGTATTGGCAATAGTCACCTTATTTCACGGTTTTAATATTAATGTTGTGCGACCATCCGTTTGAGAAAGCTAGCAAATGGTTTAAAGTAAAACGTTTTACTGAAGGCCTTACTCTCCGAAAGCATAACACGCTGCATCCGATGTATGACGACGTGCTTAGAGACGCAAATTAGTATCCACTTTAGTGGCGGGCACCCTCAATTCCATGTGTGAATCCGAAGATCGAGGGTCAAACCGTTCGAGAACGTTACTACCTTCTTCTAAGTCGAACAAGTAAGTCAATTGCTTCACCTATACTGTTACACCGATAGTCAAACCGGGTATTCCAGAATTCAGTCCTCTGTATACTGTTGGCAATGGACACATTAATACACGGTTGGAATACAAAAGTAAAGAGCCTAACCCTTGTCCAACGTTACCGATTAGTATTATGTCATATACTACCGAAGACCTATCCCTCCGAGAACCTAACTCGCTGTATCGAGAGCATAACATCGCGTTCAGGGAAACAAATTAGCAGAGATTTTAGTGACGGGCACTTTAGCATCAAGTATGAATAGGAGGATGGAGGGTCATACCGTTCAAGAGGGTCACCAACTTCGGTGGGAGTGGAACCGATATGTCAATAACTTCACCTATCCTGTGGTTCGAAATGTCAAACCAGGTGTTCCGGGAAAACGACCGCTGAAGTGTTTTGGCAATACACTTCTCTATTCGCGGATTTAATATTAAAGTAGAGCGTCACTCCATTTGAGAATCATACCAATTGGTATAGAGCCAAACGTTTTACTGAGGACCTTACCCTTCGAATGTCTAATCCGCTTTTTCGAGGGTATTACTTCGTGTTCAGAGAAAGACATTAGTAAACATTTTAGTGATGGGCAACATAGGTTCTTGTATGAATTAGATGATAGACGGTCAATCAATCCGAGAACGATACCACATTCTAGAGGATCGAACGGATAAATTTTAGCTTCCTCCACACTGCGTTTCCGAAAGTCAAACCAGGCAGTCCGGAAGTTAACTAGCTGAACAATATTGACATTCGAGACCTTAGGTCTCTGTTTGAATATTAAAGTAGTTCGACAAAGCGTTTGAGAGCGTTACCAATTGGTAAAAAGTCAATGGTTTTAGTGAAGTCCTTACCCTCCGAAGAACTAACTCGATATAAAGAGAGTAAAGCATTATATTCAGGGGACGAATTACTATTCATTTTATTGGCCGGACCCTAATTTCATTTATGAATAAAAAGATCGAGGGTCAAACACTTCGAGAGCGTGACAACACTCCTTGAGATTCAAACGGCTAAGTCTATAACTTCACCCATCGTGTGAACTCGGGAAAAAAACCAGTTATTCCGTGAGAAAATCCGCTGAACAGTAGTTCCAAAATTGCTGGAAATTGTCAGAGTCGAACCGTTGTAGAAGGATTCCTATTGGTAGAGGGTCAAACATTACACCGAGGGCCTTACTTTTCGCGAACATAACCCACTGTATCGAAAGTATAACGACGTGATCCGGAAGATAAATTGGTATATATCTTAGTAACGGGCAACTTAATTGCATGCAAGAATAAGGAGACCTAGGGTCAAACCGTTGGAGCACGATATTTACTTCTTTTAGGATCGATCGGCTATGCCATTAGCATCAGCGATCCTGTGGTTCTGAGAGGCCAACCAGATATTGCGTGAGTAAATCCGCTGTACCAAATTGGCACTGAACACGTTTATTTGCGGCTATAATATTAAAGTCGAGCGTCAGTCCGTTGTGAAAGATACTTATTGAATCAGAGACAAACCTTTGACAGAAGGCCTTACCTTCAGAGAAGTTAACCGTCTGTATCGAGGGTAGAACTTCGTTTTCGCAGAAGCAAATGATTACACATTTTAGTTACGGGCACCTTTACTTCATGTATGCATAAGAAGATCGAGTGTCGAACCATTGCAGATCGTAGCCACCATCCTTGTGAATCGAACGACTGTGCAATTTGCTTCCCCTATCCTATGATTCAGAGTGTCAAACCATGTATTCCGGGAGTAAATCCGCGGAAGAGTGTAGGAAATAGGCACCTTAATACACAGTTTAAATATTAAGGCGGAATATCATACCGTTATAGAACGTTACCTATTCATATAAAGTCAACCGTTCTACAGATAGTCCTACCTCCGGAGACCCTAACCCGCCGTGTCAAGAGTATATCATTGTGAACAGAGAATGAAACTAGACTCCATTTCAGCGACGGGCACCATAACTTCATTTATGAATTAGAAGACCGAGGGTCATTCTGTTGGCGAACGTCGCTAGCTTCTGTGAGTGACGAACGGCTACAACAGTATCTTCACCTATCCTGTGATTCTGAAAGTCAAATTAGGTAGTCCGTAAGTAAATCCACTGAACAGTATTGGCAATAGGCACTTTAATGCAAGGTTTGAATATTGAAGCAGATCGTCAAACGGATGTAGATTGCTGCCAATTGCTACAAAGTCAACCGTTTTATCGAAGACCTGATCCCGCGAAAAGCTAACCGCCCGTATCGAGATTACAACTTTGTGATCTCAGAAAGAAGTTAGTCACCACATCAGTGACGAGCACCTTAATTTAATGTACGAATTAGAAGATCGAGCGTCGCACCTCTCGAGGACGTTGCCACGTTGTGTGAGGGACGAACGGCTAAGTGAAGAACTTTACCTGACCCGAGATTCCGCGAGTCAAGCTAGGTATTCAGGGAGTAAATCAGCTGAACGGTATGGCAATGGACACCTGAGATCACGGTTTGAATATTAAAATGGAGCGTTACACCGTTTGATAACGATACGAATTACCATAAAGTCAAACGTTTTAGCGAAGGCGATACCTTCCGCGAACATCATCCGTGTCACCGAGAATATAACTTCGTCTTCAGATAAAGAGGATAGTGTTCACTTTAGTTACTGGCACTCTATCTTGATGTACGAGTTAGAAGTTCGAGGGTGATACCGTTCGCGAACGCTACTCCCATCTATGATATTCGAACAGCTTAGTCAGTGGCTTCAGATGCCCTGCGTCTCCGATAGTCATACTAGATATTCCTGGAGCAAGTCGGCGGAACAGTATTGGCAATAGACACCTTAATTCACGGTTGGAATACAAAAGTACACAGCCTAACCCTTGTGCAACGTTACCGATTGGTATTATGTGGAACAGTATATAGAAAACCTTGCCACCCGAGAAACTAACTCGCCGCATCCAGAGTATAACTTCGTGTTCAGAAGATCATATTAGTAAACATTTTAGTGACTGGGATCGAAACTTCATGTATTAATTAGAAGATCGATGGTCAAACTTTTAGAGAGCGATACCACGTTATTTGAGCTTCGAACGGCTAGGTCAATAGCTTCACATATCCAGTGATTCGGAGAGTCAAAGCAGATATCCCGGGAGAAAATCCGCAGTACAGTATTGGCAATAGACCACTTAATTTACGGTATAAATAGTAATATAGATATTCGAAACACCGTAGAACGGTACCAACTGGTATATGTTCATACATTGAATCGGATACCTTGCCTCCGAGAACATACCCCGCTGCCGAATGTGACTTGTTTAATGTTCATGAAACAGATCAGTAGACTCTCTAGAAGACGGACACTGTAATGTCACGTATTAATTTAAATATGCAGGTTCAAATCGTTCGTGAACGTGTCCACCTCTTTTGAAAGTCAAGCGGCTAGGTGATAAGTTTCACCTATCGCGTGATTCGGAAAGTCAAATCAGGTATTTCTGGATTAAATGCGATGGACAGTACTTCCAATAGACGCCTTATTCACGGCTTGAATAATGAAGTAGACAGCCAATCAGCTCGAGAAGGTTAGCACCTTCTTCGGGAGACGAAAGCCTAAGACAATAGCTTCCCCCATCCTGTGATTCGTTGAGTCAAACCAGGTATTCCTGATCGGTGTTGGCAACGGACACCTGAACATACGGCTCGAATATTACCGTAGAACGTCAAACTGTATGAGTGTGTTGCCAATTTGTATGAAGTGAAACGCTTTACTGGAGACCTTACACGCCGACAAACCTAACCCGCTGTATCGAGAGTATAATTTCGTTTTCAGGGAAGCAAATTCATATACACCTTAGTGAGAGGCACCTTCCGTTCATGCACGATTTAGAAGATCGAGTGCTAAACCGATTGAGAACGTTGCAACCTTCTGCGAGAGTCGATCCGCTAAGTCAATAGTCTCACGTATCCGGCGATTTCAAGCGTCAAGCCACGTAATCCGGCAGTAAGTCCGCTGTACAGCATTGGCAATTGGTACCCTAATTCGCGGAGTGAATATTAAAGTAGAGAGTCAAACCGTTTGAGTGCGTTACCAATTGGAGTAAGGTCGAACGATATACCGAAGGCCATACCTTCCAAGAACCTATCCCGATTTAGCGATTATCATGCTTAGTGCTCACGGAAACATATTAGTAGACATTTTAGCAGACGGAAACCTTACTTTTATGTATGAATAAAATAATCGAGAGTCAAACATTTCGAGATCGATCCCTCCTTCCGTACGTGAGGAACGGCTGAGTCAATAGCTTCACCTATCCTGTGATTCCGAAAGTCAAAGGAAGAATTCTGGATGTAAGGCCGCTATGCCGTATTGGCCTCGTAAACCCTATTTCATGGTATAAATGTTAATGTCCAGAGGCAAAGCTTTGTAAGAGGTTACTTATTGATATAGTGTCAATCATCATAGAAAGGCCTTACCTTCTTAGAAGCGTACCCGCTGTATCAAGAATATATCTTCGTGTGCAGAGGTCAAATTAGTATACATTTTAGTGACGGTCATCTTAATTTCATGTATGAATTAGATGGTCGAGTGTCAAACCGTTGGAGAACGATGCCACCTTCTTTGAGCGCCGAACAGCTAAGTCAATAGCTTGGTCAATCCTATGAGTGCAAGAGGCAAACTAGTTATTACGGGATTAAATTCACTGGGCAGTACTGGTATTAGACAACTTAATTCACGGTTTGAATTTAAAGTAGGGAGATTCAAATTTTGAGAACGTTAACAATTGATATGTGGTCCAACGCCATACTGATGGCCTCATCCACCGAAAGCATATCCCGCTGTATTGAGAGTATAAAATCGTATTCAGGGAAACAAATTAATTTATAATTTAGTGACGGTCACCTTAATTTCATGTATTAATTAGAAGATCCCGGGTAAAACCGTTCGTGATCCTTACTACCATAGCTGTGAATCGAAGGCCTTAGTTATGAGCTTCACCTATCATATGGTTCCGAGAGTCGAAGCAGGTACTCCGGGAGTAAATGCCCTGAAATTGATTGGCATTAGACACCTGCACTCACGGTATAAGTATTAAAGGAGACCCTCGTACTGTTGTACAATGTTACCTATTCCTATAAAGTCAATCTTTCTACAGAAGGCCTTACCTTCCAAGAAGCTGACCCCATATATCGAGAGTATTACTTCGTGTTCAGAGAAACAAATTAGTATACATTTTGGTGACATCCTCCTTAATTACAAGTATGAATTTGAAGATCGAGTGTCAAACCGCACGAGAATGTTGCCCCCTTCTCTCAGATTCGAACGGCTAAGTCCATAGCTTGACGTATGCAAATATTCTAAGAGTCAAACCATGTATTCCCGAAGTAAATGTTACTAATCTGCTACCTTGAACACTGAGCAAGACACTTGCTGCAGCGGTTTGGACTTCTCAGAAGGTTTGGCCATCGGTAAAAAGTTTGACTCTAAATTAAAAGGTAAAGATCTATAACCGTTGGACGCACTACCTTCATACTAATACCGTGAAATATATTGTCACAGCGGATGTGCTCCCAGAATACCTGGTTTTACTTTCGGAATCACAGGATAGCAGATGCTATCGTCATAGCCGTTCCACTCGCAGCGAACATGGTAAAGCTATCAACGGTTTGACCCGAGACCTTCTACTTCATTCACGAAACAATGGTGACCGCCTATATTATGTATACTAATGTGCTTCTCTGGTCACGAAGTGTTACTCTCGATGCAGCTGTTGAAGTTCGCGGAAGGTGAGGCCCTCGGTAAAACGTTTGACTTTACGCAAATTGGTAACGTTATCAGACGGTATAACGTCATACCTTAATATTCAAACCGTGAACTAAGGATTCGATTGGCAATGCTGATCCTTCGATTTACGCTCGGAATACTTGGTTTGATTCACGGAAACACTGGATATGTGAAGCTATATTTTTGGCCGTTTGACTCTCAAAGAAGGCGGAAACGATCTCGAATCTACACTAACTTCTAATACAAACAGGAAACTGCGGTTCGAGTTTCTAAAATGTATAATCATATCCTTCTCTGTTCTCGAAGATATACTCTCGTTACAGCGGGTGATCTTTTCGTCGGATAAGTTCTTGTGTAGAACGTTCGACTTTATAGTAATAGGTAACGTTCTACAACGGTTTGGTATTCTGCATTAATATTCAAGCCGTTAACTAAGGTGTATAATGGCAATACTGTTCTGGGTATTTGTTACCGGATTATCTAGTATTACCCACGGAGTCACAGGATAGGTGACGCCATTGCTTAGAAGTTCGATGCTCAAAGTGGGTGGTAACATTCCTGAATGGTTCGACCAGCGATCTTCTAATTCACACATGAAAATACACCGACCGTCAGTAAAATGCATAGTAGTTTGCATCTCTGAACATGGTTTTACGCTCTCGATACAGCAGGTTGCTTCTCGGAAGGTTAGGTATTCGGTAAGTATAATTACTTTATACGAATTGATATTGTTCTCCGACCGTTTAACTCAATACTTTATCATTTATACCGAGCATTAGGCTGCCTATAGCCAAACGTGGCCAGCGGACTTACACCCGGAATACCAGTTTTACCTCCCGGAATTGCAGGGTAGGTGAAGTTACTGACTTAGCAATTCATCTCACACAGAAGGTGGCAACGTTCTCGAACGGATTAACCCTCGACATTCTGACTCGTACATGAAGCCAAGGTGTTCGTCAGGGAAGTGAATACTAATTTCGCTCACTGAACACGAAGTTATACTCTCGATCCAGATGGTTAGCTTTTCGGAGGGTATGGTCTTCGGTAAAAGGTTTCACTTTATAGCAATTGGTAGCGTTCCCAAACGGTTCGACGCTCTACTTTAATACTTAAACCGTGAACTACGGTCTCTATTGCCTAAACCATTCAGCGGATTTACTCCCGCAGTACATATTTGACCCAGGGAATCTCAGGATATGTGCGGCTATAGACTTAGCCGTTCTTTTCTCTCAGTAGGTGTAACGTTCTCGATCGGTTTGACGCACAATCTTATAATTCATACACGAAATTTGATGTTCCCGTCGCTAAAGCGTGAACTAATTCCTGTCCCTGCACACGCTGTAATGCTCTCGATACAGCGTGTTACTTTTTCGGAGGGTATGGTCATCGGTAAAGTGGATTACTTCATTGAAATTGGTAACGATCTCACACGGTATAGCGCTCTATTTTAATATTCAATCCGCGAGTTATGGTGTCTATTGCCAACACTGTACACCACAATAGCGGACGGAAAATATCTGGCTTGACTTTCGGTACCACAGGATATGTGAAGTTATTGACATAGCCGTTTGTCTCTGAAGGAAGGTGGTAACGTTCTCCAACGGTTAGAATCTAGATTTTGACATTTATACGTGAGAATCTGGTGTCCGTCTGCTAACATGTCTAGTAATTTGTTTCCGTGAACATTAAACAAGTCACACGCTACAGCGGGTTATGTTCTCGGAACGAAGGGTATTCGGTAAAATGAATGACGTAATAAGAATTGGTATTTTTTGCCGATATTTCGACATACTACTTTAATATTCAAACGGTGAACTAATGTGTCAATTGCCAATACACTTCAGCGGACTCTCCATCGGATTACAATGTTTCACTCTCTGAATCACAGGATTGGTGAAGCTATTGACTTAGCCGTTCGTCCCGCACAGAAGATGGTAACGTTATCGAACGGTTTGACCCTCTGCCTTCTAATGCACACATGAAGTTAAGGTGTCCGTCACTGAAATGGAGACTCATTTCTATATCTGGGTGCGAACTGTAATATACTGTTATGATATTTTCGATTTTTATCAAAATTTTCAATTTTTAGTATAAAAAATTGTATTCATTAGCAGAAGTGTCTGCGGAATTATTTGTGTGTACGCTTATAGCAATATTATGTTAAATTCTTTGCTATTTTGGATGATTGATTGTATTCGTTCCTACGCTGCCACAGAGACACGATTGGCGAAGTCTTGCTGTTTCGTGCGACTGATCGGTGGAGATTACTGGATGATCTCTGTTAATTTCTTTATCCTTAATATTGTACCGTGTGCTTTCTCACGCAGATTTCTCTTTATTTTAACATGCAGTAATTTACAGTCATGATATATTCGATACTTTTTTAGAATTTCGTAATCTGTGTTTAAAAAATAGTATTCCTTAATAAAAGTGTCTGTGGAATTCGTTGTGTGCGTTTATGGCCATATCTTGTATAATTTGTTGTTACAATGCGTGAATGTTTATATATGTACCTACGCTGCAGGAGCGACAGGACTGGATTCGTCTTGTTGTTGCGTTCGCTAGGTTGGGGCGATAACTGCTGGATGGCCTACGTTAATTTCTATAACCTTGATAGAGTATCGTATGCATTCCATCCCATTCTTCGATTTATTTATATATACTGTAATTTACTGATTAAATACTCATGATTTTTTTCAAATTTTCCAATTTTTATATCAATCATTGTGCATTTTATGAAAAGTGTCTTCGGAATTAGTTGAGTGTACGTTTATGACCTCAGTTTTCTATATTTGTTGATATTTTAAATGATTGTGCGTGTACGCACCTACGCTTCCGAAGCTACAAGGGTGGAGTTCTCTTGCAGTTGCGTTCGGAATATCCGAGCGATATTGCTGTAGGGTGTTTGATATCTACTTTTACCTTGATATTGTGCCGTGTGCATTATTTTTCTGCATTCTGTTTATGTCTACATACTGTAATTTACTGTTATGATATCCCCAATTCCTTTAAAAATTTACAATTTTTGGTTTAAAAAATTGTATTTTTCAGTATGAGGTCTTTGGAATTAGTTGAGTGTACGTTTATGTCAATATTGTGTCGAAACTTATTTCTATTTAACATAATTGTCTTTATACATACATACGCTTCCGGGGCGACACGCCTATTATGGCCTTGGAGTTGCGTTCGGCATATCGGACCGACACTACGGTATTATCTTCGTTAATTTCACTAACCTTGATATTGTGCCGAATGCATTCTTTCGATATTCACTAGTTATTTCGACATTCTGTGATCTACTGTTATGATATTTCCGATTTTGTTGAAACCCTCCAACTTTTTATCTCAGAAATTGTATTTTTTAGGAGCAGTGAAACCATCATAGCAGTAACGCACAGTATGTACAAATAAATGAAAAATTGGGAAAAAATTCATACTGTACAATATGAAAATTAAAAGCATTATCGAAGACCATCCGGTAGTCTCGCTATGTTCTGTCGTACGCAACTACAAGGACTCGCCAGTCGTCTCGCGCAAATAGCGTAGGTACATACACAGACAATCATACAAAATAACAATTAGTTGAACAAAATAATGTCATACGGGTACACTGAACTAATTCCAAAGTCACCATTCCTACGATGTACATTTTTCTACGATAAAAATTGAAAATTTTGAAGAAAAATCGAAAATATCATAACAGTAAATTACAGAATGCATAAATAAATGGCAAACTCAGAAAAAATTCATACAGTACAAAATCAAGGTTATGGAAATTAACAAAGACCTAACGGCAATGTCGCTCCGATCTAGCGAACGCAACTAGAAAACCAATCCAGCCATATCGCACCGGACTCGTAGGTAAGCATATGGACAATCATATAATGTAACAACAAGCATGAGAGAAAATTGCAATATATGTACACTCAACTATCACCGGTGACACGTTTACTAAGAATTGCAAATATCTAAACAAAAATTTATAATTATGACATATCGAAGGTACCATAACACTGAATTACAGCATATGAAATTTAATACATGACTCTGAAAGATTTAATATTGTAGAATATTAAGGACGAAATTATATACAACGAATATACAGCAGTGACCCATCGATCTCATGAACGCTACTACAAGACCACAGCAGCCGTGCCGCTCCGGAAATCTGATAAAATACCCAAGAACTTAACAAAACATTATCATAAACGTACATACAACTAATTCCACAGACACTGTTACTAAGAAATACAATTTTTTATAATAATGAATTATAATTTCGAAGAAAATAGAATATTTCATAACAGCAAACTGCAAAACGTATAAATAAATGGAAAACGTGAGAAAAAGTGGATACGGTTCTAAATCATTGCTACACGAAAAGACGAAGACCATCCAGTATGCCGCTCAGATCTGCCGTACGCAACTACAAAGCCATTACAGCTGTGTCGTTCTGGAAGCGCAGGTGCGCATTCAGGCATCTGTGTAAAATAACAGTAAGTACAGCAAAATATTATCATAATCGTACACTTAACTAATTCCAAAGATACGATTAATAAGAAATACAATTTTTTAAAATAAAAATTGGAAAGATCGGAGGAAATTAAGGACATCGCAAGAGTAAATTACGATTTCCTATATAAACAGATAATTGCGAAAGAGGGAATACGGTACATGATAGTGGTTAAAGGAATTAACGATGACCATACAGTATGCCGCTCCTATCTCCCAAACGCAACTACAAGACCACTCCAAACGTCACGCCTCGGTCGCGTAGATCCGCATACACACAACCGTGTGAAAAATTACTCGCTTAACATAATACTGTCACAAACGTAAGCTCAACTATATCCAAAGACACTTTTACTATGAAATGTATAAATAAATGGAAGACTGGGAAGGAATGCATGCGGTACAATACCAAGGTTAGATAAGTTATCGAAGATTATGCAATATTGTCGCTCTGATCTACCGAACGCAGCTACGAGGCCTGTCCAGTCGTGTCGGACAGGAAGCGTAGGTATCTACAAAAACAATCATATAAAATAACAATAAGATGAACAAGATATCGTCATAAACATACTCTCAACTAATTCCAAGGAAATACAATCTTGTAAACTAAAAATTGATAATTACGTAAAAAATAGATAATGTCATAAGAGTAAATTATAGTATGTATATGTAAATGGAAAACTGGAAAAAGATGCGTGCGGTATAATGTCAAGGTTGGAGAAATTAGCGAAGACCATGCAGTAGATTCGTCCAGACCAGCCGTACGTAGATACAAACAAGACCTCGCCAGTCGTGTCGATGGATAAAGTCGAAGGATAAAGGAATTGATGGAGACCATCCTATAGTGTCGCCCGACCTGCTGTACGCAAATACAAGACAAGGCAAGTGGTATCGCTCAGAGAGCGTATGAACGTATACAGACTATGATATGAAATGAAAATATGCTTAACACAATAATGTCATAACGTGCACTCATCAAATTCTGAAGTCACTTTTACTGAAAAAATACAATTCTTTATAATATAAATTGTAAATATAGATGAAAATTGCGGCATTGCAGCTGTGTCGCACCGAAAGCGTAGATCCGTATACAGACAATCATGTAAAATAACAATAAGTTTAACAAAATAATGTCATAATAGTGCACTGAACTATATCCACAGCCACTTCTATTCAGAAATACAATTTTTTCAACTAACAATAGACAATTTCGAATAAAATTGTAATCACCATAACAGTATATTGCAGTATTTGTATATAAATATAAAAATGAGAAAGAATTGCTTGCGGTTCAAATCATGTCTTAAGAAATTAACGGAGACCATACCGTAGTGTTGCTCGATCTGCCGTACCATCATTCACTGTTCGTTGTAGAACTTTACACATTCGTATACAGTCTAACTTTTTGCCGTAGGCCACTCCTTCCGAGAAGCTAACTCGCTATATTGACGGTATAGCTTCGTGTTCCGAGAAGCAAATTAGTAGACATTTTAGTGACGGGCACCTTCATTTCGTGTATGGATTAGAAGATCGGGAGGCAGACTGATCAGGAACATTACAGTCCCCTTTGAGATTCGAACGGCCAAGTGAATAACTTCACCTATCCCGTGATTCCGAATGTCAACCCAGGAAAACCGAGAAGTAAGTCCGCTAGACAGTATTCCGAGTAGACACCTTAACTCGCAGTTTGAAGGTTAACATAGAGCGTCTAACTGTCTGAGAGCGTTACCAGTAGGTATAATGTCAAACGGTTTAGCAACGTCCTTACCCTCCGAAAAACTAACCAGCTGCACCGAGGGTATAGCTTCGTGATCAGAGTTACAAATTAGTTTATATTCCAGTGGCGTGCTCCTTAATTTCAGGTATGAATAAGAAGATCGAGCGTCAAACCGTTGGAGAACGAAACCAATTGGTATAGAGTCAATCGCTTCACCGATGACCTTACCCTCCGAATACCTAGCCCGCTGAATCGAGGGTATAGCAGCGAGTTCAAAGGAATGAGTTATCATACAATTTAGTGACGGACACATTAATTTCATGAATAAAACAGAAGATCGAGTGTGCGAAAGTTACCATCATCTTTGAAGATTGAACGGCTAAGTCAATAGCTTCATCTATCCTATAATTGCGAGAGTCAAACCTGGTATTTCGGGAGTAAATACGCTGTACTGTACTGGCAATAAACAGCTTAGTTCACGGTATGAAAAATAACGTACAGATTCACACCATTGCAGATCGTTAAGTGTTAGCATGTAGTCTGACTATTTACCGAATGCCTTACCTTCCGACATCCTATCCCGCTCCTTCGAGAATGTATCTTCGTCATCGGAGAAACAAATTAGTACACACTTTCGTGTCAGGCACCTGAGTATCTGATATGAGATAGAAGATCGAGGGACATACCGTTTGAGAACGTTGGCAACTTCTTTGTCGGCCGATGGGCGAAGTCACTAGCTTCTACTATCCTGCCACTACGAGAGTCAAACCTGTTGTTCCAGCAGTAAATCCGCTGCACAGTATTGGGAATAGAAACGTTAATTCGCGATATGAGTGTTAAAGCAGAAAGTCAAACTGTTTGAAAACGTTACGCATTGGTATAAAGTCATATTCCTTACCGGAATCCCTTCCTTCGGAGGACATGACCAGCTGTATCGTGGGTATTACTTCGTGTTCAGAGCAACAAATTAGTAGACATTTTAGCAGACGGACGGCTTAACTAGGAGATCGATTGTCAATCCGTTCGAGAACGTTACGACCTTCATTGAGGATTGAACGGCTTAGTCAATAACTTCACATATCCTGTGATTCCGAATGTCAAACCAGGTTTTTCTAGAGATCTTCCGCTGAACAGTATTGGCAATGGACAAAAAGTTCACGGATTGGATACTAAAATATAGCGTCACACCCTTTGAGAAGGTTACCCATTGTTATAAAGTCAGGCGTTTTACTGAAGGCGCTACCTGCCGCGAATACCACCCGCCTCATAGATAATATAACTTCGTGTTCAGAGAAAGAAGACAGTATCCATTTCAGTGGCGGGAACTCTGACTTCATGTATGAATTAGAAGATCGAGCGTCAATACGTTCGATAACGTTACCACGGTCATTGAGAGTCGAACGTCTAAGTCACAGGCTTCACCTATACTGTGATTCCGAGAGTGAAACCAGGCATTCCGGGACTAAGTACGGAGGACAGTATTGGCGGTAGACACTTTAATTCACGTTCTGAAAATTAAGGTTGAAATTCAAGCTGGCGGAAAACATTATCAAATGTTATAAAGTCATACTTTATACCGAATACCATGCCCGCAGGGAACCAAACACGTTGTTGGGAGTGTCGTGTTTTTGGTTCGCGCAAAAACATATCTCTAGACATTTTGGCAGAGGGACCCCTTATTTTCATGTTTGAGTAGCAAAATCGAGAGACCATACGCTGGAGAACGTCACCACCGTTCATGAGAGTCGCACAGCTGAGCCAACAGCTTCACGTATACTGTGATTCCCAGAGGCAAACCAGGTACTCCGGAGTAAATCCCCTGAGCACTATTGGCAATAGGCACCTCATTTCAAGGTTTGAATATTAAGGCAGGCCATCAATACTTGGTAGACCATTACCGATAAATGTAGGTTTAAACTTCATACACAATGCCATACCCTCTGAAAGACTGGCCAGCTGTATCGAAAATATAACACCGTGTTCAGAGGTACAAAGTGGTATACATGTTAGCGTCGAGCACCTTAATTTAATGACTGAATTAAAAGATAGAGGGTCCAACCGTTCCATATCATTACGACCATCTGGGAGAGACGGACGGCTAAGCTAATACCTTCACGCATACTGCGAATCCGAGAGTCAATCCGCTGTAGACAATTGGCAATGGACACTTCAGCTAACGTTTTGAATGTTAAAGTACAGAGTCAGACATTTGTCGAGTGTTACATATTGGTATAATGCCAAAAGTGTTACGGAAGACCATACCCTCCGAGAGCCTAACCCTCCGTACCGAGAGAAGAACTCCGTGTCCAGAGAAACAAAAGTAGTGTTCATATCAGTGTCGGGCACCGTATCTTCGTGTGTGAATGGGAAGATCGATGGTCGAACGGCACGAGAACCTTCCCACCATCTGTGCGAGACGAACGGCTACATCAACAGCTCCACCTATCCTGCGATTCCGACAGTCAAACCAGGTATTCCGCTAGTAAATGCGCTGAACACTTTATCCAACAGACACATTAACTGACGGTTTGAATATTAAAGTCAAACGACAAATCATAGTAGAACGTTACCTATTTGTCTAAAGTCAAACTTTATACCGAAGGCCTATGCTACCGAGAACCAAACTCGCTCTAGCGAGTGTATAGCATAATGTTCACGGAAGCAAGATAGTAGGCACTTTAGCGGGCGCACACCTTATTTCCCTGCGTGCAAAGCAAAACCGATGGTCTGACTGTTCGAGAACGTTACCACCTTCTTTGTTAGATGCACATTTACTTCAATAGCTTCTCCGTACCTGTGATTCCACGTGTAAAGCCAGGTGCTCCAGATGTAAATCCTCTGTACAGTATTGGTAGTTGACACATCAATTCACGGTTTCAATATTAAAACACAGCGTCGAGCATTGTGAGAACGATACAAATTGCTATATATTTTAACGCTTCACCGAAGACCTACCCTCCGTAAAACTAACCCTCTGTATCTGGAGTATAATTTCGTGTTCAGAGAAAGAAATTTGTGTCCATTTCAATGTCGGGTACCTTAATTTCAAGTATGATTTAGAGGATCGAGTGTCAAACCGTTCGAGAACGTTTCCACCTTCCGTGGGATTCGAATGTCTATATCAATAGCTTCACCTTTCCTGTAATTCCGAAAGTCAAAGCATGAATTCCGGGAATAAATCAGCTGTACTGTATTGGCATTGGACACCCTACCACATGGTGTAAGTATGAAAGTCAACGGGTAAACATTTGTAGGACGTTACGCATAGATATAGAGCCAAACTTTGTAGCCAAGGCCTTACCTGCAGTTAATCTAATCCGCTGTATCGAGAATATAACATCGTGTGGAGTGGACGAAATTGCAATTAATTTTAGCGATGGGCACCTGAATTTCATGAATGAATTCGATGATCGACGGTTAAACCGTTCTAGAGCGTCACCACCCTCTTTGAGAATCGAACGGCTGTGGCAGTAGCATCACTTACCCTACAATTCCGAGAGTCAAATCAGGAATTCCGCGAGTGAATCTGCTGTTCAGTATGGGCATTAGGTACCTTACTTCACTGTATAAATATTAAAGCACACAGTCAAACCGTTGTAGCACGATTCCTATTGCTGGAGAGTCAAATACTAAACCGAAGGCCTTGCCTTCCGAGAAGCTAACACGCAGTATCGAGAGTATAACTACGTGCTCAGAGGAGGAAACTATTATTCACTTCTGTGACGTGCAGCTGAGCATCATGCATGAACTGGAAGATCGAGGGTCAAGGAGTTCGAGAACGTTACTTGATATTCGAACGGTTATGTCAAAAGCTTCACCTATCCTGTTATTCCGACTGCGAAACTCGGTATCCCGGGAGTCAACCCGCAGTACACTATAAACAATGCACGTCTTAATTCACGGTTTGAATATTACAGTAGGGCGTGAACCGTTTGAGCATATTACCCATTGGTATAAAGTCTTACCTTTAACCGGAGACCTTACCCTCCTAGAACCTAAACGGCGGTATCGAGAGTATAATTTCGTGATCAGTGTAACAAATCAGTACACATTTTAGACGCAGGAACCTTAATTTCATGTTTGAATTAGAAGATCTGGAGTCAAACTGTTACCAACTTACTTGAAAGTCGCAGATCTAAGTCAATAGATTGACCGGCCCGGTAATACTGAGAGTTAAACCAGGTATTCCGGGCATCAATCCGCTGTACACTATTGACAATAATCGCGTCAGTTGAAGGTGTGAATATTATAGTTGTGCGTCAAACCGTTTGAGAACGTTTCCAATTGGTATTACGTCAAACGCTTTACTGATGACCTTACCCTCCGCAAGCCTATTCCCCTGTATCCAGGGCATGACAAGGTGTTCAGAGGAACATGCCAGTATACATTTCATGCCGGGGCACATTTTTTCATGTATGAATTAGAAGATTCAGTGTCAAACCTTCCGGGAACGCAACCACCACCTTTGGGCATCGAGCGAAGAACTGAATAGCTTCACCCTTCCTGTTATTTCTATAGCTAAACCTGATGTAATATATAGTATTCCTATAGTATTCCTGATGTAAATCCACTGAATAGTATTTGCAATTGGCGCCTTAATTCAAGGTTTGAATATTAAAGCAGACTGTCAAGCGGTTGTTGAACGTTACCAGATGCAACAATGTCAAATGTTTAACCGATGACCGTTCCCACCGAACTATAACGCGCTGTATCGATAGTATATCATTGAGTTCTGCGGTACTAATTGGTATATGATTTAGCGACGAGCACATTAATATCATGTGTGAATTAGACGATTGAGTGTCAAATAGTTCGAGAACGTTACCTTCCTGTTTGAGTGCCGAACGGCCAAGTCAATAGCTTCACGTGTTCTTGGATTCCGAGAGACAAATCACGTATTCCTAGAGTAAATCCGATGAACAGTACTGACACGGTTTGAACATTCAATATAGAGCGTCAAACCGTTGGAGACAGTTACACCTTCCGTGAGACACGAACGGCTGAGTCAATAGCTTCCCATATCCTGTAGCTCCGAGTGCCAAGCCAGATATTCTGGGACTAAATCCGCTGAAATGTATCGGCAAATGTATCGCAAAATGTATTGGCAATGTGCAGAGTCAAACCATTGTAGAAGGTTACCTATTGGTAGAAAGTCTAACTTTATACCGGGGTCCTTATCATCCGCGATCCTCACGCGTTGTATCGAGAGTATATCTAGTTGTTCAGAAAAAGAAATTAGTATCCATTTCAGTGTCGACACTATAAATATCATGTATGAATTAGAATATCGATGGTCAAACCGATCGAGAACATTACCACCCTCTCTGAGAGGTGAACGGCTAGATCAGTAGCTTCACCTATCCTGTGATTTGGGGGGGGGGGTCGAACCAGGTAATCCGGGAGTAAATCAACTGAACAGTATTGGCAAAAGACAACTTACATCACGACATGAATATTAAGGTTGAGAGACCAACCGTCGGAGTATATTACCAATTGGTATAAAGTCATTTCTTTTACCCAATACCTATCCTTCCGAGACCTTCACCTACCGTGCAACTCCGAGAATCGTATCAGTTCTTCCTGGAGTAAGTCCGCTGAACAGTATTGGTAACAGACACTTCAATTCAAGGTTTGAATATTAAAGTATAGCGTCAATTTGATTGAGAACGATACCAACTGCTGTAAAGTCAAACGTATTACCGAAGATCTTACCCTCTGAAAAGCTAACCCGCTGTATCTAAAATATAACATCGTGTTCAGAGGGTCGTATTACTGTTCATTTTGGTGTCGAGCACCTTGATTTCATGCATGAATTACAAGATCCGTGGTCTAACAGTTGGAGAACGTAACCACCCTCCTTCAGAGCAGAATGGATATGTCAATTGCTCCGCCTATCCAGTGTCATTCCGAATGTCAATCCAGGTAATCCGAAAGTAAATGCGCCGAGGAGTATTGGCACCTGACACCCTAATTCACGGTTAGAATATTAAAGCAGGCTGTCAAGCCGTTGTAGAACATTACTTATTCGTGTAGGGTTAAACATCTCACAGAATGCCTAACCCTCCGAAAATCTGACCCGCTGTATCGAGAGCAAAACAGCCTGTACAGGGATGCGAAGTTTTATGCACTTTATTGCGGGGACAATAATTTCATGTATGCATCAGAAGCCGGAGGGCCAAACCTTTGGAGAACGTTACCACCTGCTGCGAGGGACGGACGGCTAAGTCAAGTGCTTCACACATCCTGCGATTCCGAGAGGCAAACTTAGCATTCCAGGAGTAAATCCGCAGTACAGTATTGGCAATAGACACGATAATTCACGGCTTGAACGTTAAAGTGGATCATCAATTCGTTTGAGAATGCTACCAATTTTTATCGAGTCAAACCGTTTACCAAAAGCCTTACTGACGATGAACATAACCCGCGGTACCGAAAGTAAAACATGGAGTATAGTGGAAAATATTACTATAAATTTTAGTGGCGGGCTCCTTAATTTCATGTGTGAATTCGAAGATCGAGTGTCAATCCGTTCGAGATCGTTACAAACTTCTTTGAGAGTCAATCAGCTGAGTCAAAAGCTTCACCTATACTGATATTCCGAGAGTCAAACCTGGAATTCCGGGAATCTATCCGCTCCAAAGTATTGGTAATGGACGCCTTAACTGGCGCCTTGAATACTAAAGTAGAGCGTGAAACCGTTTGTGAATGTTACCAATTTCGATACATTCAAACGTTTTCCCGACGGCGGGAACTTCTCGAAACTCGTCCGTTTCATCGAGAGTATAAGTTCGTGTTTAGAGGATCAAATTATTACACACTCAAGTTACGTGGACCTTAATTTCATTATGAGGAATAAGATTAAGAGTCAAACCTTTCGAGAAAGATACCACGTTCTTTGAGCTTGAAACGGTTACGTCAGTGGTATCATACATCCTGTGGTTAAGATAGTCAAAGGAGATATTTGGGGTGTAAATGCGCTGTCCAGCACTGTCGATAGATACCTTAATTCGAGGAGTGAATATTGAAATAGATTGTTACACCGTGTGAGATCGTATGAATTTATATAAAGTCAAACATTTTACACTATGTCTTACCGTCCGAGAAGATAACCAGCCGTATTGAGAGTACAGCTTCATATTTAGAGAAACAAAATAGTATACAATTTAGTGGCGGCACCTTAACTTCACTTAAGAATTAGGATATAGAGATTCAAAGCCTTGGAGAACGTTACCACTTTGTGTGAGAGACAAACTGCTAAGTCAATAGCTTCACCTATCCTGTACTTCACAGAGGGAAAGCCGGTATACCGGGAGTACATCCGCTGACGGGTATTGGCCATACACACGTTAATTCACGGTATAAATATTAAGGTACTGGTTCGAACCGCCGGAGAACATTATCAATTAACATAAGGTAATACTTTTTACCCAATACCATACCTTCCGAGATCCTAATTCGCAGTAGCGAGTGTCGAGCTTTGTGTTCAAGGAAACAAATGTGTGGGCATTTCAGCAGACCGTCACCTCAGTGCCATGTATGAATAGCAAAATCGAGAGTCAAGCTGAAGGAGCACGATATCATCTTTTTTATAGAGGCGTACGGCCATGTCAATAGCTTCTCCTACCATGTAATGCCGAGAGTTAAACCAGGTACTCCGTGATTCTATGCGGTGCACAGTATAAGTAATTGACACCATAAATCACAATTCGAATATGAAAGTCGATCGTAAAACCGTTATACTACGTTACCTATTCGTATAGGATCAAACATTCTTCCGAAGGACTTACCTCCCGAGTAGTCCAACACGCTGTAGGGCGTGCGATGCATAGTAATCACGGAGAAAAATTAGTATACATTTTATAGGACGGCACTTTATTTTCATGTATTTATGGCAAAATCGAAAGCCAAACCGTTCGAGAATGTTGCCACCGTCTTCGAGAGTCAAACGGCTAAGTCAATTGCCTCATGTACCATACGATTCCGAGAGTCAGACAAGGTAAGTAGGCAGGAAATCAGCTGAACAGTACATGCAACAGACACCTTAATTCGCGGTATGAATATTAATCTACAGACCCAAGCCGTTCGAGGACGGTACTTATTGCTATAGAGTTAAACATTTCTGGGAAGGCCTTACTTTCGAGTAGCTAACCCGCTGTATCTTGAATGTAACTTCGTGTTCAGAGGAGCAAATTAGTAAACATGTTAGTGTCGGTGGCCTTAACGTCATGTATGTATTTGAAAATCGAGGATAAAGCCGATCGCGATCGTTACCACATTAGTTGAGAATCGAACTTCTTAGTTATTAGCTTCACCTACCCTATGATTCCGGGAGTCAAACCAGAAATTTCGGTCGTAAATCGGCAGAACATTGTTGCCATTAGACACCTAAGTTCACGGTTTTAATATGAAAGTAGAGAGACAGTCCAATTGAGAACGTTAGCAATTTGTACATGGCCAAACATTTTACTGAAGACCTTATACTGCGAATGTCTTATTCACAGTATATGAGAGTGTAGCATCCTGTACCGAGGAACAAATTATTATATACTGTGCAGACGGGCACCTTAATTTCAAGTATGAATTTGCAGATGGAGGGTAAAACCTTTCGAGAACGTCACTACCCTATTTGTGTTTCGAACGGCAAAGTCAATAGCTTCACCTCTCCTTCTACTCCGTTAGTCAAACCAGGTATTCCGGGAGTAAATGCGCGGAACAGCTATGACCATAGACACCTTGATTCACGGTTTGAACATTAAAATTGAGCTTCAAACCGTTGGTTAACGTTATCGATTGTTGCAAAGTCAAACATTTTACCGAAGGCCGTGCCATTCGCGAACCTCACCCGCTTCATTGAGAATATTACTTCGTGCTTAGAGGATAATTTTAGTAGACAATTTAGTGACGGCACCTAAAATTCATGCAAGAATTATACGATCGAGTGTCAAAATTTTCGAGGCCGTATCCACATTCTGCTGCACAGAAACGGCTATGTCAATAGTCTCACCTATCCAGTGATTCGGAGAGTCAAACCAGGTGTTGCTGGAGTAAATCGGCTGAATAGTATTGCCATCAGACACATTTATTCACGGTTTGAATATTAATCTCGTATGAGAAATGACTGTAGAACGTTACCTGTTCGTCTAGAGCATAACTTTTTACCGAAGGCGTATCCTACCGAGAACCTAATCACCTGTAGCGAGTGTCTAGCATAATCTTCACGGAATCAAGTTAGTTGTCACTTTAGCAGAGGCACACCATATTTCCATGTATGATTAGCAAAATCGAGAGTCAGACCGTTCGAGAACGTTACCACCTTCTTTGGTAGCTGCAAAGCTACTTGAATAGCTTCACCTATCCTGTGATTCAGGGAATCAAACTATGTTCTCCGGGATTATAGCCGCTGAGCAGTATTGGAAATAGATACATTTATTCCCGGTTTGAATATTGAAGTAGGGCGTCAATCCGTTAGAGAACGTTATCATCTTCCTTGAATGTCACACTTCTATGTCAATAGCTTTCTATTCAAACCGTGAATTAGAGTGTCTATTGGCAGTACTGTTCAGCGGATTTACTCCAGGAATACCTGGATTGACTATCCCAATCCGTAGATCCGTGAAGCTATTGAGATAGCCGCTCGAATCTCACAGAAGGCGGTAACTTTCTCGAATAGTCTGACGCTCGATCTTCTTATTCGTAATGAAGTGAAGGTCCCCGTTACTGAAATGATTACTAATTTCTTTAGCTGAACCGAAGTTAAACTCTCGATACAGCGGGTTATTTTTTTGGAGGGTATGGCCTTCGGTAAATCGTTTAACTCTATACGAATAGGTAATGCTCTACAATGGTTTGATGCTCTGCTTTAATATTACACCCTGAAATAAGGTGTCCAATGCCAATTATCTTCATCGGATTTACTCCTGGAATGACTAGACTCATAAAATCACGGAACAGGTGAAGCTATTGTCATAGCCGTCCGTCTCTAAACGAGTGTGGTAACGTTCTCGAACGTTTTGACTCTCGAGCATGATATTTATACACAAGCTTGTGGTGATCCTGCGCTAATAGGTCTACTAATTTATGTGCGCGCACACTAAGCAGCACACTTCCTACTGCGGGTTAGGTTCTCGTATGGTAAGTTATTCCATAAAAAGAATGACATTATTTCGAACTGGTAGTGCTCCCCGACGGTTTGACTCCCGACTGTAATATTCATACCATGAATTAAGATGTCTATTGCGAAGCATGTCATCGGATTTACTACCGGAATACCGCAGATGACTTTTGGAACCGTCGTATATGTGTAGCGATTGAATTAACCGCTGGTCTATCAAAGATGGTGGTGACGATATCGAACGAATTATTTATTATTCTACCTGTGAATTGACGTGTCTATTTCCCATAGTGTACTGCGCATTTATTACCGGGATACCTGTTTTGACATTCGGAATCTCAGGAAACGTGGAGCCATTTATTTAGCCGTTCGTCTCTTACAGTAGGAGGCAACGTTCTCGAGGTATTTGACCTTCGATCTTCCAATTCATACAGGAAGCTAAGGAAGCCCTCACTGACATGAAATCTAATTGGATTCTCTGAACATGAAGTTATACCCACCATACTGCTGGTTACATTCTCGGAAGTAAGGTATTCGTTAAAGAGTATGTCGTTGTAGTAAGTGGTAGCAGTCTCAAACGGTTTAACGCTCCACTTTAATGTTCCTTCCGTTACCATCCGAATACTCATCCCGGAGTATCGAGAGTATATCTTCGTGATATGAGAAACAAATTAATATACATTTGAGTGACGGGGCCATAACTTCAAGTATGAGTTAGAACTTCGAGGGTGTGACCGTTCGCGAACGTTACCCCCTCCTATGATATTCGAACAGCTAAGTCAGTGGCCGCAGATATCCTGCGTCTCCGATAGCGATACCAGATATCCCTGGAGCAAGTCGGCGGAATAGTATTGGTAATAGACACTTTAATTCTTGGTTTGAACATTAAAGTTTGTCGTCAAACTGTTTGAGAACGACACCAATTTGTATAAATTCATTCCATTTACAAAATGCCTTTCCTTCGGAGAACATAACCCGCTGCATCGAGAGTATAACTTCGTCTCCAGAGAAAGAAAATGGTATCCATTTCAGTGACGGGGCACTCGATTTGATCTATGATTAAGAAGATCGAACGTCAATCCTTTCGAATACGTTGCCACAACCTGTGCCAGACGAGCGGCTAACTCAATAGGTTCACGTATTATGCTATTCCGACAGTTAAACGAGGTACTCATGGAGTAAATCTGCTGAAAGGTAATGGAAATAGACACCTGAATGTACGTATTGAATATTTAAATCGGCCGACAAGCTGTTTGAGAACTTAACCAATTACTAAAAGGTCAAACGCTTTACCCAACGCCTCACCTTCTGCGAACTTTAGTCGCTGCATCGAGAGTATAACTTCGTGTCCAGAGAAACACATTAGAATACATAATATAGACGGGCACCATTATTCCGTGCATGAATTAGAAGATCTCGGGTCAAACAGCTGCAGAGCTTTACAACGTTCGCTGAGAGTCGTACGACAATAGCATCGGATATCCTGTGATTCCGGAAGCCAAACCAGGCATTCCGGGAGCACATCCGCTGCACAATATTGTCAACAGACAGCATCTTTCACGGTATGAATATTAAGGTAGATCGTCAAACGTTTATAGAGCTATATCTTTTAGTTTTGAGTCAAACATTTTACCGAACGATTTACCGTCCGAGAAGCCTATCACGCCATAGAGAGTGTCTTGCTTGGAGTTGGCGGAAACAAATTAGCAGCAATTTTAACAGACATGCGCTTTTTTCATGCAAGAAAGGATCACACGTCAGTAAAGCCGTTAAAGAGCGTTACCACCACCTTTGAGAACAAAACCGATCAAGTCTGTGGCTTCAACCATCCTGTTATTCCGAGAGTGAAAGACGTCTCTTCTATCTTGAAACCATATAGGCAATTGACACGATAATTCAGGCTATGAACATTAAAGCAGAGAGTCATACTGTCGGAAATCATTATCAATTGGTACAGAGTCACTCTTTCTACAGAAGTCCTTACCTTCCATGAACATAACTCGCTGTATCGAGAGTATAACTTCGTGTTCAGAGGATCATATTAGGAATCATTTTAGTGAATGGGATCGAAACATCATGAATAAATTAGATGATCGATGGCCAATCCTTTTGAGATCGTTATCACCTTCTTTGAGAGTCGAGCGACTAAGTTCATAGCTTCACCTATCCAGTGATTCGGAGAGTCAAACCACGTATCCCGGAAGTAAATCCGCTGAAGACGATTGCCAATAGAATCCGTAATTCGCGTAGTGAATATTAAAATGGAGCGTCACACCGTGCGAGATCGGTACTATCTGCAATAAAGTCAAACGTTTCACCGAATGCCTTACCGACGGAGAAGCTAACTCGCCGTATCGAGATATAGCTACGTGTTTAGCGAAACATATCAGTATACATTTTAGTGACGGCTCCTTAAATTCATGCATGAATTAGAAAATCGAGTGTCAAACCGTTCGAGAAAATTACCACATTCTGTGTGAGACGGACGGCTATGTCATATATCATGGGGTTGCCAAAGTTAAACCAGATATGTCGGGAGTAAATGCGCTGTGCAGTCTTGGCCATAGACACCACAATTCACGGTTTGAATATTAAAGCTGGCCGTCAAGCTGTAGTATAACATTACCTATTCGTGTAGGGTTAATATCCTTACATAGTGTCTGACCCTCCGAAATACTGACCAGCTGCATCGAGAGTATAACACCGTGCTCAGTGGTACGACGTGGTATACGTTTTAGTGACGATCAACTTTGTTTCATGATCGAATCAGAAGATCGATGGTCAAATCTTTAGATAGCGGTACCACATTTTTTGAGCATCGATCGGGCAGGTCAATAGCTTCACCTATCCAGTGATTCGGAGAGTCAAACCAGGTATCCCGGTAGTAAATACGCTGCAGAGTATTGGCACTAGACACCTTATTTCTCAGTTTGAATATTATAGCAGAGAGTCACACCGTTTGAGAGCGTTACCATTGGTATACAGTCAAATGTTTTACTGAAGTCGTTACACTCCGAGAGCCTAACTCGCTATATTGAGGGTATGACATCGTAATCGCAAAAACAAGTGAGTAAACATTTTAGTGACGGGCACCTTAATTTCACGAATGAATTCGAAGATCGTGTATCAAACCAGTCGAGAGCGCTATCAAAGTCTTTGAAAGTCGAACGGATAAGTTAATAGCTCACCTATCCTGTGATTCCGAGAATCATTCCAGTTATACCGGAAGAAAAGCCGCTGAAAAGTATTGGCATTTGTCACCCGAATTCGCGATTTGAACATGAAGGCTAAGTGTTAATTCTGTGTAGAACGTTACCAGTTCGCGTAGAATCAGACTTTTTACCGAAGACCTTACTTTCCTAGAAGCCCAACCCGCTGCAGCAAGTGCCATGCTCAGTGTTCAAGGATGAAAATTAGTAGCATTTGCTCCAGGAATACATGGATTGACTCTTAGAATATTGGAATAGGTCAAGCTATGGACTTAGCCGTTCATTTCCCTCAGAAGGTGGTAACGTTCTGCAAAGCTTTGACTTTCGATGTTGTTACTTACACACAAGCATGTGGTGCCAGCCCTCTAAGATGCCAACTAATATGTTTCCGTCCACATTAAGCAGGACACTCACTACATTGGGTTAGGTCTCGGAAGGAATGGCATTCGGTGAAAGAAATTACTTTTTGGGCATGTGTTACGTTCTCAGTCAGTTTGACTCCTACATTAATACTCGTACCGTGAATTGAAGGCTCCATTGGCCTATTCCGTGCAGCGGAATTTACTCCAGGGGTACCTGGTATGACGCTCGGAATTACACGATACGTGAAGCTATTGACTTAAACGTTTGAATCTCAAGGAAGGTGGTAACGTTCTCGAATGATTTTACACCCGATCTTCTAATTCATACCTGAAATTCAGCTGCGCGTCAGTAAAATGAATGCTAATTTGTTTCCCGAAACGCGAAGTTATACTCTCGATACAGCGGGTTAGGTTCTCGGCTGGTAAGGTCTTCGGTAAGATGTTTGACAGTATACCAATATGTATCGTTCTACAACGGTGTGACGTACTGTATTAATATGCAATCCGCGAATTACGGTATCTATTGCGAATAATGTACAGTGCATTTATTATCGAAATAACTAGTTTGACTTTCGGAATCACTGGATGTATGAAGCTAAGGACGTAGCCGTTCAAATCTCAAAGAATGTGGTAACATTCTCGAACGGTTTGACGCCCGATCTTGTAAATCAAGCATGAAATTCTGGTACGCGTCACTAAACTGTATACTAGCTTGTACCTCTTGAGACGGTGTTATACTCTTGCAGCAACCTTTCAGTTTTTTCGGAGAGTAGGGCGTTCTGTAAGAAGTTTGGCCCTACACGAATACGTAATGATCAACAACGGTTTGTCGGCCTGCTTTAATATTCAAATCGTGAATCGTTGTTTCTACTGCCATCTCTATTCAGCATATTTCCTCCAGGAATACGTGGTTTAATCGTCGAAAGCACAGGTTAGGTGTAGCAATTGACTTAGCCGTTCGAACCTCAATGATTGCGGTAACGTTCATGAACAGTGTGACCCTCGATATCTAGTTCATACGTGAAGTCAGCGTGCCCGTCACTGAAATGAATACCAATTTCTTTCTCTGAACACCAACCAATACTCTCCATGAAGCCGGTGAGGTTCGCCAAACATTAGGCCTGCGGTAATACGATTACCATTATACCAATTGCTAACGCTATGAAACGGTTTGACGCACTACTTTAGTGTCCAAATCGTGAAGTAAGGTGTCTATTGCCCAAACTGTTCAGCGCATTTACTCCCAGGATACTTGGTTTTTACTGTCCGAATCACAGAATAGGTGAAGCGATTGACTTAGCCGTTCGTCTCTCAGAGAAACTGGTAAGGTTTTCGAACGGGTTGACACTCGATTTTCTAATTCATGCACAAACTTTAGGTGACGTCACTAAATAATATACTAAGGTGTTTCCATCAGCACGTAGATATACTCTCGAAACAGCGGGTTAGAAAGGCGAACGGTACAGATTTCAGTAGGACTATTGACATTATCGCAATTAATAAATTTCTCTCACGGGGTGACACTTGATATTAATATTCATACAGCGTATTAAGGTGTCCGCCGTCAGTAGTGTACAGCGGTTTGACTCCTGGAATACCATGTTTAACCATCGGAATCACAGGATAGGTGGAGCTATTCATCTAGACGTTCGGCTCTCGTAGAAGGTGGTAACTTTCTCGAATAGTTTGACGCTCGATCTTCTTATTCGTAATGAAGTGAAGGTCCCCGTCACTGAAATGATTACTAATTTCTTTAGCTGAACCGAAGTAAAACTCTCGATACAGCGGGTTAGTTTTTTGGAGGGTATGGCCTTCGGTAAATCATTTAACTCTATACGAATAGGTAATGCTCTACAATGGTTTGATGCTCTGCTTTAATATTCAAACCGTGCATTAATGTGCCTATTTCCAATACTTATCAGCGGATTTACTCAGGGTGTACCCAGTGTGAGTCTCGGAACCACAGGATAGGCGAAGCTATTGTAATATATGTGCGATTTCACGAAGAAGTTAGTAACGTTACCGAACGGTTTCACCCTCGATCTTCGCATTCATACATGAAATTTAGGTGCCTTGCACTGCAGTGTATGCTAGTTTGTACCTCTGTATACGAAGTAATACTCTACATACATCGGCTTATGTTCTCGAAGGGTAAAGTTTTCTATAAAGCTATTGACATTATCGAAATATGTAACGTTCTACAAATGTTCGAATCCGTACTATAATATAATATTCCACAAAGTGAAATTAAGGTGCATGTCCGAAATGTAAAGTAACGTGTTTCTCTGAGCACAATGTTGTACTCTCGAAACGGCGGGTTAGTTTCGCGGTGGGTAAGACTTTCTCAATAATGTTTGATTACAAACCAATAGGTAAAGTTTACCGTCGATTTGACTCCCTACTTTAATTATCATGCCAAGGATTTAGGTGTCTATTGCCAATACTCCTCAGCGGATTTACTCCAAGAACACCCAGTTTGACTCTCCGAATCACTGGATAGGTGAAGCTATTGACTAAGGCAATCGTTACACACAGAAGGTGGCAACTTCCTCGAACGGTTTGATCTTCGATCTTTTAATTCATTCATGAAGTTGAGGTGCTCGTCACTAAAATATACAATAATGTGTTTCCCTAATCACGTAGCTATACTCTCGAAATGGCGGGTCAGATTCTTGGACGTTAAGGCCATCGATAAAGAGTTTGACTTGCTATCAGACGGTATCATTGAATCATAACTCACGGTATGAATATTAAAGAACAGAGTCAAACCGCTGGAGAACGTCACCAATTACTGTAACGTCATACTCCATACCGGATACCTTTCATTTCGAGATAATAACCCGCTGTTACGTGGGTTTAACTTCGAGTTCAGGAAGAGAAATTAGTGGACATTTTACCAGACGGACACCTTAATTCTATGATTGAATTAGAAGATCGGGGGTCGAACCGTTCCAGATTGTTACCTCTTTCGTTGAGTGTCGAACGGCTGAGTCAATAGCATCACCTATAGTTGCGATTCCGAGAGTCAAGCCTGGTATGCCAGGAGTAAATGTGCTGAACATTATTAGCAATAGACATCTTTATTCACAGTGTGAATATTAAAGTAGAGCGTCAAACCGTATGGGAACGTTACATATTGACATAGCATCATACTCTTTACCGTGTACATTACCATCGAGAACATAAGACGCTGTATCGTGGATTTAATATCCCGTTCATAGAAACAAATGAATATACATTTTAGTGACCGCCATCACAAATTCATTTATGAGTAGGAAGATCGAGAGTCTACCATTTCGAGAATGTTACTACCTTTTTTGATTGTCGCATAGCTATTGCAATATCTTCACGTATCCTGTGATTCCGCGAGACACACCAGCCATTCCGGGAGTAAATCCGCTGAACTGTGGATGCAATACACTATTCACGATTTTACCAATAAGGTATCGAGTTATACCGTCGGAGAACATTAATAGTTGCTATAGAGTCAAACTTTGTGCCCCAGGTCTGACGTTACGAGATGTCAACCCTCTGTATTCAGAGTGCAACTTTGTGTTCAGAGAAGCATATAATTATACATGTTTGTGATGGGCACCTTAATTTCATGTATGAACTAGGAGATCGAGGATCTAGCCGTGAGAGATCGTAATCACCCTGTATATGGGTCGAAAGGCTCTGTCAATAGCTTTCCATATCCTGTGATACCGAGTGCCAAGTCAGGTATTCCGGATGTAAGCGGGATGAACAGCGTTGACAAAGGACACCTTAATTCCCGGTATATATAAGATGGTCAAGAGATAAACCGTGGAAGATAAATAGAAATTCATATAGAGTCACTCATTTTACCAAATACCTTTCCATCCGAAAACCGAACCCCCTGTCGATAGTGCCTAGCATAATGTTCACGGAAACACCTTAGTAGACACTTTAGCAAACTCAGATCTTATTTCCATGTATCAATAGCAAAATCGAGAGAACGACCTTTCGAAAACGTTACCATCTTCATTTCTAGCCGCGCAGCTACTTCAATAGCTTCGTCTACCGTGAGATTCCGAGAGTATCGCCAGGTATTCCTGGAATAATCCGCTGAACAGTTTAGGCAATACGCAGCTTATTTGACGGTATATATATTATAGAAGAGCGTCGAATCCTCAGAGAGCGATACCAATTTGTATAAAATCAAACGTATTAGTGATGGCCTTACCTTTCACTATCCTCACCGGCTTCATCGTGTGTATAACATCGTGTTCAGTGAAAGAAGTTAGTGTTCATTTCAATAACGGACACAATAACTTCATGTTCAAATTTGAAGATCGGTGGTCAAACCTTTCGAGAACTTTGCGACTTTCTGTCTGAGACGAACTGCTAAGTCAGTAGCTTAACCTACCCTGTGATTCCGAAAGTAAAACCAGGTATCCCGCGAGTAAATCCACTGATCAGTTTTGGCAATAGACACCATAATTTACGGTTCGAATATTAAAGTATTGCGTCAAACCGTTTGAGAGCGTTACCAATTGGTATAACGACAATCGTTTTACCGGAGACCTTACCATTAGAGAATCTAAGTCGCTGTTGCCACTGTCTTAGTTGTCATTCACGGAAACAAATTAGTAGACGTTATAGCGGAAGCACACATTATTTTAATGTATGAACAGAATTGTCGAGAGTCAAACCGTTTGAGAGCGATCCCATCTCTTTGGTTGTCGAACGGATAAGTTAGTAGCTTGACCTATCCTTTCAATCCGATAATCAAACTAGGTATTCCGGTAGTCAGTCCGCTGAACACTATAGGCAGTGTATACCTTAGTTCAAGGCCTGAATATTAAAGTACACAGTCTAAGGTTCGTAGAACGTTACCTATTGGTTTAATGTCAAAAGCTTTATCGAAAGTCTTACCATCCGAGAACCTATCCCGCACCATCGAGAGTATAACCTCGTGTTCAGAAAAGCAAATTAATTTTCATTTCAGTGACGGGCACCATATCTTCATGTATAAATTACAGGATCTAGGGTAAAACCGTACGGGAACGTTATCACCATCTTTGAGTGTCGAACGGCTAAGTCAAATGCATCGCATGTATGAATTACTGGATCGAGCGTCAAGCCGTTCGAAAACGTTTCCACCTTCTGTGAGAGACGAATGGCTACGTCAATATGTTCAACCATCCTGCGATGCCGTGAGTCGAACCTGGTATTCCGGGGGTAAATGCGTTCGACAGTACTAGCAATCGACACCACAATTCACGGTATGAATATTAAAATAGAGCATCAAACCATTTAAGAACGTTACCAATTGCTATAAAGTCAAACGCAATACCGAAGACCACACCCTCCGAAAAAACAGCTCGCTGTACAGAGGGTATAACTTCGTGTTCACAGAAAGAAATTAGTATTCATTTCAGTGATGGGCACCATAAGTTCATGTACGAATCAGAAGGATCATGGCGAAACCGCTGGAGAACGTTGCCGCCTTCTGCGAGATTGTAACGGCTAAGCCAATCACGTCACCTATCCCATGATTCGGAGAGTCAATCCACGTATTGGCGGAGTCAATCCGCTAACTGTACTGCCAATAGACACATCAATTCACGGTTTGAATGGTAAAGAATAGCGTCAAACCGTCTGACAGCATTGCCAATTGGAATAAAGTCAAACACTTTGTAGGTGGCCTAACCTACGGAGAAGCATAAGGCACCCTACTTCACGGTATAAATATTAAAGAACACAGTTAAACCGTTTGAGGAGGTTAAAAGTTCCTACAAAGGCAATCGTTTTACTGAAGACCTTACCCCCCCCCCCCCGAAAAACTGACCCGCTGTATCGATAGTATGACTTCGTGTTCCGAGAAAGAAATCAGTCTTCATTTCAGTGACGGGCACCGTAACTTCATGCATGAATTAGAAAACCGAGTGTCAAATCGTTCGTGGAGGTTACAAGCACCTTTGAGAGTCGAACGGCTTAGTCAATATTTTCTCCTTTCCTCTGATTCCGAATGTCATACCAGTCACTCCGGGAGTAAATCCGGTGAAGAGTTTTGGCAATGGACAGCGTAATTCGCGGTATGATTAATAAAGTAGGGTGTCAAACCGTGGATGAACGGTACGTATTGGTACAGAATCCAACTTTTTACCTAAAGCCTTACCCTCCGCGAAGCTAACCTGCTGTATCTAGATTATATCTTTGTGTTCCGAGAAGCAAATTATTATACATTTGTGTGACGGTCACCTTAATGTCATAAATCTGTTAGAAGATAGTGGGTCAAACCAAGCGAGTACGTTACATCCTTCAATCAGAATAGAATGACAAAGTCACTACCTACACTTTTCCTGAGATTCCGAAAGCCAAAGCATGTATTCCGGGTGTAAATCAGTTGAACGGTATTGCCAATGGTCGTCTTAATTCACGGTTTATATTCTAAAGAAGAAAGTCAATCCGTTTGAGGATGCAACCAATTTGTATAAAGTGAAACGCTTTACTGGGGACCTTTCCCTCCGAAAGTCTAACGCGCTGAACCGAGAGTATAACATGGAGTTCTGAGGAGCAACTTGGTATTCAATTTAGTGTCGGGCACCTTAATTTCATGTATGATATAGAAGAACGTGTGTCAAACCCTTCGAAATCGTTACCACACTCATTGAGATTTGAACAGTTATGCCTATAGCTCCCATTATTAGATTCTCAGAGTCAAACTAGGAATTCCGGCAGTATATCTCCTGAGCAGTATTGGCAATAGACACCATGATTCATGGTGTGAACATTACAGTGCAGGTTTATACTTTGTAGAACATTACGTATTGGTTTAATGTCGAAAGTTTAACGGAAGGTCTTACCTACCGAGAAGATCACCAGCTGTATCGACAACACAACTTTGTGTATAGCGAAGAAAATTAGTCAACATTTCAGCGATGAGCACCTTGATTTCATGAACGAATTCGAAGATCTATTGCCATACCGTTCGAGAACGTTACAACCGTCTGTGAGAGTCTAACGACTAAGTCAATATCTTCACATATCATCTTATTCCGAAAGTTAAACAAGATATTACGTGAGCAAGATGTGCTGTGCAGTATTGGAAATAGGCACCTCAATTCCCGGTTCGAATATAAAAGCTGGCCGTCAAGCCGTTACGGAACATTACCTATTCGTGTAGGGTTGAACTTCTTACAGAGTGCCTTACACCCCGAGAAACTGACCCGCTGTATCGAGAGTATAACACCGTGTTCAGAGGTATGAACTAGTATACATTCCAGTGACGAGCAGCATAATTTCATGCAAGAATTAAGAGATCGATGGTCAAACCGTTCGAGAACGTTGTCACCTTCTGTGAGTGACCATTGCTCAACTCAATAGCTTCATGTATCCAGTTACTCGGAGGTCCAATCCAAGTATTCCTGGAGATCATCTGCTGTGCATTATTGGCATCATACACCCTATTTAACGGTTTAAATATTAATGTCCCTAGTTAAACCGCCGTAGAACGTTACGAATTGGTTCAGAATAAAACTTTTTGCCGAAGGCCTTACCTTCCGAGAAGATAATATGCCGTATTCAGAGTATAACTTCGTGATCATAGAAGCCAAGTAGTATCCATTTTAGATATGGGCACCTTAACATCATGTACGAATTAGAAGATCGAGGGCAATTGTTTCGAAATCGCTTGCAACTTCTTTAATAGCCGAATGGCTGAGTCAATAGCTTCACGTGTCTTGTGATTCGGAGAGACAGACCAGGTATTCCGGGACTAAATCCGCTTAACCGTATTGGCAATTGGCACCTTAATTCACGGTTTGAATATTAAAGTAGAGCACTGTTTTATAGCGCTGCCAACTTGTATAAAGTCAAACACTTTACCAATAGTCTTGCCATCGAAGAAGACAACCTGCCGCTTCGAGACTATGATTTCGTATTCAGAGACCGAAGTTCGTATTCATTTCAGTGCATGGTTCCTTAACGTCATGTATGAATTACAAGAGTGAGCGCCATACCGTTCGAGAACGTTACCACCCTCTCTGCGATTCGAACGTATAAGTCAATAGTTCCACCTATCGTATATTCGAAGAGTCTAATCAGAAAATCCTAGGGTAAATGTGCTGAAGCGTATTAGCAATAGAGACCTAAATCCGCGGAATTAATATTAAAATAGGGCGTCACGCCCTCTGAGAAAGTAAATAATTGCTATAAAGTCAATCGTTTTACTGAATGCCTCCCCGTCCGAGAAGCCAACCAGCATCATCGAGAGTATTGCTACGTGTTTTGGAAAACACATTAGTAAACATTTCGGTGACGGGGAAGCTAATTCCATTATGAATACGAAGACCGAGTGTCAAAACGTTCGAGAAAGTTACCAGCTTCTGTGAGAAACAAAGGGCTAAGTAAAAAGCATCACATACCCTGTGATTCCGAAAGTCAAACCAGTCATTCCGGCAGTAAATGCGCTGTACAGTACTGGCAATAGATACTTTAATTCACGGATTGATTATTAAAGTAGAGCGTCACACCGTGTGAGATCGTTTCATTTGCTATAAAGTAAAATGTTTCATCGAATGCCTTACCGTTGGAGAAGCAAACCTGCCGTTTCGAGAGTATCGCTACGTGTTTATGGAAATACATGAGTACACAATTTAGTGACAGCAACATAAATTCATGCATGAATTAGGTGATCGAGGGTCAAACAGTTCGAGAACGTTACCACCTCCTTCGTGACACTGCACATACAACACAATAGCTTTACCTATCTTGAGGTTCGGAGAGTCAAAACAGGTTGCCCGGGAGTAAATTCGCTGAATAGTATCAAGAATCGACGCGTTTATTCACGATTTGATTATTAAAGCAGAGAGACAAGCCGCCGGAGGTCATATCCACTTCGTTTAAAGTCATTGTTTTTTCCGAATACATTACCTGCCGAGAATATTAACCAGCTGTAGAGAGTGTTCTACTTACTGATCAGGCAAAAACAAATCAGAAGAAATTTTGGCAGAGGGACACTTTATTTTCATGTTTGAGTAGAATAATCGAGATTCAAATCGGTGGAGAACGTTACCACCTTTCTTGAGAGTCGCACAGCTTAGCCAATGGCTTCACTTATCCTGTGATACGAAGAGTAAAACCAGGTATTCCGGGATTAAATCCGCAGAAGAGTATTGGTAATATATACCTTAATTCGCGGTTTGCCTATTAAAATAAGCGCCCATCTGTTTGGGATCGTCACCAGTTGCTATAAAGTAAAAGGCTTTACCGAAGACAATACCCTCCGAAAACTTAACCCGCTGTATCGAGAGTATAACTTCATGTTCAGAGAATGAAATTAGTATTCACTACTGTTACGGTACCTTATATTCGTGCATGAATTAGAAGATCGAGTGTCAAATCGCTCGAGAACGTTACCACCTTCTGTGAGCGACAACGGCTAAGTCAATAGCTTCACATATCTGTGTTTCCGAAAGCTAAACTAGATATTCCGGGAGTTGATGCACGGTTCAGTATTGGCAAGAGACACCTCAATTCACAGTTTGAATAGTAATTCAGACATTCGAACCATCGTAGAACAGTACATACTGGTATATGGTCAAACTTTGTACCGAATACCTTACCCTCCGGAGACGTATCCCAATGTATGTAGAGCTTTTCTTCGTACTCCGGGATACAAATTGGTATAAATTGCAGTGAAGGGCACCATAATTTCATGTATGAATGAGATGGTCGAGGGTGAAACCGTTCGAGAATGTTACCACACCCTCTGAGAGACGAAAGGCTATGTCAATAGCTTCATCTATCCTGAAATTCCGAGAATCAATCTAGGCATTCAAGAGTACATCCGCTGTACAACAATGGCAATGGACACCTAAATTCTCGGCATGGGCATTAAGGTAGGAAGTAAAATCGTCGGAGAACATTACAAACTGGTATGCAGTCATTCTTCTTACAGACTACGTTACCTTCCGAGAATGTATCCCGCTGTGTAGAGAGTATGTCTTCGTGATAAGCGAAACAAATTAGTATACATTTGAATGACGAGATGCACAATTTCATATTTCAATCAGACTATCGTGTGTCAAACCATTCGAGCACGAGGATGTTACGAATTTGTATCGAGTCAAACCTTTTACCGAAGGCCTTATATGCCGTGGATCTAACCCGCAGTTTCGAGATTATATCTTCGTGTTTAGAGAAGGAAACTAGCATATATTTTAGTGACTGTTACATTAATTTCATGTAGAAATTAGAGGGTAGAGTGTCACGCTGTTCGAGAACGATGCCACCATCTGTGGGAGTCGCATGGCTGTATATTGCTTCACCCGTCCTGTGATACCTAGAGTCAATTCAGATAATCCGCGAGTAAGTCCGGTGTGAAGTTTGTTGACAACTAACAAATTAATTCAACGAATAAATATTAATGTACAGAATTAAACCGCCTGAAGGCGTTACCGATTTGTATAAAGTCAAACGATTTACCGAATGCCTTACCATCTGAGAACCTGACCCGCCGGGATGAGATTATATCATCGTTTCCCGAGGACGAAGTTAGTATCCATTTCAACGACGGGCACCTAAGCGTCGTGTATGAATTATAATATCGAGGGTCAAAACGTTACAGAACGGCACCAGCGTCTTGGAGAATAAAGCGGCTGAGAGAATAGCTTCAACCATATTGTTTTCCGTCTGTCAAACCAGGTATTCCTGGCGTAAATGCCCTCTACATTACTGCCAAAAGACATCTTAATTCACGGCATGAATAATAACGCCGAGGGTCAAACCGTAGGTGACCATTGCATGTTGGTGAAAGGTCATTCTTCTTACAGACTACCTTAACTTCCAAGAACATAACCGGCTGCAGGAAGTGTACTGCTTTGCGCTGAGAGTAACAAATTGGTATTCAATTTGGTGACGCGCATTTAATTTCATGTATGAATATGAATGTAGAGGGTCATACCGTTCCAGAACTTTATCATGTTCTCTGAAATTTAACGGCTAAGACAATAGTTTCTGGTATCCTGTGATTCCGAAAGTTAAAACAGGTATTCGAGGCGTAAATCCGCAGAACAGTATTGGCTATGGACATTATAAGTTACGGTTTGATATTAATGCAGTTCGTCAAAAGGATTGAGACCGATACCAGTTGCTACAAACACAAACATCTTACCGAAGGCCTTGCAAACCGAGAATCTGACCCTCGGCTTCGATAGTGTATCTTCCTGTTCATAAAAAGCAATTTGTATTCGGTTCAGAGACGGACACCTTATCCTCGTGTATGAATTTGAAGTGCGAGTGTCTAACCGATCGAGAACGTTGCCACCTCTTTTGCGAGTCGCATGGCTAAGGCCATAGCTTCACCGACCCTGCTATTCCTATAGTCACACCCGGTATTCCGGAAGTGAATGTGCTGAGCAGTATATCCAACGGACACATTAACTGACGGTTTGAATATTGAAGTCACACGGTAAATCACTATAGAACAGTACCTATTTGTCAAGAGTCAAACTTTTTACCGAAGGCCTATCCATCCGAGAAACTAACCCGCTCTAGCGAGTGTAGAGCATAATGTTCACGGTAGCAAGTTAGTAGGCACTTTAGCAGACGCGCACATTATTTCCATGTGTGAATAGAAAAACCGACGGACAGACCGATCGAGAACGTTACCACCATCTTTGCCAGCCGCACAGCTACTTCAATAGCTTGACAGTTCCTGTGATTCCAAGTGTTAAACCAGGTGTTCCGGGAGTAAATCCTCGGTACAGTATGGCAATTGACACCTTAATTCACGGTTTCAATATTAAAATACAGCGTCAAGCATTTTGAGAACGATACAAATTGCTATATATTCTAACGCTTCACCTAAGACCTACCCTCCGAAATACGAACCCCCTGTATCTAGAGTATTATTTCGTGTCCAGAGAACGAAATTTGTGTTCATTTCAATGTCAGGCACCTTATGTTCAAGTATGATTTAGTGGATCGGTGATCAAGCTCTTTGCGAACATTACACCCTTCTTTCAGGTTCGAATGGCAGTGTCAATAGCTTCACATATTTTATGATACCGAGAGTCAGACAACGTATTCCAGTAGTAAATCGGCTGTAGAATATTGGCAATAGACACCCCATTCCACGATGTAAATATTTAGCTAGAAAGTCAAACCATTGTAGAGGGATACGAATTTGTATTGAGTCAAGCTTTTTACCAAAGACCTTACCTGCCGAGAAGCTAACCCGCCTTATGGTTAGTATAACTTCGTGTCCAACGAAGCTAGTTAGTATCCATTTGATTGACGAGCAACTTAACTTCATGTGTGAAATATGAGATCGATAGTGAAACCTTTCGAGAAGGTTACAACCTTCTGTGAGAGAAAAACGGCTGTGTCCATTGCTTCACCAATCCAGTGGATCGGAGATTCAAAGAGGAATTCCGCTAGTATATAAGCTGACCAGTATTTACAAAGGACACCATAATTCACGGGTTGGATACTAAAGTAGAGCGTGAAACCGTTTGAAAGCATTGCCAATTGTTATAAAGTTAAATACTTTACCGATGTCCTTACCTTCGGCGAATCAAACTCGCCGTTTCGAAGGTATATAGTTCGTGTCCAGAAAAAAAATTAGTACGCATTAAGTGACGGGTACCGTAATTTCAGGTATAGGTTAGAAGGCCGTGTATGAAGCCGTTCTAGAACGTTCCTGCAGTACAGTATTCGAATTAGTCATCGCCATATCAGGTTATCAATGTTACGGAACAGTCTCAAACCACTGTAGATCGCAACCTACTGCTATACAGTCAACCCTTTTACAGAAGGCCTTACCTTGCAAGAGTCTATCCCCATGTATGTAGATTGTAACTTCTGGTTCAGGTAAGGAAATTAGTATATATCTTAGTGACGGAACCCTGAATTTCATGTTGGAATAAGAAGATCGAGTGTCAAACCGATGGAGAGCGTTACCAGCTTCCTCGGGAGTAGAACGGCTAATGCACTAGCATCACCTACATGTAGTACCGAAAGTCAAGCTTGGAATTCCAGGAGCAAATGCACTGAACAGTATTCGCAATACACATATGAATTGGCGGTATGAATATTAAAGTAGAGAGACCAATCGTAAGAGAACTTTACTAATTGGTTTGACGACAAACTTCTTACCGGATACCTTACATACCGAGAACCTAACCCGCTGAATCGAGGGCATAACATAGTGTTCGGCGAAACAAATTAGTATATATTTTGATGACGGGAACCTTAATTTCATTGATGAATTGAAAGATCGAAAGTCAATCCTTTCGAGAAGATCACCACCCACTTTGAGTGTCGAGCTGCATTGTCAGTAGCTACAACTGTCATGCGGTTCCGACGGCCAGGCCTGGTATTCCGGGTGTGAATCCACAGTGCAGTATTAACAACGGACTCATTCATTCACGGTATGAATATTACAGTTGAGCGTCACACCGTTTGAGATCGTTACAAATTCGTATGACCTCAAACGTTCTACCGAAGATAGATTCTTACCAGCCGCAAAAATAACCCCCTGTATCACAAGTAGAAGTTCCTGTTTGGAAAGACACATTAGTATTCGTGATAGTGACGGCATCTAAATTTCATGCAAGAATTAGAAGATCGAGGGTCAAACCTTTCGTGATCGATACCACCCTCGGTTAGAACCGAACGGCGGAGTCAATAGCTTCACCTATCCTATGATTCCCCGTGTCAGTTCAGCTATTCCGGGGGTAAATTATCTGAACAGTATTGGCAATAGACACCTTAATTTACGGTATCAGTATTAGTCTACTGTCCCAAAGCCTGGTATAACGTTAGTTATAGCTATAGAGTCAAACATTTCACACAAAGATTTCCATCGAGAAGCTAACCCGCTGTATCGAGAGTATTACTTATTGTGCAGGGAAGAACAATAGTATACATTATTGGGACGGGTACCATAATTTCATGTATGAATTAGAAAATCGGGAGACAAACCGCTCGAGAACGCTGTCACATTCTGTGAGAGACGAGCGGCTGAGTCAATAACTTCACTTATCCTGCGATTCCGAGAGTCAATCCTGGAATTCCTGTACTAAATCTGCAGAAGAGTATTGGTCATCGTCTGCTTCATTCACGGTTTGATTATTAAAATGGAGCGTCAAACCGTTTGAGAACGTTATCACCCTCTTTGAGACTCAAACGGATAAGTCAATAGCTTTACGTGTCCAGTGATTTGCAGAGTCGAACCAGGCATTCCTGGAGTAAATCCGTTGAACAGTATTGCCTATAGACACCTTAATTCACTCTTGTATAGTAAAGTAGAGCGTCGAGGCGCTTGAGATCATTGCCAGTTGGTTTAATGTCAAACACTTTACCGATGGCCTTACCTTCGGACAAGCAACCTCGCCGTTTCTCGGGTATAACTTCGTGATCAGGGAGAGACATTAGTCTTCATTTCAGTGACCCGCACCTTAGATTCATGAATGCATCAGAAGCGCGAGAGTCATACAGTTTCAGAACGTTACCACCTTCTGCGATATGCGACCGCGTAACTCAATAGCTTCACCTATCCTTGAAATCTGAGAGGCCAACCAGATATTGCGTGAGTTAGTCTGTTGTACTCAATTGGCAATGAACAACTTTTACTCACGCTTTTATTATTTAGGTAGAGCGTCAAGCCGTTTAATAGCGATACCAATTTTTATAAATTGAAACGGTTTACCGAAGACCTCGCCTTCCGCGAACCTCATCCGCTCCATCAAGTTTGTAACTTCATGTGCAAAAACAGAAATTGATATTCATTTCACTGACGGGCACCTTAACTTCATGTGTCTATTAGAAGGTCGAGAGTTCTGCATTTCGAGATCGAAACCACCAGCTATGAGATTCCTGCGGCTAAGACTATAGCTTCTCCCATTCAGTGATTCCGAAGGTCAAAGCTGGTATTCCAGTACAAAATCCGCTGAACGGTATTTGCATTAGGCGCCTTAATTCACGGTTTGAATATTACAGTGAAGCGACACACCGCATGGGAGAGATTCCTGTTAGTATAAAGTCAAACGCTTTATTGATGACCTTACCGTGCGAAAGCATAACGCGCTGTATCGAGAGTATAGCTTCGAGTTTAGAGAATCAAAGTAGTATATATTATAGTGCCCAGATCCCTTATTACGTGTATCAATAAGAAGATAGTGAGACAGACCGCTCGATAACGTTGCCACCTTCTGTGAGAGACGAACGGCCAAGTGAACAGCAGGGAATCCCAGAGTCAAACCAGGTATTACGGGAGTAAATCCGCTGATCAGTATTGGCAGCAGCCACCTGACTTCATGCCTTGCATCTCAAAATACAGCGTCACTCCGTTTTAGATGTTTACCAGTTGCTACAAAGTCAAGTGCATTACCGAGTGCCTTACCGTCCGTGAAGCTAACCCGCCGTATCGAAGGTATAACTTCGTAGATGAAGAATCACGTTAGCATACATTATCGTTATGGCATCTTAATTTCGAGTAGGAATTAGAGAACTGCGGGCCAAACCGATCGAGACCATATCCAGTTTCTATGATATTCGAACATCTATGTCAATAGCTTCACATATCCAGTGTTTCCACTAATTCATACCAGGAATTCCTGGAGTGAATGCGCAGAACAGTAATGCCAATGGGTACCTTAATTCACGCATTGAGTATTAATGCGGAACCTCCAAACGTTGTAGAACGTTTCCAATTGTTATGAAGTCAAATGTCTTATTGATGGCCTCATCCACCGAAACCCTAATCCGTTGTATCGGGAACAATACATCGTGTTCAGAGGAACAAATTGATTTACTCTTTTGTGGCGGACACCTTACTTTCATGTATGAATTAGAGGATCGATGGTAAAACCGTTCGGGAACGCCTTTGTTATTAGCTTCACCTATCCAATGATTTCGAGTGCCATGCAAGGTTTTCCGGGCGTAAATGCGCTGAAGACTATTGGCAACAGATACCATAATTCGTTGAATACTAAGACTGATCATCATACCGTTTCATTTCGTTACCAAATGCCATATAGTCACACGTTCTTCAGAAGACCTTATCCTCCGATAAACTAACCCGCTGTATCGAGAGCGTAACACTGTGTTCAGTGGGACGAATTAGTATACGTTTTAGCGACAAGACCATTAATTTCAAGTACGAATTAGAAGATCGAGAGGCAAACTGTTCCATAACGTCACCACTCTCCTTAAGATTGGAACGGCTAAGCCAATAGGTTCACATATCCAGTGATTCGGATAGACAAACCATGAGCTCCGGGTGTAAATACGCTGAACAGTTTTGGCAATAGGCACCTTAATCCACGGTGTGAATGATAAAGTAGAGAGATAAAATGTTGTAGATCATTACCGATTCCTATACTGTCAAACTTTATGTCGAAAGCCATACCTTCCGTGAACCTTACTCGCAGTATCGAAAGCATAACATCGTGAACAGAGAATCAAATTATTATATATATTATTGTCGGGCGCCATAGTGTTATGTATTAATTAAAAGATCGAGGATCGAACCGTTCGAGAACGTTGCCACCTTCTTCGACAGTCGAATAGCTAAGTCAATAGCTTACGCTATCGTGAGATTCCGAGAGTGAAGCGTGGTATTCCATGAGATAGTCCGCTGAAGAGTAGTGACAATAGACACGTTATCTCAAGGTATGAATATTACAGTAGAATATCAATACGTCGGAGATCATTATCAATAGGTATAGAGTCATTCGTTGTACCGAATATATTATCTTCCTAGAACCTAACACACTGTAGCGAGTGTCATGGTTAGTGCTCACGGAATTAAATTAATAGATATTTTATCAGACGGGCACATTATTTCCATGTGTGAATAAAATAATCGAGAGTCAATCCGTTCGAGAACGATCCCACCTTCTTTGGGAGTCTAGCGGCTGAGTCAATAGCTTCACCTACATTTGTGCTTCCGAGAGTCAAGCCCGGTAATCAAGGAGTAAATCCGCCGAACAGAATTGGCAAGAGACACCTTAATACACGGTTTGAATATTAAAGTAGAGCGTCATACCGATTGAGAATGTTACCAATTGCTATAAAGTCAAACGTTTTACCGCAGGCCGTGCCTTCCGCGAAGCTCACCCGTTTCCTCGAGAATATAACTTCGTGTTCGGAATATGAAATTACTAAACGTTGTAGTGATGTGGCCCTTAATTTCATTATGTACATGAAGATCCAGGATCAAGCCATTCGAGAAAGTTACCGCCTTTGTTGAGATTCGAATTTCTGTGTCAATAGCTTCACCGATCCTGCGATTCAAAGAGTCAAACCAGGTATTCTGGGAGTAAATCCGCCGAGCAGCATTGGTAACCAACACCTTCTTTCACGATTTGAATATTAAAATACAGCGTCAAACCGTTTAAGGACGATATCAATTTGTATCAAGTCAAATATTTTACAGAAGGCCGTACCCTCCGAAAAACAGACCAGCTGTATCGAGAGTATACCACCGTGTACACGGAAACAAATTAGTATACATTTTAGTGACGTCCACCATAATTTCAGGTACGCATTCGAAGATCGAGGGTCGAACCGTTCGAGAACGTTACAACCTGCTTTGGGAATCGAACGGCTAAGTCAATTGCTTAACCCATCCTGTGATTCCTAGAACCAAACCAGGCATTCTTGTAGTAAATCCGCCGTACATCGGAGAACATTACTAATTGGTACAAAGTCATTCTTCTTACCGAATACCTTGCCTTCCGAGAAACTTACCCGCTGCAGGGAGTGACTTGCTTAGTGTTCACGCAAACAAATTGGTAGACATTTTGGAAGATGTACTTAACTTTGATTATGAGTAGCAAAAGCGAGACTCAAACCCTTCGAGAACGTAACCACCTACTTTGAGACTGTCATAGGTTCGTCAATAGCTTCACATGTCCTGATAGTCCGAGAGTCAAACCTGGTATTCCAGGAGTAACTCCGTAGAACAGAATTGACAATGGACACCTTATTTCACCCTTGCAATATTAAAGCAGTTAGTTAAACCGTCGGAGAATATCACTAAATGCTATAAAGTTATTCTTTTCGCCGAATACCTCACCTACATGGAATATAACCCGCTGCAGTGAGTGTCTTCTGTGCTCACGGAAACAAATAATCAGATATTTTATTAGGCGGGTGCCATATTCTCATGTATGAATAGGAAAATCGCGATTCAGACTGGTCGAGTACGATGCCACCGCCTTTGAGTTTCGAACAGCTGAGTCAATTGCTTCACCTATCATCCGGTTCCGAGAGTTAAAGAGCTACTCCGTGAGTAAATCCGCTGAACAGTATTGGCAATAGACACCATAATTCACGGTTTGAATATTAACGAAAATAGCCAAACAGATGCAGAACGTTACCTATTCGTATAAAATCAATCTTTTTACCCAAGATTTTACCTTCCGAGATCCTAACCTGCTGTATCAATTGTCGAAATTCGTGTTCGGTGAAGCAAACTGTTATTCCTTTTAGTGACGAGCACTTTCATTTCATGTACGAATAAGGAGATCTATAGGCATAATGTTCCAGAACGTTACCAGTTTCTCTAGGAATCGCATAGCTACGTCGATAGCGCCACCAATCCTGTGATTCCGAGAGTCACGTATGGCACTCCAAGATTAAGCCAGCTGAATCGTATTGGCCTTAGTCAACTAAATTCTGGCTATGAATGTTAAAGTAGACAGCCAGACCTTTTGATCACATTTCCAAATGATATATAGTCTATCTTTTTACCTGATACCCTATCTTCCAAGTGCCGAACCCGCATTAGCGAGTGTAATTCTTGGTGCTCACGGACACAAATAGTGGACATTTTAGCTGACGGTCTCCTCATTTTCATGTATGAGCAGAGTAATCGGCAGTCGAATCGTTCGAGAAGGATCCCACCTTATTTGACAGTCGAACGGCTAAGGCAATAGCTTCACCTATCCTGCTATTCCGATAGGCAAACCAGGTATTCCGGGAGTCTATCCGCTATACACTACTGGTTATGGATACATTAATTCCCGTTTTAAATATTAAGGCAGAGCGTGAATCCACTTGAGAACGTTACCACTTGGTACAAAGTCAAACGATTTACCAATTACCCTTATTCTCCGAGAACCTAATCTGCTGCACGAATATGTTCGTTAGTGTAAACGGAAACAAAGTAGCATGAATTGTATTGTCGGGCACCTTATCTTCACGCATGAATGAGATGCTCGGGAGGGAAACCGTTCCAGAACGGTACGAATTGCTATTGAGTCAAACTTTCTACCGAAGGCCTTACCTTCCGAGAAGCTGTCCCGCCGTATGGTGTATATAACTCCGTGTTCAAAGAAGCTAATTAGTATGCATTTCAGCGACGCTCACCTTAATTTCATGTATGAATTCCTTGGTCGCGTGTCAAACGGTTCGGGAACGTGACCACCTTCTTTGGGAGTCGGGCGGCTAAGTCAGTAGCTACACGCATCCTGAGACTAAGGAAGTCAAACCACGTATTCCTCGAATAAATCCGCTGAAGTTTATTGGCAATAAGCACCATATTTCGCGGTTTGAAAATTAATGAAGAGCGTGAAACCGTTGATAAACCATACCAATTGGTATAAAGTCAAACTTTTACCGATGCCCTTACCATCCTGGATCATATGGCGCAGTATCGTAGGTATAATCTCGTCTCCAGAGACACAAATTGGTAGACATTTTACAGACGGGCGCTGTAATTTCATGTACGAATTAGAAGATCAAATGTCGAACTGTTCGGGAACGTTACCACCTTCTGTGAGAGACGAACGGCTATGTGAAAAGCTTCACCTATTCTGCGATTCCGAGAGTCAAACCAGCTATTCCAGGACTTAATCCACTGTACAGTATCGGCATCAAAAACCCAACCCCGGTAGAGATATTGAATTACACAGTCACACAGTTGTATAACGATACATATTGGTACAGAGTGAATCTTTGCCCAGAAGGCCGTATCATCCGAGAAGCTAACCCGCTGTAGCGAGAGACAAACTTAATGCTCACATTAGGAAGCAGGAGGCATTGTGGCAAATGGACACCTTCATTACCTGTATGGTTACGGCGACAGAAAATCAAACCGATTGAGATTGTTGCAGCCTTCTTTGTGATTCAAACGTCTGTATCAATAGCTTCACGTATCTTGTATTTCCGAGATACAAAGTACTCTGGAAGTAAATGGTATACTGGTATTGGCATAGTACACCTTATTTCACGGTATAAATATTAACTCCAGAGTCACACCATTGTAGAACAATGCGAATTGGTATTGAGGCAAACTCTTTACCGAAGGCCTTATCTGCCGAGAAACCCAACCCGCTGCTGTGAATGTCTTGCTTAATGTTCAGGGAAACAAATTGGTAGAAATTTTGGCAGACGGACACGATATTTCCATGTATGAATAGCAAACTGAATAGGCAAACCTTTCGAGAAAGTTACCACCTTCGTTGAGAGTAGATCGGCTAAGTCAAATGCTACGCCAGTCCTGTGATACCGAGACTCACACCATGTACTCCGCGAGCAAATGCCTTGCACGTCATTGGCAATAGGCACATTAATTCACGGTATGAATATCAAAGTACAGAGTCAAACCGTTGTTGAACGTTACCTATTCCAATTGTGCCAGACACCATACAGAAGGCTTTGCATACGGAGAACCTAACTCGCGGTAACAGGAGTATGCCTTCGGGATCATAGATTGAAATTAAAATTCATTTTAGCGAGGGGCCCCAGATTTTCATGTACGTATAAGAAGATCCAGAGTCAAACCGTTCGACAATGCAGCGACCTTTTTTGAGTGAAGAACAGCACCTATCATGTGATTGCGATAGTCAAATCGGGTATTGCGGGAGTCAATCCGCTGTACAGTATTGGGAATTGTCACCTTAATTCACGGAATGAATATTAAAGCAGAAGGTCAATCCGACGCAGAACATTACCAATTGGTGTAGAGACATTCAGTTTAACGAATACATTTCCTTCCTTGAACCTAACCCACTATTGCGATTGTCATGCTTAGTGCCTACGGAAACAAATGAGTTGACATTATGGCACAGACACACCATGTTTCGATATATGAATTAGAAGATCGAGGTTCAATCCCTTCAAAAACGTTACGACCCTCTTTGAGAGACGAACGGCTATGTCAATAGCTTGAAATATTCCAAGATTCTAAGAGTCAAATCTTGTATACCGGGAATAAATCAGCTGAAGCGTATTGGCAACATCCATCATTATTCACGGTGTGGATATTAATGTAGTGTGAAAAACCATTTGAGAGCGTTTCGAATAAGTATAAAGTCAAACGTTTCATCGATGACCTTACCTTCCTTGAGCCACACCAGCATCATCGGGTGAATATGTTCGCGTTCAGAGAAAGACATTTCTATACATTTCAGTGTCGGGCACCTAAACTTCATGTTCGAATTACAAGACCGTGCGTCATGCCGCTCGAGAACGTTGCCACCCTCTGTGAGGTACGAATTGCTCCGTCAATAGCTTCACCTATCCTGTGATACGGAGTGTCAAACCAGATGTTCCGGCAGCAAATCCGATGTTCAGTACAGGTAATGGTATTGGCAATGTTCGGAGTGAAAATGTTGTTGAGGGTTACGTATTGGTAAGGACTATAAACTTATAGAGATCTTTCCTTCCGCGAACCTCAGAGGCTTAATCAGGAGTATAACTAGGTTTTCAAGGAAACAAATTAGTATATATATATATTAGTGAATGTCACCTTGATCGCATGTACGTGTATGAAGATCGAGGTTTGAGCCGATCGTCAACGATACCTCATTCTGAGAGAGACGAACGACTAAGTCAACAGCCTCCAGGATCCTGTGATTCTGACAGGCCAACCAGATATTCCAGGAGTAAATCCGCTGAATCGTATTGGCAAATGACACATTAATTCGCGGATTGATTATTAAAGCACAGCGTGAAACCGCTTGAGAGTGCTACCAGTTGGTATAAAGTCAAATGATGTACCCAGGATCTTACCATCCGAGAAAATAACCCGCTGTATAGAGAGTATAAGTTAGTGCTCACAGAAAGAAATAAGTATTCACTTCAGAGTCAGGCACCATAACTTGATGTATGAATGAGAAGGTCGAGGGTCAAACCGTTAGGGACCGTTGCCACCTTCTGTGAGAGACGAACGGTTAAGTCAATAACTTTATCCATCCAGCGACTCGGAGAGTTAAACCAGGTATTCCGCGAGTTAGACCGCTGAAGAGTATTGGCAATTGACCCTTTAGATAACGGTGTTGAATATTGAAGCAGACAGTCAAACAGTTATAGGACTTTACATATTGGTACAGAATCAATCACTTCACCGATAGACATACCTTCTGGGAATCTAACCCGACCTTTCCATAGTATAACATCGCGTTCAGATAAAGAAAATAGTATTCATTTCAGCGACGGGAGCCTTAATTTCATGTTTCAATTAAAAGATGGAGTGTCATATCGTTCAAGAACGTTACCACCATCGGTGAGAGGCGGACGGCTATGTCAATAGCTTCACCTATCCTGTGATTCGGTGAGGCAAATCAGGTACTCCTGTAGTAAATCGGCTGAATAGTATGGGCAATTGTCACCTTAGTTCGCAGTATAAATAAGAAAGTCCACAGACGAACCTTGGAAGATAAATAATAATTCATATGAAGTCATTCCATTTACCGAATACCTTATCTTCCGAAATACTAACAGGCTGTAACGTGTGTCTTGCTTAATGTTCACGGAAACAAATTAATAGACATGTTAACAGACGAGCACCACATTGTCAAGTATAAATATTAAAATCGAGAGTCACGCCGTTAGAGAATGGTACCACCTTCTTTGTGAGTCGAAACGCTAAGACAATAGCTTTACCAATCCTGTGATTCCGAGAGTCACACCACGTATTCCAGGATTAAATCCGCTGAATATTATTGCCATAAGACACCTTAATACAGGGTATAAATATTAAAATAGATGGTTAATCTGTCGAAGAACATTAACAATTGGTAGGACTCACTCTATTTACAGAATACATAACCATGTATGAACCTAATGCGCTGTAGCGAGTGACATGCTCAGTGTTCACGAAAACAAACAGGGTAGGCGTTATAGCAGAAGTACACCTTATTTTCAAATGTGAATGAGTAGATCGAGTGTCAAACTGTTCCATAACGATACCACTCTCCTTAAGAATGGAACGGCTAAGTCAATAGCTTCATATATCCTGTGACTCCTAAAGTCAAACGAGATCATCTGGGAGTAAATGCGCTGCACAGCATTGCCCAGAGTTACCTTAGATCACGGTGTGCATATTAAAGTGGTGTGTCATACCGTTTGAGAGCGTTACCAATTGGTTATAACGTCATACACTTTACCACATGCTTTACCTTCCGAGAAACTAACACGCTGTATCGAGAGTATAACTTCGTGATCAGATACACAAATTATAGTACACATTTCGGTGGCGGGCACCTTAACTTCATATATGAATGAGATGGTCCAGGGTGAAACCGTTCAAGAACGTTACCACACTCACTGAGAGACGAACGGCAATGTCAATAGCTTCATCTATCCTTTGATTTCGTCAGCCAAACCGGGTTGTTCGGGAGTGAATTAGCTGAACAGTATTGGCCAAAGGCAAACTAATACAGTGTATGAATATTAAAGTACTGCGTGTAACCGTTGTAGAACGTTACATATTTGTATGACGACACGCTGTTGACCGATAGCCTCACCTTCGGAGAATCTAACCCGCTGTTCATAGAGTATATAGCTTCGTGGTTAGAGAAACACATTCCTATGAACTTTAGTGACGGCGTCATGTGTTCATGTGTGAATACGAATATCGATGGTCAAAGCGCGTGAGAGCATTACCACTTTCTTTGACAGTCGCACAGCTACGCCAATAGCATCACATATACTGTGGTTCCAAGATTAAAAGCAGGCACTCCGGTATTGAATCCGCTGAAAAGTTATTAGCAATAGACATATTAATTCACGGTTCGAATACTAAAGTTGCAAGTTAAATCTTTGTAGAACGTTACCTATTCGTATGGCGTAAAACTTTTTACAGAAGGCCATTCGTTCCGAGAAGCCCAACCCTCTACAGCAAATGTCTTGCTGTTCAAGGAAGCAAATTAGTAGCATTTACTACAGGAATACATGGATTGACTCTTACAATATTGGAATAGGTCGAGGTATGGACCTATCCGTTCGTCTCCCACAGAAGGTGGTAACGTTCTGCAACGCTTTGACTTTCGATGTTGATATTGACGCACAAACATGTGGTGTTCGCTCTCTAAGATGCCAAATAATATATTTCAGTCCACATTAAGCATGACATTCGCTACAGCGGGTTAAGTTCTCGGAAGGAATGGCATACGGTGATAGAAATGACATTTTGGTATGTGTTGTGCTCTCCGTCAGTTTGAGACCATCATTAATACTCACACCGTGAATTGAAGTCTCCATTGGCCAATTCTGTGCAGCGGAGTTTACTCCATGGATACCTGGTATGACGCTCGGAATCACAGCATACGTGAAGCCATTGACTTCACCGTTTGAATCTCAAGGCAGTTGGCATCGTTCTCCCTCGGTCTTATAATTCATAATTGAAATTCAGCTGCCCGTCACTGAAATGAATGCTAATTTGTTTCCTGAAACACGAAGTTATACTCTCGATACAGCTGGTCAGTTTCTCGGCTGGTAAGTTCTTCGGTAGGGTGTTTGACTTTATACGAATTTGTAACGTTCTCAATCGGATTGACGCTCCACTGTAATATCCTAACCGCGAACAAAGGTGTCCATTGCCAATATAATACGTCGCATTTACCCCCGATCTACCTGGCATGACTATCAGAATCACAGGACAAGTGAAGCTATTCACCTAGCTGTTCGACTCTCAAGAAAGGCGGTAACATTCACGGACGGTTTGCCCTCAATATTCCTATATACGCATGAGAATAATGTGTCCGTCTGCTAGAATGTCTACTAACTTTAAAACCTGAAAACTGTGCAACACAATCGCTGCAGCGGTTTGGGTTCTCGGAAGGTAAGGTATAGGATGAACGGAATGACTTAATTCCAATTGGTAGTGTTCTTCGGCGGTTCCACTTTCAACCATAATATTCCGGAAGTGATTTAAGTTGTCTAATGCCAATACAGTTCAGTGGATTTTATCCCAAAGTACCTGGTTTGACTCTCGGAACCACAGGATAGATGAACTTATTGACTTAGATATGTGCGACTCTCAAAAAAGGTGATAACGTTCTCCAACTGTTTGACTCTGGAACTTCTTACTCATAATTGAAATTAAGGTGCCCCACCACTAAAATGTGTACTCATTTCATTCTCTGATCACGATGTTATACTCTCGCAACGGCGGGTTATCTTCTCCGAAGGTTAGGCCATCGGTCAACTGTTAGACTTTATACTAATTGACAATTCTCCCACATGCATTGACGCACTACTTCACTATTCAAACCGTGAATTAATGTGTCCTGTGGCAATAATTTTCAGCGGATTTACTCCAGTGACCCCTGGAATGACAATGCGAATCACTGGATAGGTGATGCTATTGACATAGCCGGTCGTCTCTCACAGAAGGTGGTAACGTTGTCGATTGGTTTGACTCCCGATATTCTGATTCGCACATGGAATTAATGGTACCCGTCATTAAAATGTATACCAATTAGCTACCATGAATGCGAAGATTTACTCTTGACACAGCGGGATAGCATCTCGGAAGGTACGGGCTGCGGTAATATTTTGACTCTATACCAATACGTAGCGATGTACAACGGTTTGACTCTGTACATTAACATTAATACCGCGAAATAAGGTGTCTATTGCCAATACTGTACACCGCATTTACTCTTGCAATATCTAGTTTTACTCTCGGTATCTCAGGATAGGTGGAGCTATGCACATAAGCGTTCGTCTCCACATGATGGTGGTAACGTTCTATAGCGGTTTCACCCTCGATCTTTTAATTCATACTTGTAGTTAAGGAGCCCGTCACTGAAATGAAAACAAATTTCTTCCTAGGAACATGAAGATATATTCGCGGAACGGCGAGCCCGTTTCTCCGAAGGTAAGGACATCGGTAAAGTGATTGACATTATACCAATTGGCAATGCTCTCAAACGTTTTGACCCTCTACTTCACTATTCAAACCGTGAATTATATTGTCTATTGGGAACTATCCTCACCGTATTTACTCGAGGAATGCCTGGTTCGGCTCTTCGAGTCACAGGATAGGTGCAGCTATTGACATAGCCGTTCGATTCTCAATGTAGTTGTTAACATCCTCGAACTGTTCGATTTGCGCATTCACACATGAAACTTAGGGTGCCGTCACTAAGATACAAAATAATTTTCTTCCTTGAATACGAAGATATACTCTCGATACGGCGGGATAGGTCTTCGCAAGGTAAGGCTTTCGGTAAAAAGTTTGACTGAATAGCAATAAGCGTTCTACAATGGCTATCTCTGTTCCTTAATATTTATATTGTGAAATAGCGTGTCTAATTTCAATACTGTACTTCGGGATATGTCGAGGTATACCTGGTCTGCCTCTAGGAATCGCAGGATAGCTGAAGCTATAGGCGCATCCGAGCGACTCTGAAAGAAGATCGGTATTAAGATCGGTAATTCATGAAATTAAGGCTCCCATCGCTAAAATGTATAATAATGTGCTTCCCTGAACACGAAGCTATACTCTAGATATAGCGGGATAGCCTGTCGGAAGGTAAGGCCTTCGATAAACAGGATGAGTTCATACCAATATGTATCGATCTTGAACAGTTTGCCACTCTACTTTAATATTCAAACCGTGAATCAAGGTCACAAGTACCAGTACCAGTTCAGCGAATTTACTCCCAGAATCACGAGATTAGTGAAGCTAGTGACATAGCTGTGCGGCTCTCAAAGCTAGTGGTAACGTCCTGAAACAGTTTGTCACACGATCTACTATATCATGCTTGAAATTAAGGTGTCCGCCACTATAATGTATACTAATTTGTTTCTCTGAACACGAGGATGTTCCCACGATGCAGTGGCTTATGTTCTCGGATGATAAAGTATTGGATGTATAGTCTGTATAGTATCGGATGATAAAAATAATGCCTTTAAACAATTTGGTAACGTTCTCAATCGGTTTAACGCTATACTGTAATATTCAAACCACCAATTAATGTGTCCATTGCCATTACTTTTTATCGAACTTACTCCTGGAATGCCTGGTTTTAATCTCGGAATCCCAGGATAGGTGAAGCTATTGATTTAGCCGATCAACGAATTTGGTCAGGTTCCCGATCCGTTTGACACTCGATCTTGTAATTCGTACAGGAAGTTAAGGTGCCCATCGCTAAAACGGATATTACTTGGCATCTCTGAACACGAAATTACACTCTCTATGCGGCAGGTTAGTCTCTCGGAAGGTACGGCCGTCGGTAAATGGTTTGATTCTACACCAAGGTGTAAGATCTTTAACGGTTTGACTCAGTCCTTTGATATTCAAACCGTGCATTAATGTGCCTATTTCCAATACTGATTAGCGGATTTACTCCCGTAATACCTGTTACGCCTCCCCGAATCACAGGATAGGTGATCCTATTGACTAAGCTGCTCGAATATAGTGGAAGGTGGTAACGGTCACGAAATGTTTTACCCACGATCTTCTAATTCATACATGGAATAATGGTGCATGTCACTAATATGACTAAATATTTCGTTCTCTGAACACGAAGTGATTCCCACGATACAGCGGGTTAGTTTTTCGGAAATATGGCCATTGCTAAAGTGTTTGAATTTATAAAAGCAGGTAACGTTCTCAACAAGTTGCACGCTCTACATTAATATTGAAACCGTGAGTCATGGCGACCATTGCCAATTCTCTTCAGCGGCTTTACTCCAAGTATACTTAGTGTGATTCTCGGAACCACAGGATAGGAGAAGCTATTGTGATATATGTGCGATTTCACGAAGAAGGTAGTAGCGTTATCGAACGGTTTAACTCTCGATCTTCTCATTCATATATGAAATTATGGTGCCCTCCACTGCAATGTTTACAAATTTGTATCCCTGCATACGAAGTAATACTCTACATACATCGGGTTATGTTCTCGGAGGGTAACGTCATCAATAAAACGTTTGACTATATACCAATTGGAAGTATTCTCAATCGGGATGTCGCTGTACTTTTATATTCTATCCATGAATTATGGTTTCCATTTCCACTGTTCAGCGGATTTAATTTCGGAATGCTCGTTTAGACTTTCAGAATCACAGGATAGGTGTAGCATGTGATTCAGTAGATCGACACTCGAAGAGGGTGATCACGTTCTCGAACGATTTGAACCAGGACCTACCTAGTTCATACTTGAAATTAGGATGCCAGTCACTAAAATCCATACTAACTCGCTTCTTCGAACACGAAGTTTTAGTCTCGATAACGCGGGATAGATTCACGAAGTTAAAGCCGTGTGTGAAATGTTTGAATCTATACCAATACGTAGCGTCCTACAACGGTTTGAATCTGTACTTTAATATTTTCACCGTGCAATAGGGTGTATATGTCTAATACTGTACAGCGGATCGACTCCCGGAATACCTCATTTGACTCTCAGAACCTCAAGATATGTGAAGCTATTGATTTTGCAGTTCTTCTCTCACAGAAGGTTGTAACGATCTGGCGTGATTTCACCCTCGATCTTCTTATTCATAACGAAATTAGGATCCCCGTCACAAAAAGATTTACTAATGTGTATCCCTAAACACGTAGCTTCACTCGATAGGGCGGGTTAGCTTTTCGGTCGGTAAGCCAGTCGGTAAATGGTTTGACTTTATATCAATTAGTAACGTTCTCAAACGTTTTGATTCTCTATTTTAATATTGAAACCGTGAATTAAGGGATCTATTGCCAACTCTGTACAGCCCAATTACTCTCGGAATATGTCGCTTGAGTCTCGGAATCACAGGATGTATGAAGCTATTGATGCAGCTGTTTGAATCACGAAGAAGGTGATAACATTCTCGAACGGTTTGACACTCGAGCTTCTGATTCATAAATGAAATTAAGGTGGCGGACAGTATAATGTACACTAATTGGTCCCTCTGAACACGGTGTCATACTCTCGATACTGCGGGTTAGTTTTTCGGAGGGCAAGGCATTCTGTATGAAGTTTTACACTACACCAAGAGGAAATGATACTACCGCTTGACGGCGTGCATTAATATTCAAACCGTGTATTGGGGTGTCAATTGCCAATACTGTACAGCGGATTTCCTCCCGGTATACCTGATTTGACTATCGGAGTAATTGGATAGGTGGAGCCATTGAATTAGTTGTGTGTCTCTCAAGGAAGGTGGTATCTTTCTGGAACGATTTGACCCTCTATCTTGTAATTCATATATAAACATATGATGCCGACGACTCAAATGTATACTGTTGTCTTTGCCCGAACTCGAAGTTATACTCTCCACACGGCGGGTTATCAGCTCCAAGTGTAAGACCTTCGGTAACAGGTTTGTCTCTATACCGATGAGTAACGTTCTGCATCGGATTGACGGTCAGCTTTGATATTCATACCGTGAATTAAGGTGACTACTGCCAATACTCTTCAGCCGAATTGGGCCCGGAATTCCTGGTTTAACTCCTGGAATCATAGGGTAGGTGAAGTCAATAACTGAGGCGTTCGATTCTCAGCTATTGTGGTAACGATCACGATCGGCTTTACCCTCGATCTTCCAATACATACATGAAGTGCAGGCCACCGATACTAAGATGTTTATTAATTTGCTTCTCCGAACACGAAGTTACATTCATGATACAGCCGGATAGCTACTCAATAGTAAGGCCTTCACTGGAGTGTTTGACTCTATAACAATAAGGAACGTTCTAGAACGGCTTGGATCTGTAGATTAATAGTTATACCGTGAATTAAGATTTCTACTGCAAATACTGTTCAGCTGGTTTTCTGCCTAACTACCTTGTTTGACTCCCTGATTCGCACGGTACGTGAGGTAATTGACTTAGACGTTCGACTCTCGAAGACAGTGGCAACGTTCTCGAACGGATTGGTACACAATCTTCTAATTCGTACACGAATTGAAGGCCCCAGTCACTGACATGTATACTAATTAGCACTTCTGAACACGAAGTTATACTCTCGATACAGCTGGTAAGTCTTATTGGAAATTATGGCCGACGGAAAAAAGCGTGTCTTTATACATATTGTTTACGTTACACATCGGCTTGCATCACAACTTTAGTATCCATACGGAGATATGGAGTGTCTATTTCCAATACTGTTCAGATCATTTACTCTAGGAATACCTGGTTTGATTCTCGGAAATATAAGATAGGTGAAGCTATTGACTTAGACGTTTAACTCTCAAGGAAGTTTGTAAGGTTCTCCTACGATTGGACTTTCGATTTTGCCATGCATACATGAAAATAAAGTGCCCGTCTTATAAAATGTATACTCATTAGTTTCCGTGATTACTATGCATAGCTCTCCCTACAGCAGGTTGGACTACTCGTAAGGTAAGACCTGCGGAAGAATGTTTGGTTCTATACGAATAGGTAATGATGTACAACGGTTTTACTATCGACGCTAATATACGAATTGTGATTTATGGTATCAATTACCAATACTGTGTATCGGATAGACTCACTGAGTACCTGGTTTGACTCTCGGAATTTCAGGATATGTGAAGCTATTTACTTAGCCGTGCTACTCTAACAGAAGGTGGTAACGTTCTCAAACCATTAGACCACCGATCTTGTAATTCATTAATGAAATCAAGGTGCTCATTACTCATTACACCCTCTGAACACAATGTAATATTTTAGTTACAGCGGGATAGTTTTTCAGAGGGTAAGATCATCGGTAATACGTGTGACTTTACAGCCGATGCTATTGTTCTCAATCAAATTGACGCTCTACTTTAATATGCAAACCCTGAATTGAAGTGTCTGCTACCAATACTGTTCAGCGGATTTACTCCAGGAATAACTGATACGATTCTCGGAATCGCACAGTAGGTGAAGCTATCGGAAGGATAGGTATTGGGTAAAAGGAATGACTTTATATCAATTGGTCATATTCTCCAACGGTTGGTCTCTCAACCTTAATATTCATGTTGTGATGTAAGCTGTCTTTTGCCAACACTGTTCAGTGGATCTACTTCCGCATTACCTGATATGGCTCTTCGAATCCCTGGATAGGTGATGCGATTGAGTTAGCCGATCGTAGCACACAGAAGGTGGTAACGTTCTCGAACGGTTCGACTCTCTACCTTCTGATTCCTGCTGGAAGTTAAGGTGACCGTCACTAAAATATAAACTATTTTGTAACTCTGATCGCGAAGGTATACTCTCGATGCAGCGGGTTAGTTCTTCGTAGGGTAAGGTCGTCGCTAAAACGATTGACGTTACTACAATTGGTAACGCTCTCAAACAATTTGACGCTCCACATTAATATTCAAACTGCGAAATAAGGTGTCAACTCCCAATTCTGTTTAGAGGACTTGCTTCTCGGTTATCCTGGGTTGACTCTCGGAATCACGGGATAGGTGAAGTTATTCACTTGGCCGTTCCACTCTCAAAGGGGGCGGTAATGTTCATGATCAGCCTGTGTTCCGTTCTTCTTATGCATACACGAAATTGAGGTGCTCAAATGTCTACTAATTTGCTTCTCGCAACACGAAGTAATGCCCTGTATGTAGCGGGCTTGCTTCTCGGAAAGAATGGCCTACGGTAAAAAGTTAGACTGTATACGATTGGGTAAAGTTCTACAATGGCTTGACCTCCTGATATTATATTCGATCAATGAATGATGTACGGCAGATCGCGCAACATTACTGTTTGGTCTCCGTTAATATCTCAATACATGATTTTGAACCGCAAGCAATTCCTTCTCATTTTTATATTTATATACAAATACTGCAATTTACTGTTATGTTCATTACAATTTTTTTCGAAATTCTTAGTTCTATAGTTCCATTGTTAGTTAAAAAAATTGCATACCTGAATACAAGTGTCTTTGGAACTAGTTCAGTGCACGTTTAAGACATTATTTTGTTAAACTTATTGTTATTTTACACGATTGTCTGTACACGTACCTACGCTTCCGGAGCGACACGAGTGGACGGGAGTTGCAGTGGCCTTCGGTATGTCGGAACAGCACTGCAGGATGGTCTTCGTCAATTTCGTTAACTCTGATTTGGTTCCGTATGGATTTCATCCCAGTCTCCCATTTATATATGCATCCTGCAATTGTCTCTTCGGGTATCTTCTATTTCTTCCATAATTTGCAGTTCGTAATTTGAAAAACTTGTATTTCTCAGTAAAGGTGTTCCTGAAAATAGTTTAGTGTACGATTACAACATTATTTTGTTTTATTTATGGTTATTGTACATGATTGTCTATATATGTTCCTACGCTACCAGAGCGACACGCCTAGATCGACAAGTAGTTGCGTACGGTGGATAGACGCGAGACTGCAATATGGTATTGGTTAACTTCTATAGCTCTGATATTGTACTGTTTGCACTCCTTCGCGGTTTCCAATTTATTTCGACGTATTGTCATGTACTTCTATAATATTTTCGATTCTTTTCAAAATTTCAAATGTTTAACATCAGAAATAGTATTTTATAGGAACAGTGTCCTTGGAAATAGATGAGTGCACGTTTTTGATAATATTTTGTTATATTTACTGTTATTACATACGTTTGCCTCTATGAGAAAGACACGGCTTTAGTGGCTTTGCAGTTGCGTACGGCAGAACGGAGCGACACTACTGGATGGTCTTCGATAATGTTTTTAACCTTGATATTGCACAGTAAGAATTTTTTCCCAGTTTTTCATTTCTTTGTACATACCGTAAGTTACTGCTGTAATATTTTCACTTCTCCGAAAAAATACAATTTCTGAAAAAAAAAATTGGAGGATTCGAATATAACCGGAAATATCATAACAGTAGGTCACAGAATGTAGGAATAAATAGTTAATATCGAAAGAATGCATTCGGCACAATATCAGGGTTAGAGAAATTAACGACGATAATACAGTAGGGGCGGACCGATATGCGGAACGCAACAGCAAGAACATAACAGGCTCGTCGCACAGGAAGCGTCGGTATGTACACAGACAGTCATATAAAATAACAATAAGTTTAACAGAATAATGTCATAAACGAATACTCGATTAATTCCAAAGACACAATTATTGGGAAATACAATTCCTTAAAAAAAAAATTGAAAATTACGAAAAAAAAATCGAAAATATCACAACAGTAAATTGCAATATCTATAAATATATAGAAAACTGTGACAGAATGCATATGGTACAAAATCAAGAATAAGGAATTGACTGAAATCATACAGTAATGCCGCTTCGAGCTGCAGTGTACATCTGGAAGACCTCGATATATCTTCATCGAAGCTGTGATAGCATGAGTATAAGCAGGTATTCCGGCCTTAAATCCGCTGATCAATATTGGTATCAGACATATTAATTCGCTGGTTGAATATTATTGTAGAGCATCAAACTGTTTGGGTGCGTTGCCACTTTGTTAAAAGTCGAACGTTTTTCTGGAGACCTTACACTCCGAAAGCCTAACCAGCTGTATCGATGGTATAACTCCGTGTTCAGAGGAACAAATTAGTAGACATTCTAGCGACTCGCACCTTAGTTTCATGTATGAGTAAGGTGATAGTGGGTCAAACCATTCTAGAGCTTTACCACGTTCTCTGATAGTGGGATGTCTATGACAATAGCTTCTGCTTTCCTCTCATTCCGAGAGCTGAACCAGGTATTCGGGTAATCAATCCTCTGAACAGTATTAACAATACTAATTTGCAATACTATGTTCGCCAAGCCGTTTGAGACCCTTACCAATTGGTATAGGGACGAAAATTTTACCGAGGGCATTACTTTCCGAGAAGCATATGCCGCTGTAGGGCGTGTCTTGCATAGTGTTAGTGGAATCAAATTATTAGACATTTGAGCAGATGAACACCATATTTTCGTGTATGTACAGCAAAATCGAGACACAAGCTGATCGAGATCGTTACCACCAGCTTTGAGGGACGCACAGGTGCGTCCATAGCATCACCTATCCTGTGGTTCCGTAATTGAAGCGAGGTATCCCAGAAGTAAGTGCGCTGAACAGGATTGGCAAAACGCACCTAAATTCGCGGTATGAATCTTAAAGTGCAATGTCAATCAGTTGTAGAACGTTATATATACGTATAGGGTCAAACGTTTTACCGAAGGCCTTACCTTCCGAGGACCAAATCCGCTGTATCGAGAGTATAACATCGTGTTGAACGATGCAAGTAAGTATACATCTTAGTGACGTCACCATTAAATTCATGTATGAAGTGAAGTTCTAGGGTCAAGACGCTCGAGAACGTTGCACACCTTCTGTAAGAGACGAACGGCTAAGTCAGTAGCTTCACCTGTACTGTGATTCAGAGAGCCAAACCAGGTATTCCGCTCGTAAATCCAATGAACAGTGTGGTCAACCGACGCCATAATTCACGGCTTGGGTATTAAAACGGAGCGTCAAGCCGTTCGAGAACGATAGCAATTAGTATAACGTCATTATTCTTACAGATTACCTTACCGTCCGAGATCCGATCGCGCCGTATCGAGTGTCTTGCTTATTGTTCGCAGAAACAAATTAGTCGACACGTTGGCAGACGGACACCACATTTCATGAATAAATATAAAAATCGACAGCAAAGCCGTTGGAGAACGACACCGTCATTTTTAGACACTAACGGCGATGTGAATGGTTTCACATATCTAGTGATTCCGACTGTCAGGCCAGGTATCCAGTCAGTAAATCTGCTGAACGGTATTAGCAAACAACACCTTATTCCACGGCTTGAATATTAAAGTAGGGTGTCAAGCCGTTTGAGAACGATACCGATTTGTACAAAGTCAAACATTTTCCGGAGGCATTTACGTCAGCGAATCTGAACAACCCCATCGAGACTATAACTTCGGGATTTGAGAATGAAAAAAGTATTAATTTCAGTGACGGGCACATTAACCGTATCGCGTCGTGTTAGGCAGAGTGAGACGGTGGGCTCCTCCGCTTACGGAGAGCATGGAGCCTGCTTTCGCGAAGCGGGCCTTCAACGCCCTATTCCCCGCGTCACCTGGGAAGGTGATGACAGCGGAGGAGGCCCCGACGACGCGATGCGAAGTCGGATGGACAGATGACCGTGGGGTAACATCCGAGGAGCTGAGCCAAGCGATACGGGAAATTGGAGCGAGAGCCAAGGCGCCGGGACGGGACCCCTGGACGCGCCTGGGTCCTCGAGTCGAGTAGGGACCCTCTTCACACTGTGCGTCCGGGAGTGCAAGTTTCCGGAGTGCTACAAGAGGGCCAAGGCGGTGCTACTGCCGGAGGTGGGCAGGTCCCAGTAGCCCCCGCGGCGTACAGGCCGATCTGCCTGTTGGACGAGGGTGGGATGCTCTTCGGGATGGAGGTAGCTAGGGGGCTGAGGGACCACCTCTCGGGAGCTGGTCCGGATCTGGATGACCGACAGTTCGGTTTCCAGCAGGGGCGGTCGTCCGTCGGCGCAGTTCAGCGCGTCAGGTCCGTGTCGGAGGCGGTCGTCCAACAGGGCGGGGTGATGTTGGCCGTTAGTTTCGAAAACGGCAACGCGTTTAATCCCCTGCCCTGGACTGCCGTCAGGGTGGCGTTGGAGCGGCACGAGGTGCCCCAGTACATGGCGGCGGTTGTCTGAGACTACCTGTCCAACAGGCGCTTACAATATCCCGGGAGGGAAGGTACTGTGCGCAGAGAGATGCGCTGCGGGGTCCCACAGGGGTCGGTACTGGGTCCGATCCTGTGGAACTAAGCGTTCGATACAGTGCTGCATGGCTCGATCCCCGAAGGGTGAGTGTTACTTGCTACGCGGATGACACCCTCGTCACGGCGAGCGGTCGCGAGTACGGGAGGACGACCCTGCTCGCCGAACTGGGAGTGGCCATAGTGGTCAAGGCCATAGAACGCTTGGGATTCCGCGTCTCGCCGGAGAAGACCCAGGCGATCTGGTTCCTCGGCGGGACGAAGCAGGTAGCACCGTCGGGCAACGTACGAAGAGGATCGGTCTACGTGGGTGGAAAGGCAGTCCATATCCGGGATACGATGAAGTATCTCGGCCTCCTGCTGGACGGCCGATGGACCTTCGAGGACCACTTCGAGCAGCTCGCCCCTCGCCTCGAACAGACGGGTGTGGCACTGTGCCGGCATCTCCCGAACATCGGAGGGCCGGACGAGAGAGTGCGCCGCCTGTACTCCGGGGTCATCCGTTCGATGCCCTTGTACGGAGCCCCGGTATGGGCGCGGAACTGATGGCCAGCCGCAAAAGCTGTGCCAGACTCGCTAGCGCCTGACGCAGACTGACCATCAGGGTGGTGAGGGGGTATCGTACCGTCTCACACGAGGCGGTCTCCGTACTGGCGGGCCTCCTGCCGCTGGATCTGCTGGCGGGAATGGAGGCCAGAACTTACGACATCGTGCGTCGTCGACCGAGCGGGCTCCCGAGTCGAGGACCGGTGGAAGCGGATAACATCACGAAGGATATCCGACGGGACGGTTTGGATGATTGGAGACGGAGGCAAAGCCGACAGGCGAGCCTCCGCCATCGTCCCGGTCCTAGACGCCTGGAAGAAGAGTGGGGGCAGGCGGACATTCCGCCTCACGCAGGTGCTCTCCGGACACCGGTGGTTCGGAGAGTATCTCAGCAAGGTCGGGCGAGAGGTTACGCCAGGGTGTTGATTCTGCGACGCGGAGGTGGACTCCGCGCAGCACACCCTGGAGGACTGTCCGGCCTGGACAGTTGAAAAACGGGCACTGCAGAGTGTTGTATGTTGGGACCACTCGCCCTTCGCCATCGTGCTTAACATGGTGGAGCCCGAGAGAAATTGGCGAGCTGAGGCCTCCTTCTGCAAGCAGGTGATGCTGCAGAAGGAAGCAGCGGAGCGTGGCCGGGCAGGAGGAGCCCGGGCCCGCTCTGGCTCCGGAAGGCGGTTCCGGCGAGCGCGACGCAGGCTCGCCTGAGCGCGCGCCGGACGTTAGTCCCACGTGGTCGGATAACGTCCGGGGAAGAGCCCCTGCCGGTCGAGGCTGTCCCTGTCCTTTGCATTCCCGTCGCCAATGGGGATCGCGGGGTGGTTGGTTGAGGGACCGACCTCTCGGGGATCGCGATCCAAGGTGGTGTCGGTGTCGCACTGTGGTCCACGCGGCACTGGCGAAGAGCCAAGAGCTAGAAACGCAACGCGCGAAGAAGATCTCAGCAAGGTGAGCGGTGGGGAAGTGCCGGACGGCTTCCGTGCCTGACGCTTCAATTCCCGGCGCTCCTCTTAGCGGAGACGGCGGACCACCGCGGGGGTTTAGTCGGAACGAATCCGACAGACTCCCGGCCCCTCCCTCAGGGGGCCGGGACATCTTCTGAAGATTCCCCCGCATCAAAAAACAAAAAAAAAGCTGTGCCGCTCTCAATGAAGGTGGCTATGTTCCCGAATGGCATGCCCTCGATATTCCTATATATGCATGAAGGTAGTGTATCCGACTGCTAAAGTGTATAATAATTTGAAAACGTGAAAACAAAAGAACACAATCGCTGCAATGGATTGCGTTCTCGGAAGGTAACGTATTCGGTGAAAGAAATGGCTTAATACGAATTGTTAATTTTAACCGACACTACGATTCTATAGTTTAATGTTCAAACCGTGAATTATGGTGTCGATTGCTAATGCGGTTCAGCGGATTAACTCCTGGAATTTCAGGCTTGACTCTCGGAGTCACAAGGGTAGGTGAAGCTATTGACACGCAATTCAGTTATGCTAGAACGTGTCAACGATCTCGAACGGTTTGACACCCGATATTCTAATGCATACATGAAATTAAGTTGCCCATCACTTAAATATAAAATAATTTCTTTCTCGGAAAACGAAGTTATACTCTCGATCCAGCAGGTGAGGTTCGCGGAAGGTAAGCCCTATGGATAAACGTTTGACTTTATAGCAATTGGACGCGTTCTACAACGGTTCTACGGTCTGCATTAACATTCAAACTGTGAACTGATGTATCTATTACCAATACTCTTCAGCGGATATACCCCCGTGTAGCAGATTTGTCTATCGTAACCACAGGATATCTAATGCTATTGACTTAACTGATCGACTAGCGAAGAATGTGGTATCGTTCTGTATCGGACTGACCCTCGATCTTCTACTTCATACATGGAATTAAGGCGCCCGTCACTAAAATGTATACTATTGTGCTTCTCTAAACACGAGGCTATACTCTCGATGAGGAAGGTGCGGATCGCGGAAGGTAAGACCTTCGGTAAGAAGTTTGAATCTGTACCAATAGATATAATTCTACAACGGTTTGACGGTGTACTTTAATATTTATACCGTGAAACAGGGTGTCTAGTGCCAATATTGTAGAGCAGCTTTACTCCTCGAATACCTCATTTGCCGATCGGAAATCATAGGATAGGTGACGCTACTGACGTAGACGATCGATTATCAAAGGAGGTGATAAAGTTCGCAAACGGATTGACTCCCGATCATATAATTCATATATGAAGTTAAAGTGCCCGTCATTAAAATCTCTTGCAACTTTATCCACTATACACGATGTTATACTATCGATACAGCAGGTTAGCATCTCGGGTGGTAAGGCCTTCTGTAAAAAGTTTGACTCTATATAAATAGGTAACGATCTACAACGGTATGACGGTCTGCTTTAATATTCATACCGTGTATTAATTTGTCCATTGCCAACGCTGTTCAGCAGATTTCCTCCCTGAATACCCGGGTGGACTGTCGGAAACGCAGGACAGGTGAAGCTATTAATATAGCCGTTTGTCTCTTACAGAAGGTGGCAACATTCTTTAGCGTATAGACCCTCGATTTTCCTATTCATACAGGCGATTACGGTGTACGTCACTGAAATACATACTAATTTGTATCTCTGAACTAGTAGTTATTATATCGATACAACGGGTTAAGTTAGCGATGAATAAATGCCCTCTGTGGACAGATTCACTCACTACGTATTGGTAAACTTCTACTACTGTTTGACTCTGTACATTGCCAATACTATTGCGAATACTGTTCAGCGGATTTACGTCCGGAATACCTGACATGACACTCGAAATCGCAGGATGGGTGAAGTTATTGACTTTTCCGTTCGTCTCTGAAATAAGATGGTAACGTTCTCGAAAGGTTTGACGTTCGGCCTTCTAATGCACACATGAAGTTAAGGTACCCGTCACTAAACTGGAGACTCATTTCTATATCTGAACATGAACTGTAATGTACTGTTATGATATTTTCGATTTTTTTCAAAATTTCAAGTTTTTAATTTCAGAAATTGAATCGTTCATGGAAAGTGCCTTTGGAATTAGTTGAGCATACGTTTGTGACAATATTTTGTTATATTACCTGTTATATTATATGATTGTCTCCATATGTACCTCCGCTGCCGGCACGATCCCACTGGAGTCGTCTTGTGGTTGTGTTCGGTAGATGGGAACGACATTACCTGATGGTCGTCGGAAATTGCTATTGCTTTGATATTGTACCATATGCATCTTTTCCCAGATTTCTATTTATTTATAGATACTGTAATTTATTGTTGTTATATTTTCGTTCCTCTTCGAAATTTTCAAATTTTACGTAAAAAAAAATTGTATTTCATAGTAAAAATGCCATTGAAATTTGTTGTGCGTACGCGTTTATGACAATATCTTGTTAAAAATATTGATATATGATATGATTGTCTATATAAGTACCTACGCTGTCGGAGCTACACGACTGGCCGGAGCATGTAGTTGCGTTTGGGAGATTGGAGGGATACTGCTGTATGGCCTACGTTAATTTCTTTAACCCTGCTTTTGTACCGTATGCATTTTTCCTCAATTCTACCATTTATTTTCACATACTGTAATTTAGTGTACTAATATTTTCAATTTTTTTCAGAATTTTCGTTTCTTATTTGAAGAAATTGTATGACATAATGAAAGTGTGTTTGCAATTCGTAGAGTTTACGTTCATGATATCATTTCGTTACCCCCATTGATACTTCATATGATTGGCTGTATGAGCACGTACGCTTCCAGACCGACATTGTTGGAGTGGTAATGTAGTTGCGTGCTGTAGATCGGGGCGGCATATTGCATGGTCATTGTTTATTACTTTATCAATGAGATTGTTTTGTAAGCATTCTTTCGCAGTTTCCTGCTTAATACTACATACCGTTATTTACTGCATTGATATTTTCGATTTCACACAAAATTCCAATTGGTAATTTCAAAAATTGCATTTCTTAGTAAAAGTGTCTATGGAAATAGTTGAGTGTACGTTTATGACATTATTTAGTTAGACTTACAGTTGTCTTATACGATTGTCTGTATACGTACCTACGCTTTCTGTGCGACAAGACTGGAGCGGTGTTGCAGTTGCGAAAGCCAAATCGGCGCGGCATACTGGAAGGCCCTCGTTTATTGCGTTAAACTTGATGATCTACCGTAGTCATTTTCCCCAGTTAACCATTTTCTTATACTTACTGCAACTTACAGCTATGATATTTCCAATTTTTTTTTTTCAAAACTTGAACCATTTTGTTTTAATAATTGCATTTACTAGGGCAAATGCGATAGAATTAGTAGAGTGATCGATTATAACAATATTTTGTTAAATTCATTGTTGTCTTATTGGTTTGTCTCTATATGTACCTACGCTGCCGGAATAACACGCCTGGACTGGTCTTGCAGTTTCGTATGGCCGATTGGATCGACATAACTGCATGATCATCGTTAATTTCATGAACCTTGATATTGTACCGTGTGCATTTTTGCCCACTCATCCATTTAATTATGCATACTTTAATTTAGTGAATGATATTTTCGATTTTTATCAAAATTTTCAATTTTTAGTACAAAAAATTGTATTCATTAGCAGATGTGTCTACGAAATTATTTGTTCGTACGCTTATAACAATATTATGCTAAATTCTTTGTTATTTTGAATTATTGATGTTATATGTTCCTACGCTGCCAGAGAGACACGACTAGCGAAGTCTATTAGTTTCGTGCGACAGATCGGTCGGGAGTACTGGATGACCTTTGTTAATTTCTTTAACTTTGATATACTGCCGTATGCATTCCTCCGCGTACTTCCATTTATTTATATATACTGTAATTTACTGTTTTAATACATACGAATTTTTCCAAAATTCCCAATTTTTAATATCAATCATTGTACGTCTTATGAAAAGTGACTTCGGAATCAGTTGAGTGTTCGTTTATGTCATCCGTTTTCCATATTTGTTGATATTTTTAACGATTTTGCGTGTACGTACCTGCGCTTCCGGAGCGACACGGGTGGAGTTCTCTTGCAGTTACGGAATATCGGAGCGACAATTTTGTGTGGGCTTTGATAATGTCACCGACCTTGACATTGAACTGTGTGCATTACTTCTCTGTATTCTGTTTTTATCAACATACTGTAATTTACTGTTATGATGTCTCCAGTTCTTTTCAAAATTTTCAATTTTGGTTTAAAAAATTGTATTTATCGGTGAAAGTGTCTTTGGAATTAGTCGATTGTACGATTATGCCAATATTATAATGAAACTTATTTTCATTTTACATAATTGTCTTTATACGTACATACGCTTCAGGGGCGACACGCCTGTTATGGCCTTGGAGTTGCGTTCGGTATATCGGACCGACATACGGTATTACCTTCGTTAACTTCTCTTTCCTTGATATTGTGCCGAATACATTCTTCCGATATTCACTATTTATTTCTAGATTCTGTGATCTACTGTTATGATCTTTCCGATTTTATTCAAACCCTCCAAGTCTTTATCTCAGAAATTGTATTTTTTAGGAGCAGTGGAAACATCATAGCAGTAATACACAGTATGTACAAATAAATAAAAATCTGGGAGAAAATTCTTACTGTGCAATATGAAGATAAGAAACATTATCGAAGACCATTCAGTTGGCTCGCTCCGTTCTGTCGTACGCAAGTACAAGACCTCGCCAATCGTTTCGCGCAAACAGCGTAGGTACATACACACACAATCATAAAAAATAACAATTAGTTGAACATACGGGTAGACTGAACTAATTCCAAAGGCACTTTTCCTAAGATGTACATTTTTCTCAGATAAAGATTGAAAATTTTGAAGAAAAATCGAAAATATCATAACAGTAAATTGCAGAATGCATAAATAAATGGAAAATTGAGCAAAAATTCGTACGGTACAAAATGAAGGATATAGAAATAATTGGAGACCAATCAGTAGTGCCGATCCGTTATGCCGTACCAAACTACAATACCTCGCTAGTCGTGTTGCAGCGATATCGTATGTTCGTATACAGACAATCATATAAAATGTCAATGAATCTAACAAAATATAGTCATATACGTAAACACAACTAATTCCAAAGTCACTAATGCCAAGGAATACAATTTTTTATAATAATGACTGATAATTTAAAATTTACAAAAGAATCTGGAATATCGTAACAGTAAGTAACGTTATTTTTACATAGGTAAAAAACTGCAAGAGAATAAAATGGTTTAAAATAATGGTTAAGAAATTATCGGAAACCATCCAGAAGTGCCGGTTCTATCCGCGGTACGTAATTACAAGAAGTAGTTACGTCAGTCGTGTTACTCCGACAGCGAAGGTACGTATAGAAACAGTCAGATGAAATAACAATAAGATTAAAAAATTATCGACATGTACGTACACTCAACTAATTCCAAAGGCACGTTTCAAGTTCGATACATTTTCTGAGATTAAAAACATGTAATTTTGCAGAAAGTCTGAAGTATCACAAGAGTATATTACATTATATACACATCAACAGAAAACAGAGACAGAGTGCAAACGGTACAATACCAAGGTCAAAGAAATTAACAAAGACCTAGCAACACTGTCGCTCCGATCTAGCGAATGCAACTACAAAACCAATCCAGCCATGTCGCACCGTACTCGTAGGTAAGCATATAGGCAATCATATAATCTAACAACAAGCTTGACATAAAATTGTCATATATGTACACTCAACTATTTCCAAAGACACGTTTACTACGAACTACAAATCTCTAAAAAAAAATTTATAATTATGACAAATCGAACATACCATAGCACTGAATTGGGGCATATGAAATTTAATACATGACTACGAAAGGACTAATATTGTACAATATTAAGGTTAAAATTATGTACAAAGAATATACAGCAGTGACGCACCGATCTCAAGAACGCTACTACAATACTACAGCAGCCGTGCCGCTCCGGAAAAGCAGATCCGGAAGAATACCAAAGACACTTTTACTAAGAAATACAATTCTTTAAAATAAAGGTTTGTTATTTCGAAGAAAATAGAAAATTTCATAATAGCAAACTACAGAACGTAGAAATAAATGGAAAACGTAAGAAAAAATGGATAGGGTTCAAAGCCATTGTTACACGAAAGTCGAAGACCATCCAGTATGCCGCTCCTATCTGCCGTACGCAACTACAAAGACGTTACAGATGTGTCGTTCCTGTTGCGTAGAGGAGCATTTAGGAATCCGTATGGAATAACAGTAAGTATAGCAAAGTATTACCATAATCGTACACTTAACTAATTCCAAAGATACGATTAATAAGAAATACAATTTTTTAAAATAAAAATTGGAAACATCGGAGGAAATTAAGGACATCGTAAGAATAAATTACGGTATTCCTATATAAACAGAGAATTGCGAAAGAGGGAATGCGGTACAATATTCTGGTTAAACGAATAAACGATGACCACATAGTATGCCGCTCCGATATCCTAAACGCAACTACATAACCACTCCAGCCGTGACGCCTCGGACGCGTAGATCCGCATACACACAACCGTATAAAAAATAAATAGCTTGACAAAATACTGTCATAAATTTAAACCCAACTTTATCCAAGGACACTTTTACTATGAAACGTACAATTAAATGGAAGGCAGGGAAGGAATGCATGCTGTACAGTATCACGGTTAGATAAGTTATCGAAGATCATGCAGTAGTGTCGCTCGGATCTACCGAACGCAACTACTAGGCCTCTCCAGTCTTGTCGCACAGGAAGCGTAGGTAGCTACAAAAACAATCATATAAAATAACAATAAGATAACGTCATAAACGTGCACTCAACTAATTCCAAGGATACTCTTCCAAGAAAATACTATCTTTTATAATAAAAATTGATATTTACGCAAAAAATAGAAAATATCATACGAGTAAATTACAGTATATATAAGTAAATGGAGAACTGGAAAAAGATGCGTGCGGTATCATATAATATCATGGTTGGAGAAATTAACGAAGACCATGCAGTAGAGACGCCCAGACCAGCCGTACGTGGCTACAAACAGGACCTCGCCAGTCGTGTCGAAGGATAAAGTCGATGGATAAAGGAATTGATGGAGACCATCCTGTAGTGTCGCCCGACCTGCCGTAAGCAAATACAAGACAGCGCCAGTAGTATAGCTCCGACAGCGTAGGAACGGATACAGACTATGATATGAAATGAAAATAAGCTTAACACAATAATGTCATAACGTGCACTCATCCAATTCTCAAGTCACTTTTGCTGAAAAAATACGATTCCTTAAAATATAATTTGAAAATTTAGATGAAAATCGAAAATGTCATAACATTAAATTTCAATATGTGTAAATAAGTGGGAAAATTGGGACAAAATGCACACGGCTCAAAATCATCGTTAACGAAATCAACGAAGACCATCCAATATACCGCTCCGATCTGCCGTACGCAAGTACAGGACCAATGCAGCTGTGTCGCTCTGGAAGCGTAGGTTTGTATACAGACAATCAATAAAATAACAATGAGTTTAACAAAATGATGTCATGAACGTGCACTGAACCATTTCCAAAGATACTTGTATTCAGGAACATAATTTATTCAACTAACAATTGACAACTTCGAAAAAAATTGTAATTACCATAACAGAAAATTGCAGTACTAGTATATAAATATAAAAATGAGAAAGAATTGCATGCAGCTCAAAATCGTGTTTTACGAAATTAACTGTGACCATACAGTAGTGTTGTCGATCTGCCGTACCATCATTCACTGTTCGTTGTAGAACTTTACCTATTCATATACAATCAAACACTTTACCGAAGACCTTACCTTGCATGAAGCTGATTCGCTATATTGGGAGCATATATAAGCACAATAGCTTCTCTGGGAGTTGAATTGCTAAGTCAATAGGATCACCTATCCTGTATCTCCGAGAGTCAAACCATGTATTCCGGGAGTAAATACGCTAAACAGTTTTAGTAATAGACACCTTAATTCACCGAATGAATATTAGAGTAGACTGCCGTACCGTTGTAAAACGATACCTAATGATATACAGTCAATCTGTATCCCGGAGTATTAAGGTGCCCGTCACTAAAATGTCTTCTAATTTGTATCGCTCAACACAGAGTTATACTCAGGATAAAGCAGATTATGTGCTCTGAAAGTAAGGTATCAGGTTAATAGTATGTCGTTATGCCAATTTGTCACGTTCTCAAACTGTTTTAAGTTCTAATTTAATATTCAAACCGTGAATTAAGGAGTCTATTATAAATACCGTTCATCGGACTTACTCCAGGAATACTAGGTTTGATTCTCGGAGTCACGGGATAGCTGAAGCTACAATCCTGCCCGTTCGACTGTCAATGAACCCGTTGTTTTAGCAGTTCAAATCTCAATGAAGGTGACCACGTTCTCGATCGTCTGACCCCGGATCTTCGATTTCACACATGATACTAAAGTGCTCGTCACTAAAATGTAGACGAACTTGCTTCTCTGAACACGACGTTATACTTCCTATACGGTGGGTATCTGCCCCAAAGGTATGACTTTCGGTAAAATGATAGACACTATACAAACAGGTATTGCTCTACAGCAGTTTGACGGTCGACTTTAATATTCATATCGTGAATTAAGGTGTCTGCCACCAATATTGTACAGCGGATTGACTTCCAGAATACCTGATTTGACTATTACTGTCACAGGATAGGTGAAGCTATTGTCTTAGCGTTTCGACAGCCAATGAAGCTGGAACCTTTCTCTAACGGTTTGACTCTCGATTTTGATATTTATACATGAAAATATGGTGTCTGTCTGCTAACACGTCTACCAATTTGTTTCCGTGAGCACTAAGTATGATACTTGCTACATCTGGTTAGGTGCTTGGAAGGTGAGGCCTTCGGTAAAAGGTTTGCGCTTCATGCGAATTGGTAACGCTCTCAAACGATTTGACGCTCTACTTTAATATTGAAATCGTGGCATAAAGTGTGCATTTCCAATTCACTTCAGCGGACATACTCCAGGAATACCTGGATTGACTCTCGGAATCCCAGGATACCTTAAGCTATTGACACTGCCGATCGACTCTCAAAGAATGTGGTAACGTTCTGGAACGTTTTGATCCTCGATCTTCTATGTCATACACGAAATTATGGTGCCAGTCGCTAAACAGTAAACTAATGTGTTTCTCTGAACAAGAAGTTACACTCTATACGGCGGGTTATCTTCTCGGAAGATAAGGTATTCCGAAGGGAGTTAGACGTTATACCAATTCGTAACGGTTTTCAGTGGTTTCACTCTGCAATTTATTATTCATACCGTGAATTAAGGGGTACATTGCCATTACTCTTCAGTGCATTTATTTCCGGAAAATCTCGTTTCACTTTCGGACTCACAGGAGATATGAAGATATTGACTTGCCCGTTCGAGTCTCGAAGAATGTGGCAACGTTCTAGAACGGTTTTGCCCACGATCGCCTGATTCATGAATGAAATTAATGTGCCCGTCACAGAATATGAAGAAAAATTTCTTTCTCTGGACACGAAGTTATACTCTCGAATCGGCGGGGTAGCTTCTCCGAAAGTAAGGCCATCGGTAGTGTGTTTGACCTCATAGCAATTGGCAATGATCTCAAGCGGTTTGACGCTATATATTTCTATTCAAACCGTGACTTGCGGTGTCTATTGGCAATACTCCTCACCGGATGTACATTCGGAATACCTGGACTGACTATCGGAATCGCAGAACAGGTGAAGATGCTGACGCAGCCTATCGTCTGTCACAGAAGGTCGCAACTTTCCCGAACGGTATGACCCTCGATCTTCTAATTCATACATGAAGTTGAGGTGCCCGTCCTTGAAATGAATACTAATTTCCCCTTCTGAACACGAACTTATTCTCTTGATGAAGCCAGTGTGATTCGGTGAAAGTAAGACCTTCGGTAAAACGTTTGGCTTTACACCAATATGTAACGCCCTCAAATGTGTTGACACTCTACTTTAATATTCAAACCGTTAATTAAGGTGTCTATTGCCAATACTGCTCAGCGAACTTGTTCCCGGAATACCTGGTTTGAGTATCGGAATCGCAGTATAGGGGTAGTTACTGACTTAGTCGTTCGATTCTCACAGATGGTGGTGACGCCCTCGGTCGGTTCGACCCTCGATCTTCATACTCGTACATGCTAGTAAGGGGCCGGTCATTAATACATACAGTAATTTTTTTTCTTGCCACGTAGTTATACTCTCTATACAGCTGGTCAGGTTCGCGGAAAGTAAGGCTCTAGGTATAACGTTTGACCTTCTTCCAATAGCTAACCCTCTACAACTGTTGGACTCTGCACGTTGCCAATACTGCTGCCAATACTATTCAGCGGATTCATTCCCGGAGTACCTGGTTTCTCTCTCGGAATCACAGGATAAGTGTAGTTATTGACTTAGTCGATCGTCTCACAAAGAAGTTGGGAACGCTCTCGATCTCTTTGATTTTCGATTTTCTATTCATACATGATAATAAAGTGGCCCGTCTGCTAAAATGTCTACCAATCTTCTTCCGTCATCAATAAGCAAGACACACCCTACAGCGTGTTAGGCTGCTTTGAAGGTAATGCCTTCTGTTTAATGTTTGACTCGATTGTAATAGGAAAAGTTCTGCAAAGGTTTGACCCTTTACTTTAATCTTCGAACCGTGAACTAAGGTGTCTATTGCGAATTCTGTTCAGCGGATTTGCTCCCGGAATACCTGGTCTGTCTCTCCGAATCACAAGATAGGTGAAGCTATTGACTCAGCCGTTCGATTTTGAGGAATGTAGTAACGTTTTCGAAAGGTTTGACACTCGATCGTGTAATTCATACATGGAGTCAAACCGCCGGACAATATTATCAATCAAAATAAGGTAACACTTTTCAAGAAATACATTACCTTCCGAGAACCTGCCCCGCTGCAGCGAGTGTCTATTTTATTTTTCACGGGAACAAATGAGTAGACATTTTTCGGCAGACAGACACCTCAGCTTCACGTACGAATAGCAAAATTGAGTGTCAAACTGTTCGAGATCGTTAGCAGCTAATTTTAGATTCGTGCTGCTGTGTCAGCAGCTTCACCGCCCCTTTTATTCCGAGGGTCAGACCGAGAATTCCGAGAGTCCATCCGCAGTGTAGTACTGGCAATAGACACCTTAATTCACAGTATATATAGTACAGAACAGAATGCTATCGTTGTAGAGCTATACCTTCTGATATAGAGTCAAACCTCTGACAGATGGCCTCACCTTCCGTGAAGCTAAACCGCTGTATCGAGAGTGTAACGTCGGGTACTGAGAAAGAAATCATTCCTCGTTTCAGTGACGGGCACCTGAACTTCATGTATAAATTATAAGATCGAGTGTCAACCTGCTCTAGTACGTTGCCACCTTGTATGAGGGACGAATAGCTACGTCAATAACTTCACCTATGCTCTGATTTCGAGAGTCCGACAAGGTATTCCGGGAGTAAGTGCGCTGAACAGTTTTGGCAGGAGACACCTTAATTCACGGCTTGAATATTAAACTAGAACGTCAAACCGCTTGAAAGCGTTACCGATTTGTATAAAGTCAAACGATTTACCGAAGGCCTTACCTTCCGAGAACCTGTCCCGCTGGGACGAGAGTATATCATCGTTTCCAGAGGAAGAACATAGTATTCATTTCAGTCACGGGCACGTTAACGTCGTGTATGAATTAGAATATCGAGGGTCAGAACTTTACTGTTCGTCACCACCGTCTTGGAGAATAAAGCGGCTAAGAGAATAGCTTCAACCATCCTGCCTTTCCGTCTGTCAAACCACGTATTCCTGGCGTAAATGCCCTCAGCATTATTGGCAATGGACAACTTAATTCACGGTTTGAATATTGATATTGGCCGTCAAGCCGTTGCAGAACATTACCAGATCGTATAGGGTTAAACTCCTTACAGAATGTCTGACTCTCCGACAAACTGACCGGCTGCATCGAGAATATAAAAGCGCATTCTGACGTACGAACTGGTGTACGTTTACTGACGGGCACCTTAATTTCATGCATAAATAAGGAGGTAGATGGTCAAACCGTTCGAGAACGTCACCACATCCCTTGAGATCCGTACGGCTAAGTCAATAGCTTCACATATCCTGTGATACTGAGAGTCAAACCATGAATTCTGAGAGTCTATCCGCAGTACAGTACTGGTATTAGAACCTTAATTTGCGGTATAAATAGTAATATAGAGATGCGAACCGTCGCAGTACGTTACATACCGGTATAGGGTATAACTTTTTTCCGGATACCTTACCCTCCGAAAACATATCTCGCTGCAGCAATTGCCTTGCTTAGTGTTCACGGAAACAAATTAGTAGACAATTTAGTAGGCCAGCAAGTTAATTACATGTATCAATAGGAAGATGGAGAATCAAATAGTCCGAGATCTCTACCACCTCTTTTGACAGTCGTATGTATAATGCAATAGCTGCACCTTTCCTGTGATTTTGAGTGACATACCATGTATTCCGGGAGAAAATCCGCTGAACAGTATTGGCAATAGGCACTTTAATTCGCCGTGCGAATATTAAAGTAGCGCAGCAATCTGTTTCAGCGCGTTACCAATTGGTATAAAGTCAATCGTTACACTGATGGCCCTTCACTCCGAAAGCCTATCCATCTGTATTGAGGGTAAAACTACGTGCTCAAAGAAACAAATTAGTATGTTATTTTAGTGACAGCCACATTAATTGCATGTACGAATTATATGATGGACTGTCAAACCGCTCCGGAACGATGGAACATTCTGTGAGAGACGAACGGTTAAGACAATAGCTGCACCTACCCTAAGATTCTGAAGGACAGTCAAGGAATTCCTGGAGTCAATGCGCTATACACTATTTTCAATGGACACCATAATACAGGCTTCGAATACTAAGGTAGAGCACCAAACCGTTTTAGAACGCTACCAGTTGTTATAAAGTCAATCGCATTACCGAAGACCTTACCATCTGAGAAATATCCCCGCTGCATTGTGAGTATAACTTTGTGATCACACATACGAATTAGTATGCTTTATAGTGTCTCGCAACTTAATTTATGTATGAATTAGAATTTCTAGTGTCAGAGAGTTCGAGATCGACAGCTCCATCTTTGAGAGTCGAACAACTGGGTCAATAGCTACACCAATAAATAGGATACCGAGAGTCAAGCCTCGTATTCCAGGAGAACATCCGCTGAAGAGTATTAGCATTAGATACATTGTATCACGGTAAGAATATTAAGTGTGGGGATGCAAACCGTTTGAGAACGTTACCAATTCGTAAAACGTCATATTCTGTACCGAAGACCTTACAATACCAGATATTATCGCAGAGTATCGAGAATATAACATCGTGTTCAGGGATACAAATAACTATACACTTTTGTGGGTGGGGGGGGGGCAACTTGATATCATGAATGAATGAGAAGATCGAGCGTCAAACCGTTTGAGATCGTTACAAATTCGTATGACGTCAAACGTCCTACCGAAGACCTTACCCGCCGCAAAAATAGCCCCCTGTATCACAAGTAGGACTTCCTGTTTGGAAAGACACATTAGTATTCGTTATAGTGACGACATCTTAATTTCATGTAAGAATTAGAAGATCGAGGGTCAAACCTTTCGTGATCGATATCACCTTCGGTTAGAACCGAAAGGCTGAGTCAATAGCTTCACCTATCCTACGAGTCCCCGAGTCAGTTGAGCTATTCTGGGGGTAAATTATCTGAACAGTATTGGCAATAGACACCTTAACTTACAGTATCAGTATTAGTCTACTGATCCATACCCTGGTATAACGTTAGTTATAGCTATAGTCAAACATTTCATACAAAGCTTTCCATCGAGAAGCTATCCCGCTGTATCGAGAGTATTACTTATTATGCAGGGAAGAACAATAGTATACATTATTGGGACGGGCACCATAATTTCATGTATGAATTAGAAAATCGATGCACAAACCGCTCGAGAACGTTGCCACCTTCCTTGAGTTCCGAGCAGATAATTCAATAGCTTAGTCCATCATATGAGTGTAAGGGTTAAACCAGATATTACGGGATTAAATGCAATGTACAGTACCGGCAATAGACATCTTAATTCACGATACGAAATTAAAGTAGAGAGTCTAGCCGTACGAGAGTATTCCCAATTAGTATAAGTTCACTAATCTTACACAACACCTTTCCTTCTGAGAACACGCGATAGTCTTGCCTAGTTTTTACAGGATGCACTGAGTACACATTTCAGCAGGCGGACATCTTATTTTCACGTATGAATAGGGTGATGGAGTGTCAAACCGCTTGAGGAAATTACCACCCTTTTTGAAAAACGCACAGCCAAGACAATAGCTTCACCTATCATGTGATTCCAAGAGCCAAACAAGGTATTCGTGACGCAAATCCCCTGAATGGTATTGGCAATAGAGACCTTAATGCACGCCACGGGTATTAAAGTAGGGAGGCAAATCGTTGGAGAACATTACCAATTGCTATAATGTCATTCTTTTGGCCGAACACATTATCTGCCGAGAACCTAATCCGCTGGACGAAGTGCCTGGCCTAGTGTTCACGGATGGAAATTAGAAGACATTTCAGCAGGCAGACACCTTATTTTCATGTATGAATTTCATGATTGAAAGTCAAACCTTTCTGAACGTGTCTACCACTTTTGACTGTCGTTAAGTCAATTGCTTCACCTCGCCCGTGATTCCGATAGTCAAGCTAGGTATTTGCAATAGACACCCCAATTTACGGTGTAAGGATTAAAGTACAGTTTCAAGCCGTCGAAGATCCTTACCCGTTGGTATATTGTGAAACTTTTTACCGAAGGCATTATCTTCCGAGAACATATCCTGCTGTGCCGAGAATATAACTTCGTGGTCATAGAAGCAAAATGGCCTAAATTTTAGTGACGAGTAACTTAATTTCAAATGTTACTTAGTAGATCAAGTGCCAAACCGCTCGAGAACGTTACTACCTTCTGTGAGAGTCGAACAGCCAAGACAATAGCTTCACCTATCCTGTCATTCCGAAAGTGAAACCAGGTACTCCGGGAGCTCATCCGCTGGACAATATTGGCAAAAGACTGCTTATTTCACGGTACGAATATGACGGTAGAGCGCAAGACGGTTATAGAGCTTCATCTCTTAGTTTAGAGTCAAACTTATTACCGAAGGCCACACCTTCCGAGAAGCCCAACCCGCTGAAGCAAGTGTCTTGCTCAGTGTTCAAGGTAGCAAATTAGTTACATTTACTCCGGGAATACATGGTTTGCCTCTTCGAATATTGGAATACGACAAGCTATGGACTTAGGCGTTCGTCTCTCAAAGAAGGTGGTAACGTCCTCGAACGGTTTGATCCTCGATCTTATAAATAATACATGAAATTATGGTGCCCATCATTAAAATGTATACTAATGTGTTTCTCTGAACACAAATTTAAACCATCGATGCGGAGGCTTACAATCTCGGCTGGTATGGCTTTCGGTAAAAGGTATAACTATATACAAGAAGGTAACGATCTAAAACGGTATGTCGGTCTGCATTAATATTGACTCCGAGAATTAAGGAGTCCATTGCAAATACTGTACGCGCCACTTACTCCCAGAGTGCCTATTTTGACTCTGGGGATCCTAGAATACGTGAAGCTATTAACTTAGCCTCTCGAATCCGATAGAATGTGGTATCGTTCTTGAGTAATTTGACTCTCGATTTTGCTATTCAGACACGAAAATAAGGTCTCCGTCAGCTACACCGACTACTATTTTCTTTCCGTGAACACTAAGCAAGACACTCGCTAGTTCGGTTCGTTCTAGGTCGATAAGTTATACAATCAAAGGTTTAACCTTATACCAGTTGGTAACGTTCTTCGTCGGTTTTGACGCTCAACTTTAATATCCATACAATGAATTAGTGTGCCTATTGCCCATACTGATCGACGGATTTTCTACCGGAATACCATGTTTGACACTCGGAATAACAGGATTGGTGAATCTATTGGATTAGCTGTGCGACTTTCCGAAATGGTGGTAACGATGTGCGCCTGGCTGACCATCGACCTTCTAATTAATAGATGAAATGAAGGTGCCAGTCGTTGAAATGAATACTAGTTTCTTTCGCTGAACATGAACTCAATCTCTCGATGAAGCCGGTGAGATTCGCGGAAGTTATCACCTTCTGTAATCATTTGATAATATACCAATTGGTAACGCTCTAAAACGGTTTGACGCTCTAGTTTAATATTCAAATCGTAAAGTAAGGTGCTTATATCCAAAGCTGTTCAGCGGACTCACACCGGGAATACCTGCTTTAACTTAGGAATCGCTGGATAGGTGAAGCTATTGACTTAGCCGTTCGACTCTCTAGGAATGTGTCAACATTCTCGAACGGTTTGACCCTCGACCTTCTAATTCAGACATGAAGTTAAGGTGCCCGTCTCTGAAATGAAGAATTATTTCTCTCTCAGTTTACGAAGTTATAATCTCCATGATAACGGTGATATTCTCGGAATTTAACGCTATCTGTAAACGTCTGACTTTATACCAATTGGTAAATTTTTCAAGCGGTTTGACGCTCTATTTTAACACTCAACTCGTGAATTGAGGTGTCTACTGCCAATACTGTTCAGCGGTTTTATTCCCGAAATACCTGGCTTGACTCTCGGTACAGCAGGATAGGTGAAGCTATTGTGCTATATGTGCGATTTCACAAGGAAGATGGTATCGTTCTGGATCGGTTTGCCTCTCGATCTTCTCTTTCCTACATGAAATTAATGTGCCCGCCACTAAAATGTATACTAATTTGTATTTCTGATCACGAAGTTATATTGTCGATAGAGCTCATTACGTACACGGAGGGTAAGGTCTTCGGTAAAACGTTTGACTTTACAGCAATTCGTTACGTTCTCAATCGAATTGACGCTCTACTTTCACATGCAAACCGTGAATTATGGTGTCCATTGCCAAAAATGTTTAGCGTACTTTCTCCCAGAATACCTGGTTTGATTCTCCGAATCATTGGGTAGGTGAAGCTATTGAGTTAGCGGATCGAATCTGAAGGAAGGTGGTAACTTTCAGGAACGGTTTGACACTCCACCTTCAAATTCATGGATTAAACGAACGATCCCGTCACTGAATATTATTATACAGGAATGCTAATGCCTGTACTGTCTAGCCGTTAGTTTCTTACAGCACGTGGTAACGTTCTCGAACCGTTTGGCACTCCATCTGCAAATTCATACTTGAAATTAAGGTGCCCGTCTGCACAGTATATAATAATTTGTTTCTCTGTACACGATGCTACACTCTCATATACAGTGAATAAGACATTCGCAATATAAGGTATTCAGTAAAACGTTTGATCTTATACAAATTGCTAACGATCACAATTGGACTGTCTCTCTACTTTAATATTAAAACCGTGAATTAAGGTGTCTAATGGCAACACTGTTCTGTTTATTGGCTTGGATCTGTAGATTAATAGTCATACCGTCAATTAGGTGTCTATTGCATGTACTCTCCAGCTGATATCCTGCCTACGTACCTTGTCTAACTCTCAGAATCGTATGGTACATGAGGCAATTGACTTAGCCGTTCGACTCTCGAAGACGGTGGCAACATTCTCGAACGGTTTGACTTTCGATTTTGCCATACATACATGAAAATAAAGTGCCGTCTTATGTAATGTATACTAATTTGTTTCCGTGATTACTATGCATGGCACTCCCTACAGCGGGTTGGACTACTCGGGAGGTAAGGCCTTCGTAAGAATGATTGATTCGATATGAATAGGTAACGTAATACAACGGTTTTACGATCGACTTTAATATTCGAATATGATTTATGGTGTCAATTACCAATACTGTGCATCGCCGAGACTCACGGAGTACCTGGTTTGACTCTCGGCACTGCAGGGTAGGAATCGTTATTGACGTAGCCATACGACTCTAGAGAAAAGATGATAACGTTCTCCCGCAGCCTGGCTCTCGATTTTGCTATTCATACGTGGCACTGAGGTGTCCGTCTGCTGAAATATCTACCCACTTGTTTCCGTGAACACTAAGCTCGACTCTCGCCACAGCGGATTAGGATCTCGGAAGGTAAGGTATTGGGTAAAAAAGTATTGCCTTATGTTAATTGATAATGTTCTCCGGCGGTTCGAACCGGTACCTTAATATTTATACCGTGAATTATGGTGTGTATGGTCAATAACCTTCAGCGGATGTACTCCCGGAATACTGGCTTTCCCTCTGCAAAGTACAGGATAGCTGAAGCTATTAACTTAGCAGTTTGTCTCTAACAGAATGTGGTAACGTTCTCCAAGGCTTCGAATATCGATATTCTAATTCTTAAATGAATTTATGGTGCCGTCACTAAATTGTATACTATTTTGTTTCTCTAAACATGAAGCTGTACTCTCGGTACGGCTGGTTATCTTCTCGGTCGGTAAGTCATTGGGTAAATTGTTTCATTTTATATCAATTGTTTCGTTCTCACACGGTGTAATAATCTGTTTCAATATTCAATCCTCGAATTAAGGTATCTATCGCTAATGCTGGACAGCGCATTTACTCCCGGAATATCTCCTTTGACTTTCCAAACCACAGGATGTATGAAGCTACTGACGTATCCGATTCAATCTCAAAGAACGTTGTACCTTTCTCGAATTGTTTGACCATAAAACTCATTACTCATAATGAAATTAAGGTCCACGTCACTTGAGTGTGCAATAATTTGATCCTCTAACCACGATATTATACTCTCGACGAAGCGGGCGAGATTCGAGTAGCTCCCGCCGTCGGGATAACGTTTGTATGTATCGAAATTGCTAACGTTCACAAACGGTTTCACGCTCTACTTTAATATACATAGAGCCAGTTAAGGCGTCCATTACCAATACTTTGGAGCGGATGGACTCCCGGAATTCCTTGTTTGACTCTCGGAATATCAGGATAGGTGAAACTTTTGACTCAGCCGTTCGATGCTCAAAGGAGATGGCAACGTTCTCGAAATATCTTACTCGTGATTTTGGAATTCATGTTTAAACATAAGGTGCCCGTCACTGCAATGAATATCAATTTTGTATCTCTGCTCACGGAGTTATATTCTTGATACAGCGGGGTATGTTCTCGGAGGGAACAGTCTTCGGTAAAGCTATTGGCATTATACTAATGGGTCATAACCATGACTATCGGAATAGGAAGATAGGTGAAGCTATTGACTTAACTATAGGACTCTCAAAGAAGGAGCGATCGGTCTCGAAGTCTTTGACTCTCGATTATTTTGTTCATACATGAAATTAAGGTGTGCTTCTACTACAATGTCTACCAATTTGTTTCCGTGAGCACTAAAAGTGACACTCGCTACTGCGGGTGAGGTTCATGATAGGTAAGGTATACGGTAAAATGTTTGAATTTACACCATTACGTAATGCGCTCCAACGATTTGACGGTATAAATTAATATTCATACCGTGAATTAAGGTGTCTATTGCCAATATTGCTCTTGCGGATTTGCTCCTGGAATTCCAGACAAGTCTGACTCACAGAATTACAGGAGAGGTGAAGCTCCTGACACAGCCGTTCCAATCTCAAAAACGCTGGTAACGTACTCGAAAAGATTGACTCTCGATTTTGCTACTCATACATGAAAATAAGGTGCCCGACTTCTGAAATGTCTATTTATTTCTTCTCCAGAACACTAAGGATGACATACCGTGGTGACGGCAATGCTTCTCGGGTGGTAAAGCCTTCGGGAATCGGAATGACGTTCCTCCAATTGGTAGCGATCCCAAACGGTTTGACGCTCTACTTTAATACCTAAACCGAGAATTAGGGTGTCTCTTGCCTAAACCATTCAGCGGATTTACTCCCGCAGTTCATATCTGGCTCTCGGAATCTCAGGATATGTGCGGCTATTGTCTTAGCCGTTCGTCTCTCACAGATGGTAGGTATGTCCTCGAGCGGTTTGCCTCTCGATCTTCTAATTCATACACGAAGATAAGGTGCTCATTCCTTACATGAATACTAATTTCATTCCCCGATCTCGAATTTATACTCTCCACGCAGCGGGTCATGTCCTCGGAAGGTAAGGACTTCTGTAAAATGTTTGTCTCTATACCAATTGGTAACGTTCTGAAAGTGATTGACGAATTACGTTAACTTTACATCGCGATTTAATGTGTCGATTGCCAATCCTGTTCAGGGGATTTACTCCCCGAATTCCTGCTTTAACTTTCGGAATCACAGGGTAGCAGAAGCTATTGCCTTTGGCGTTCGACTCTCGGCGAACGGGTTAGAGCTCTGGAAATGATTGTCCTTCGACAATCTAATTCATCCACGAAATTATGATTCGCGGCACGAGGATGTATATTAATTTGTTTCGCTGAACTCTTAGCAATACTCTCTACACAGCGGGATTGTTCCTTGGAATGTAGGGCTGTCTGCAAGAAGCGTGACTATATATCAATAAGTATCATTCAACAGCGGCTTGACTCTGTACTTTAATAATTATAACGTGAATTAAGGTGCCTCTTGCCAATACTCCTCGGCTGGTTTATTTTCGGAATACGGTGTTTGGTTCTCGGAGTCACAGAATACGTGGAGCTATTGACTTAGCAGTGCGGCTCTCAGGAAAGGTGGTATCATTATCGAACGGTTACACTCTCGATCTATTTATTCGTATATAAAATTAACGTGTCCCATCGGCTCCAATGCCCGCTTATATGTTTTGGTGATCATTAAAGTTATTCACTCGCTAAAGGGGGTTACATTCACGGATGGCAAGGTATTCGGCAAAACGATTCACTCTATTCCAAGTTGTATCGTTCTCCATCGGCTTGAATATATACTTTAACATCCGTACCCTGAAATAATGTGTCTACTGGCAACACTGTTCGTGGATTCACTCCCCGACTACCTGGTCTGATTCACGAAAATTCAAGATAGGTGATGCTATTGACTCAGACGTTTGACTCTCGAAGATGTTTGTAACAATCCCGATCGGTTTGACTCTCGGTTTTGATATACCTACATGAAAATAAAGTGTCCGTCTGCTAAAATGTCTACTAATTTATTTCCGTGAGCACTAAGCATGATAATCGCTACATAGGGATAGGTGCTTCGAAGGTATGGCCTTCGGTAAAACGTTCGACCTTATTCCCATTGGTAACGCACTCAAACGGTTTGAATCTCTACTTTGATATTCAAATCGTGAATTACGGTGCCAACTGCCAATACTGCTCAGCGGAATCACTCCCGGGGTACCTGTTTGACTCTCGAATCCCCATGATTAGTGAAGTTATTGACTTAGCTGTTCGTCTCTCACAGAAGGTGGCAACGTTCCCGAGCGGTCCGACACTCGATATTGTGAGTCACTCATGAAGTTACGGTTCGCGACACTAGGATGCATACAAATTTATTTCCCGGCACAAGTGAATATACTCTCGATACAGCGGGGAAGGTTAGCGGGAAGTAAGGCCCCCGGTATACAGTTAGACTGTTTACGAATATGTAACCTTCTACAACAGTTTGAGTGTGTGCATTGCCAATACTATTGCGAATACAATTCAGCGGACTTACCCCCGTTGTACCTAGTATGACTATCGGGATAGCAGGATCGGTGAAGCTATGGCCATAGCCACGCGACTCTCAAAAGAGGTGTTAACGTTCTCGGATCGTTTGGCATTCGACCTTCTATTTCATGTATCAAATTAAGATGTTCGTCACTATAATGTATACTCGTGTGTTTCCTTAAACACGTAGATATGTTCACGATACTGCTGGTTCGCTACTCCGACGGTAAGGCATACGGTGAAACGTTTGACTTTATTGCAATTATTATCGGTCTCGCGCGGTGTGATGCCCTATCTTAATATTCACTCCGCGAACTAGAGTACTAATTGCCAATGCTGTACAGCGGACTTACTTCCGGAATGCGTGGTTTGACTCTTGAAGTCGCAGGATACATGAAACTATTGACATGGCGGTTCGACTCTCGCTGAAGGTTGGAACGATCTCGATCGGTTTAGCCCTCGAACTTCTAATTCATGCATTAAATTAAGGTGCTTATCAATCAAATGCATACTAATTAGCTTCGGTGGACACGAAGTTAGACTGACGATTAGGCGGGTTAACTTCCCGTCAGGTAAGGTCTTCTGTAAAAAGTTTGACACTATACCAATTCGTAATCTTCTACAATGGTTTGACTCTGGAGCTTAATATTTATCCCGTGAAATAGGGTGTACGAAGCCAACAATGTACAGCAAAATTACTCCCGGAATGCCAGGTTTGACTCTCGGGATCAAAGGATAGGTGAAGCTGTTGACTTAGCCGTTCGACCCCCAACGAAGGTGCTAACGTTCTCGAACGGTTTGGCCCTCCATCTTCCGATTCATAGATGATGTTATGGTGCCCGGCACTGAAGTCAATACAAATTTCGTTCCATGCACACGTAGTTAAACTCTCGATGAAGCGGGTGTGGTTCGCGGTTGGTATGGCCTTGTGTAAAACGTTTACTTTATACCAATCTGTAGCGCACTCAAATGGTTGGACGCTGTACTTTATACTTATACCGTGAATTAAGGCGTCTATTGCAAATACTGTTCAGGGCATTTGCTCCCGGAATACCTGGTTTGACTCTCGGAATCACAGGATATGTGAAGCAATCGACTTCGCAGTTCGACATTCAAAGATGGTGATAACGGTCTCAAACGGAATGACCATCAATCCTCTAATTCATACATGAATTTAATGCGCTCGTCACTGAAATGTATACTAATTTGCTTCCCTGAGCACGATGATATAGTCTCGAAACAGCGGGTTAGCTTCACAGATACTAAGGCCTTCGTTGAAATCTTCGACTATATAGCAATAGGGAACATTTTACAACGTTTTCACTTTGTACATTAATATTCGAGCCGTAAATTAATGTGCCTATTTCTAATACTTTCCAGCAGATTTACTCCCGGAATGCCAGGTATGACTCTCTGAACCACTGGATAGGTGAAGCTATTTACAACCGTTCGTCCCACACAGAAGGTGGCAACATCCTCGAACGGTTTGACACTCTGTCTTCTAATTCATACATAAAATTACGGCGTCCATCACAGAAATGGAGACTAACTTCTTTCTCAGAGCATGAAGTTATACTCTCGAAGCGGTCGGGTAGCTTCTCCGAATATAAGGCTATGGTAACGTGTTAGACTTTATACTAATTCGAACGCCTCAAAACACTTTCACGCCCTACTTTAATCTTCAAACCGTGAATTATGGTGTCAATTGACAATTTTCGTCAGCGGACTATCTCTCGGTTTTCCCGTCTTGCGTCTCGGAATCACGGCATAGGCGATGCTATTGACGCAGCCGTTTGATTCTCAATGACGGTGGTAACGTTATCGAACGGATTGACGCTCGACCTTCTAATTCATACTTGGAGTCAAAGTTCCCGCCACTGAAATAGATACTATCTTCCTTCTCTGAACACGAAGTTATATTCTCTATGAGGCGGGTGGTATTCGCGGCAGGTAGCGCCTTCAGTAAAACGTCTGACTTTATAACAATTGGGTAACCTTCTCAATGGGTGTGACGCTCTATTTTAATATCCAACCCATAAACTGTGGTGTCCATTCCCAATACTGTTCTGCGGAATATCTCTCGAAATACCTGGTCTGACATACGGAATCACAGGATAGGTGAAGTTATTGACTTAGCCGTTCAATCCTCAATGAAGGTGGTATCGATCTCGAACGGATTGACAATCGACCTCCCACTTAAGCCGTCCATCTGCTAAAATGTCTACTAATTTGTTGGTCTGAACACGAAGTTATACCACGATATAGCTGGTCAAGTCCTCCGAAGGTAGGGATTCCGGTAAGAAATATGACTTTATACCAATGCATAACGTTTTCAAACAGTTTGACTCTCTACTTTAATACTCATGTCCCGAATTAACGTTTCTATTCCCGATAGTGTGCAGCGGATTTACTGCTGCAACAACAGGCTTGACTCTCGTAATGGCAGGATAGGAGAAGCTAGTGACTTCGCCCATCGGCCGACAAAGAAGTGCCAACGTTCTCAAACGGTATGTCCCTCGATCTTCTATCTCATACCCGATACTCAGGTGCCTGACACGAAAGTGTGTACTAATTTGGTTCTCCGATCACGAAGATATACTCTCGAAGGAGTTGGATAGGTTCTCGGAAGGTAAGGCATTCGGTAAATAGTTGGACTACATGCCTATACTTAACGATCTGCAATGGTGTGAATCTGAACGTTATTTTACGTACCGTGAACTAAGGTGTTTATTGCCAGTACAGTACAGCGTATTTACTGCCGGAATACCGGGTTTGACTCTCGAAATTATACGATAAGTGATGCTATAGACTTAGCCGTTCGACCTGCAAAGATGGAGGTAACTTTCGCACATTCAATCTCCTGTTTTATTCATGAAATTAACATGTCCGTCCCGAAAATGAATGCTAATTCGTTCCTTTGATCTCGCTGCTATACCCTCGATACAGCGGGGTAGGTTTTCGGAGGGTAAAGTCTTCTGTGAAGCGTTTGACTCTAAACCAATTGGTATCGTTCTCCAACGGTTTGACGCTTGATCTTCTTATTCATAGCTGAAAATTAGGAGCCCGCCACTAGAATATATACTAATTTGTAACTCCGATCACGAAGCTATACTCTCGATGCAGCGGGTTAATTTTTCGGAGGAAAGGTCGGTGCTAAAACGTCTGACATTATATCAACTGGTAACGCCCTCAAACAGTTTGACGCTCTATGTTAATATTCAAACTGCGAATTAAGGTGTCTACTCGGAATACTGTTGAGAGGACTTACTTCTCGGTTTTCCTGGGTTGACTCACGGAATCACGGGATAGGTGAAGTTATTCACTTGGCCGTTCGAATCTCAAAGGAGGCGGTAACGTTCATGATCAGTCTGCCCCCGGTCCACTAATCCATACACGAAATGACGGTGCCCGTCTCTAAAACGCCTACTAATTTGCATTTCGAATCACGAAGTTGAACCGTCAATATAGCGGGTTAGCTTCTCGGAAGGAGTGGCCTACGGCAAAAAGTTAGACTGTATACGAATGGGTAAAGTTCTACAACGAACAGTGAATGATGGTACGGCACATCGAGCAACACTACTGTATGGTCACCGTTAATTTCTTGAGACTTGATATTGAACCGCAAACAATTCTTTCTCATTCTTATATTTACATACAAATAATGCAATATACTGTTATTGTGATTACAATTTTATTCGAAATTGTCTATTGTTGGTTGAAAAAATTGTATTTCTCAAGAGAAGTGGCTGTGGAACTAGTTCAGTGCACGTTCATGACATTATTTTGTTAATCTCATTGTTATTTTACATGATTTTCTGTATACGGGCCTGCGCTTCCGGAGCGACACAGCTGCAGTGGCACTGTACATGCGTACGGCAGATCGGAGCGGTATACTGGATGGTCTTCGTAGATTTCGTTAACGATGATTTTGAGCCGTGTGCATTTTGTCCCAAATTTCCCATTTATTTACACATTCTGTGATTTAATGTTATGACATTTCGATTTTCATCTAAATTTTCAATTTACGTCTTAAGGAATTTATTTTTCATGTAAAAGTGACTTCAGAATTAGATGAGTGCACGTTATGTCATTATTGTGTTAAACTTATTTTCATTTCATATCAGTCTGTATACGTTCATACGCTGTCGGAGCGATACCACTGACGCTGTCTTGTATTTGCGTACAGCAGGTCGGGCGACACTACAGGATGGTCTCCATCATTTCCTTTATCTTTCGACTTTATCCTTCGGCACGATTGACGAGGTCTTGTTTGTAGCTACGTACGGCTGGTCTGGACGAATCTACTGCATGGTCTTCGTTAATTTCTCTAACATTGATATTGTACCGCACGCACCTTTTCCAGTTTTCCATTTATTTATACATACTGTAATTCACTCATATGATATCTTCTATTTTTTACGCAATTATCAATTTTTAGTTTAAAAGAATGTATTTCCTTGTAATTAGATGAGAGTACGTTTATGACGTATCTTGTTCACCTTAATGTTATTTTGTATGATTGTTTTTGTAGGTACCTACGTTTCCAGTGCTACACGACTGGAGAGGCCTCGTAACTGCGTTCGGTTGATCAGAGCGACACTACTGCATGATCTTCGACAACTTATCTAACCTTGTTACTGTACCGCATACATTCCTTCCCAGTCTTCCATTTACTTGTACATTTCATAGTAAAAGTGTCTTTGGATATAGTTGAGCTTACGTTTGTGACAGTATTTTGTTATGCTAGTTATTTTTCATACGTTTGTGCGTATGCGGATCTACGCGTCCGAGGCGTGACGTTTGGAGTGGTTTTGTAGTTGCGTTAGGGAGATCCGAGCGATAGTGCTGTAGGGTGTTTGATAACTTCTTTGACCTTGATATTGTGCTGTGTGCATTATTTTTCTGTAATCTGTTCGTGTCTACATACTGTAATTTACTGTTACGATATCCTCAATTCTTTTCAAAATTTTCAATTTTTGGTTTAAAGAATTGTATTTATCAGTATAAGGTCTTTGGAATTAGTTCAGTGTACCCGTATGACATTATTTTGTTCAACTAATTGTTATTTTGTATGATTGCCTGTGTTTGTACATACGATGTTTGATCTTCTGAATGGTCTTCGATAATGCTTCTAACCTTCATATTGTACGGTTAGAACTTTTTCCCAGATTTTCATTTATTTGTTCATACTGTATGTTACTGCTATGATGTTTTCACTGCTCCTAAAAAATACAATTTCTGAGATAAAAAATTTTAGGGTTTGAATAAAATCGGAAATATCATAACAGTAGATCACAGAATGTAGAAATAAATAGTGAATATCGAAAGAATGCATTCGGCACAATATCAAGGTTAGTGAAATTAACGAAGATAATACCGTAGTGTTGGTCCTATATGCCGAACGCAACTCCACGGCCATAGCAGGCTTGTCGCCCCGGAAGCGTATGTAGGTACAAAGACAATTATGTAAAATAGAAATAATTTTCGGCATAATATTGGCATAAACGTACACTCAACTAATTCCAAAGACCTTATACTGATAAATACAATTCTTTAAACCATAAATTGAAAATTTTGAAAAGAATTGGGGATTTCGTAACAGTAAATTACAGTATGTAGACACGAACAGATTACAGAAAAAGAATGCTCACCGCACAATATCAAGGTCAAAGAAGTTATCAAACACCCTACAGCACTATCGCTCGATATTCCGAACGCAACTGCAAGAGAACTCCACCCGTGTCGCTTCCGAAGCGTAGGTGCGTACACGCACAATCGTTTAAAATAACAAAAAATATAGGATACTGATGTCATAAAGGTACACTCAACTAATTCCGAAGACACTTTTCATAAAATGCACTATGATTGGTATTAGAAATTGGGAATTTTGAAAAAATTCGTAATTATTTAATCAGTAAATTACAGTATATATAAATAAATGGAAGAATGCGAAGGAATGCATACGATACTCTATCACGGTTAAAGAAATTAACGTAAGCCATACAGAAGTTGTCGCTCCGACCTAGCGAACGCAACAACAAGACGAATCCAGTTCTGTCGCTCCGACAGCGTAGGTACATATAGAAACATTCACACAATGTAACAACAAATTATACAAGATATGGTCATTAACGTGCACACAACTAATTCAAATGACACTTTTCTTAAGGAATACGATTTTTTTAAACAAAGATTACGAAATTCTAAAAAAGCATCGAATATATAATAACTGTAAAGAACAGCATGTTAAAATAAAAACAAAGCTGCGTGAGGATGCACACGGTACAATGTTAAGTATGAAGAAATTAACAAAGATCATACAGTACTCCCACCGATCTATCGCACGAAATAGCACGACATCGCCAATCGTGTCTCTCTGGCAGCGTAGGAACGTATGCCATCAATGATTCAAAATAACAATGAATTTAGCATAACATTGTTATAAGCGTACACACCAAATAATTCCGCAGATACTTCTGCTAACGAATACAATTTTTTATACTAAAAATTGAAAATATTGATAAAAATCGAAAATATCATACACTAAATTAAAGTATGCATAATTAAATGGATTAATGGGTAAAAATGCATACGGTACAATATCAAGGTTAATGAAATTAACGAAGATCATGCAGTAATGTCGATCCGATCTGCCGAACACAACGGCAAGTCCACTCTTTCCTTGTCACACCAGATGCGCAAGCAAGATGCATGCAGGCAATCATATAAAATAACAATAAGATTAGCAAAATATTGCCATAAACGTACACTCATATAATTCCCATGTCACGTTTACTGAGAAATACAATTTTTGATATTATCAATTATAGAATCTGTTATTCAATTGTAGAAATAAATAGAAAACTGCGAAAGAATGCGTGCAGAACAATCTTATTGCTAAAGTAATTAACAATGACCATGCAAAATGCCGCCCCGATCTACAGCACGCAACTACAATACCACTCCAGCAATGTCGGTCTGGAAGCGTACGTGCTCGTACAGCCAATCATATGACGTACAAATTAGGGTAACGAAATAATATCATGAACGCAAACTCTGCGAATTGTAAAGACACTATCACTAAGTCATACAATTTCTTCAAATAAGAAATAAAAATTTTGAAAAATATCGAAAATATTATATCATTAAATTACAGAATGTGTAAATAAATGGAGAATTGGGGAAAAAATGCATACGGTACAAAAGCAGGGTTAAAGAAATTAGCGTCGACCATACAGTAGCATCCCTCCGATATCCCGAACGCACCTACATGCCCCGGCCAGTCGTGTAGCTCCGACAGCGTAGGTACTTATACAGACAATCATATCAAATAACAATATTTGTAACAAGATAATTTCATAAACGCGTACGCTCAACTAATTTCAATGGCACCTTTACTAAGAAATACAATTTGATTACGTAAAATCTGAAAATTTCGAAGAAGAACGAAAATATACCAACAGTAAATTACAGTACCCACAAACAAACAGAAAACTTGGACAGAATTCCTATGATACAAAATCAAGGATAAGGGATTAACTGAAACCATACAGTAATGCCGCTTCGAGCTGCCGTGTAGAACTACAAGACCTCGATAGTCGTCTTGCTCCGGCTGCGTTGGTACGTATACAGACAACATTAGAAAATAACAACAAGCTTAATAAAATATTGGAATAAACGTAAGCTCGACTAATTCAAAAGGAACTCTTACAGAGACATTACTATTTTATAGGATAAAAAGTTCGAATTTTGTAATATGTAGAAAATATCATAATATTAAATTACAGTATGTATAAATAAACGGAAAACTGAGAAAAGATGCAAGCGGTACAATATCAAGGCAATAGTAATTTCCAACGACCATCAAATAGGTGTCGTACCCATCCACCCAACGCAACCACAAGATGACTCCAGTGGTATCGTGCCGGTAGCGAAGGTACATATTTAGAGAATCACATAATATAACAGGTAATATAACATAATATTGTCACAAACGTATGCTCAACTAATTCTAAAGGCATATTTCATGTACGATTCAATTTCTGAAATTAAAAACTTGAAATTTTGAAAAAAATCGGAAATATCATAACAGTGTATTGCAGTTCGTGTCTAGATATAGAAGTGATTCCCCATTTCAGTGACGGACACCTTAACTTCATGTGTGCATTAGAAGGCCGAACGTCAAACCTTTCGAGAATGTTACCACCTTATTTTAGAGACGACCGGAAAAGTCAATAGCTTCACCTATCTTGTGATTCGGGGAGGTAAGCCAGGTATTCGAGGATTAAATCCGCTGAACAGAATTGGCAATAGATACCATAATCCACTGTATGAGTATTAAAATAGGGTGTCAAACCGCCGACCGAACATTACCAATTCGTATTAAGTCATTATTTTCACCGAATACTTCACCTTCCGAGAACCTTATACGCTGTAGCCAGTGTCTCGCTTGCTTCTCACGGAAACAAATAAGTATACATTTTAGTGGACGGACACCACATTTTTGTGTATAAATATCAAAATCGGGAGTCAATGCGTTCGAAAATGTTACCACCATCTTTGTGCGTCGTACAGCTATGACAATAACTTCACATATCCTGCGCTTCGAGAGTCATAGCAGGTATGCCTGGAATAACTCTCCTGAACAGTATTAGTAATAGATACCTTAATACACGGTATGCATACTACTGCAGATCCTCAAATTGTTATTGAACGTTTCTCATTGGTGTATATTCAAACTTTTTACAGAAGGCGTTGTCTACGGAGATCCAAACATGCCGCATCGAGAGTATAACTTCGTGTTCAGAGAAACACATTAGTATACATTTTTCGGACAGCAACCTTCTATTTATGTATGTACTAGGAGATCGTGGGCAAACAGTTCGAGAATATTACCCACGCCCCCTTGAGATTCGTACTTCAAATTCACTGACTTCGCGTTTCCAGTGTTTCGTAGAGTCACTGCAGGTACTATTCGAGTAAATCCGCTGAGCAGTATTGCCAAGAGACAGCTTAATTCACGGTTTGAATAGTAAAGTGGAGCGACTTACCACTTGAGAACGTTATCAATTTGTACCGAATCAAACCTTTTACCGAAAGCCATACCTGCGCGAATCTAACCCGATGTATCGATAGCATAACATCGTGTATAGTGGAATATATTACTACAGATTTTAGTGATGGGCGACTTAATTCCACGAATGAGTCCGAATAAAGGGTGACAAACCGTTCGAGAAACTTACCACCTCATTTGAGAGTCGAACGGCTAAGTCAATAGCTTCACCTATGGTGTTATTCCGAAAATCAAACAGACGTTACGGCAGTATGTCCGCAGAACAATTTTGGCATTAGACACCTTAATTCACAGATTTAATATTAAAGTAGCGCGTCCCCATTCGAGAGCGTTATCAATTGTTATAAATTCAACGCTTTACTGTAGACATTAACCACCGGCGAACTAACCTGCTA